>NC_067481.1:7546182-7846182 GCF_947179515.1 Apodemus sylvaticus | reverse complement strand
GTGTGGAGGATTCCTGCTCTGTGTTTGCACGCTATGCTAGAGGCTAAAGTGTGGTGCCCCGGTGGATGTGAGACTGGAGGTGTCAGTGGACAAGCAGCTTCTCAAGCCACATTGGTATTCCCCCTGAGCTGTACAATAACTTGTGATAAAGTCACTGGCTGGCTGCCTTGTCTGGCCAGCTTGTCATCCTCTGCGAAGTTCCCAGCACATTTGCTGGTACAGTTGTTCCCCCCGTTGTCCACAGAGGACTGGCCCCAGGAATCCCAAGGGTACCATCATACTCTGAGGATGCTCCAGCCCATTATGTGAAACAGTGTGCTGTTTCTCCTGCACACATCCTCCTGTATGTTCAGGATCTCAGTCAGGTTACTTGCAATAACTAATGCAATGTAACTTTGCAGACAGTAGCTTCATTGCCTCTGTGGTAGAACACACACACATACAATCCCATCCCTCTGGAGGCTGACACCCAAAGGTCCTCTTGAATTGGAGTCCAGCCTGACTACATAGGGAATTCTGGACTACAAATTAAGACCCTGTCTAAATAAGTAACAGAAACAAAAGAAGAAAACAAAAAGAACATAATGGTCAATTAGGGCATCTTTTTTAGTAGCTTTGATCTGAAGTTAGTTGATTTCATGGGTGTGCAACACAGAGGGGAAAGGGGGCTGTATAATGTCAGGGTGACCAGGTATCGAGCTATGTCCCCTTGTGACTGTCCCTTCTCTTTCCTCACAGTACTCTCCCAGCATGAGGGCCACCTACATGTCTGTGGCGGATGAACACCTGAGACACTACGAGTTCCCATCCTAAGAACGTTTGGGGTACCCGCCTCTCCTGTCAGCTTAGTTTTCAGCAGATGCAGAACCCAGCTGTGTTTCTGGAATAGAAACTGAAGGTTCCTGTACACGAACAGACTCCTGTGGCTGCAGAGACACAGCTGGGACTCCTGACCAAAGCCACGGGTGGAGACGAGGCCTGTGACTAGACCAGCCTCTCTGACCTTCACTCCCCAGGACTCGGCTCTTGTCCCTGAGGTGGCTACCTTACGTCCCACCCTCTACAGATGAGAAGTGGCAGTGAGGAGGGCACCACCAGCCTGAGAGCCCTTTTCTCTCAGGGCCTTGCCACCGGGCCTCTGCCCCTTGTTAGCGTGGCCCTAAGTCCAGGCCACACCTTCCAGTTATTTTGTCCTTGGTTTCCAGGCTGGTGGCAATTGGAGGTGTGTTAGGAGAACACCTGGTCCACATTCTGGGACTACAGAGACTCTGCCTAGACCTCAGAAGAACTGCATCAAGAGAATGCAGTTCAGCTGGGCACTGCAGCCTTGCAGCCATGGGCAGATGTATGGGAAAAAGCCTGCCAAATTCTCTAACCTCCACCAGCCACCCCCATCCTGGAACCAGGTGTCAGCTGCAGGTGGGCACAGTCTCAGGTATGAACAGACACTTCAAAACAACTGAACTCGTTCCCAGTGTTTTAAAACATTTTCATGATCCAAAGACTCAGGCCTCCCTCACAGGCACGGCCAGTTCTTGCAACAGACTCCGGCTCAGGTTCCACACCGATGCCCTGCTATGGCTCTCACACAAGCCATGGTACAGATCTGGAGAAGGGCTGAGGAGTGGGTTGTGGGGTTTTTTGGGTTTCATCTTGCTGTGGTCTCATTATATACCCTGACTGACCCTGGCCTAGAATTCTGCCTCCAGAGTACTGGGTTTAAAGGCATGTGCTACCATACCACACCAGGCCAGGAGCAGATTTGATTTGTTTTTTTGAGACAGGGTTTCTCTGTGTAGCCATGGCTTGGCTGAGAACTCGTTCTGTAGACCAGACTAACCTCAAATTCAGAGATCCATCTACCCGTCTCTGCCTTGTGAGTGCCAGGATTAAAGGCATGCGCCATGATGCCACATCCTGGGTTTTTTTTTTTTTTGGTTTTTAATAAAATAAAATATTGGTGAGACATTCTACCCCACATGACTAGAGAAGTATATCTGGAGCCTTGTAAAGGGGAAGACATGATAGGACTTTATTCTGAGGATCAGTCATTTCTGTCCAGGAGAAAATAATGACTCCTGTCCTGCCTGCCAAGGGACCAGGTTAGGGGTCTTTGGTGCTTCCAACCTCCGACCAACCCAGAGTATACTACACACTGAAGCCCTGTGGCCTTGTACAGCCAAGCGAGGCCCCACTGATGGTGTGGGATAGGGCTGTTTCCATCTCAGAAGAGCCACATTGTCATTGTACTGACAGCTCCCAGCCAAGCCACCGGCATCACTGTGTCTCATATTAACCCCGTGCATACTGTGAGCTACCTGTGTATGCCTGTGTCCTGCCTGTGCAGACTGAGAGCTTCGGCCTCAGGCCTTGCTTCTGATGTTTCCTCTGAGGCAGCTGAAGGACGTTTTAATGCATGTACATTAAACTAAAACTCCTCCGGGTCCTACAAGAGTCGGGCGAGCAAACCTCTGCTTGATACATGTTCGCCCTCACCCGAGCCAAGAAATAAACCACTTCTCTTAAGATACGCAGTTGACTGACTGACTGAGTCACTTAACTTGCTAAGCTCTGAGGACTGACAACGGTGCATGTTCCCTCTGTGGAGGTCTTGGGGTGAGGGGTTACAAGAGACTCCTCCAGAAGCAGTGTTGGGTTTCAGTGAAAAACCTAGGGGTTAGGAGGCGGGATGGGTAGGTGTCTCAGCAGGTAAGTGCTTGCTGTGCTTCCAGAGGACCTGAGTTTTGATCACCTCATAATCACCAGTAGCTCCATCTCCAGGAAAGCCGTTGTCTTTCTGATTTTTGAGGAAAACCCATGTGTGTGACATAGGCACAGAGAGACATACACAGAAACTAAAAAGCAAATCTTGGGGCTGTAGAGATGGCTCAATCATCGAGAGCACTTTTGCTGGGACCGGGGTTCAATTCCCAGTCCTTGCATGGTGCCTCACAAGATCTGACACTTCAGTTCTAGAGGTTCTGATGCCCTCTTCTGGTCTCCATGTGTGATGTACTCGCAGGTCTCATTATGTGGCCTTGGTTGACCTGGAATTCAGTGTATAGACCAGGCTAGCCTAGAACTCATTGAGATCTGCCTGCCTCTATATTCCAAGTGCTGGGACTAAAAGCCACCATGTTCAACATAAAATATATTTTTTGATTGTTTTGTTTTGTTTTGTTTGAGACAGGCAGCCCAGGCTGTCTTGAAATTCTCCCTGTAGACCAGGCTAGCCTCAGTAACCTCTGCCTTCTTAGTGTTGGGACTATAGGTGTGTACTGTCACACCTGACTATAAAATCCTTTTTTAAAAGATGGAGCTATTGGGCTGGAGAGATGGCTTAGCAATTAAGAGCAGTGACTGTTCTTCCAGAGGTCCTGATTTCGTAAGACCCCCCAAAACCGAGGGTGCCCCAACACCCCACGCCCCGGAAGGCGACACCCAAATCACTCTCGAGAAACGGTCTCGATGCAATAGCATGAGGATTTCTTTATTCCAGAATTCTGGGTTCCATAGCCGTGCACCACGCAGGGTTAGAGGACTATGGACCCCGAATGCCGAATTGCGACAGCTTTTATAAGTTTATGACAAAGCCCTCGAATCACAAACCAATCATTTCTTAGCATGGAGAGCCCACGAAATTTGAGCCAATTGATTTGTACCACTCCATAGTTTTTAGGCCAATCAGTTTAAATTATCAGAGCCCGCACTCAGTGGACCAATTAGTGTTCTATAATGTCTACAGCTGCATAAACTCCTGCTTAGGGTAATGGCGTAAGTTTACAGAAGCAAGATAAGCCTAGCCCATTCATTTCCAGTTACCCTATGGGGCCAGGATCACCTATTCAAGGCCTTTCTGCTAGGTCTAAACAAAGGGCGGGCTCTGGAATGTGACCTTTAACCTAGTTTCTAACAAAGCGAGATGGTATTTTAAACTTCTGACTTCTTGGGGTCATTAGAGTTAGGCTGTATTATTTTCTATCCTTTCAATTTCAGTTCCCAGCAACCACATGAAGTGGCTCACAACCATCTGTAATGGGATCCGATGCCCTCTTCTGGTGGGTCTGAAGATAATGACTGTGTATATATATATAATGTCTCAGGTCACAGGTACCTGTGGCCTTTACGTATTTTGTTTTTTGCTTATTGGTGTGTGTGTGTGTGTGTGTGTGTGTGTGTGTGTGTGTGTGTGTGTGTGTGTGTGTGAGATATGCACATGGGCCAGAGGACAAAGGACATTGGATCTTCAGCTCTACCAACCCCTCCACCTTATTCCCCTGAGACAGGGTTTCTCACTAGACTGCAGCCAGCAACCCCCAGAAATAATCCTGTCGCCCCCACTGAAGCACTGGGATTACAGGCATGTGCCTATCACCCCCAGCTTTCTATGTGGGTGCTGGGCACGTGAACTTAGTTCCTCATGCATCTGCGGCCAAAGCTCCGATCCGTGGAGCCGCCCCCTTGCCTCTCAGGGAACCCGAGCTAAGCTCCATCTCTACTCCGGGCTTTCCCCAAAGTTCCCTCTGAAGGTCACTCACTGCTCATCAGGCTGCTAATAAGTAGCCAATATTAGGTGTTCACCGGGAGCCAGCAATCCTGGGTAGCACTAGATGTCTCACACAGAGCCCCAGGCCCCTGAACTGGGTGCCTCTGGGTGGGCATGGGGTAGGGCAATGGTCAGGTGGGAGGTGCCCGGGTACCCTCCTACACTAGTCATTCATGGGCTCATGCTGTATTCCTGAGTACCCTGCGGTGTAGGATGCTGCTTGGGGTGGGGATGCCTGAACACAACGTCTCAGGGCAGCCCCTCCCTCCCACCCCATCTCCCAGTCACTGCTGACTCTGGTGCCTTTCTGCAAGCCAAGCGACTGTTCACACCCCTGCCCAGCTGACTTCCGGGGGGTGGGATGATGGTGGTGGAGGAGTTGTAGAGCTCCGGGGAGTGCTGGAGAGGAAAAGCTTATATGCAGGTGACCTCACCGGCTCGAAAGTGGGCACGTGCTCTTGTGGCTTCTTCTGGGCTCTGCCTGCCCTTCAGGAACCGCAGCCTTGAGGAGATGAGTAAGAACTGCGTGGGAACTCCTGTAATTAGGCTGGTTTTCAGAGAAAACTGCAGCTCAGCACCGAGGTGACATGGGCTGTGGGACTTTTATGGGCTCTGCAAACTAGATGAAACCTAGGTTACCAAAGGTCTATAAGAAGCAGGGAGGTAGCCCTGCAGTGGTGGCACACGCCTTTAATCCCAGCACTTGGGAGGCAGAGGCAGGCAGATTTCTGAGTTCGAAGCCAGCCTGGTCTACAGACTGAGTTCCAGGACAGCCAGGGCTACACAGAGAAACCCTTTCTCGGGGGAAAAAAAAAAACAAAAAAACAAAAACAAAAAAAATAAAGAAGAAGAAGAAGAAGCAGGAAGGTGAAGACTAGAGAGATGGCTCTGTGGTTAAGAGCAATGACTGATCTTCCAGAAGATTCTGGGGTTGACTCCCAGCTCCCACAAGGGGAGATCACAAGGGTCTGTAACTCGAGTTCCAAGAGATCCAAGATAGGATGTTCTCTTCTAGCCCCCCTGGGCACTGCATGCCCAGGGTGTACAGATGGAAATGCAATCAGTACACCCAGACACAAAAGACAAACTTAAAACTTTAGGGGCTGGAGAGAGGGCTCAGCCTTTAAGAGCCCAGACTGCTCTTCTGAAGGTCCTGAGTTTAAATCCCAGTAACCACATGGTGACTCACAACCATCCAAAGCGGGATCTGACGTGTCTGAAGACAGTGACAGTGTACTTACATATAATAAATTAATCTTAAAAAATTAAACTTTAGTTCTTTTATTTAAAAATAAAATAAGAAAGGTGCCGGTGAGCAGCCTGGTACTTTTCTGCTTCCCTCGGCTCCCACAACCCCCATTTGCTTAGGAGTGAACCAGGTCCTGGCTCATCCTAGGGGACTGCACTCCCAGCTCGGAGCTCCCTCTTAGTCACTTGTGTAGTGAGTGACTCAAGAGACCTGCCACGTCCACTGACCAATACACTGAGATAAGAACGTCCCTACCATCCCCCATGCCTCCTAACACACAAGACTGAATGTTTGAACGTCCTTTACTTTCTCTGAGTTCTAGCACAGCAGAGGTTTCTGGGCAGTCTTGGTCACTCACAGTCCTGGGATGGAGTTTACAAATTATCATGTAACAGTTCCTGTCGCTTGGATCCGGGGTTAGCGTTTGTGGGCAAGACTCCCACACTCTTGTACTTCCTGTTTAGTCTGTTTTGTGTGTGTGTGTGTGTGTTGGGGGGTGGGTGTAAGAGAGAGAGAGAAAACAGAGGGAAGAGAGAGAAAGAAAGAGGAGGGGTGGGGGGAGAGAGAGAGACTTACGTTTGGTGGTTTTGGTGTTTTGGGCTTTGCTTTAGGACAAGGTTTCACTATTGAAACTAACCTAGACTTCTCTATATAGACCAGGCTAGCCTGGAAATCAGAGATCTGTCTGCCTCTACCTCAGGAGTGCTGGGATCAAAAGTTCCCCAGCCTGGTCT
The DNA here is from genome assembly GCF_947179515.1 of Apodemus sylvaticus. NCBI lineage: Eukaryota > Metazoa > Chordata > Mammalia > Rodentia > Muridae > Apodemus > Apodemus sylvaticus. The sequence goes on along the minus strand of NC_067481.1, from coordinate 7,839,653 downwards.
AGTTCTGTTTGTTTTGAGATGGTCTCAGATAGCCCACGCTGGCCTCTAACTTAGTTTGTAAGCCAAGTTTGAACGTCTGATTCTCTTGCTTCTGCTTCAGAGACTTAGGTATCAGTTTTCACTCAATTTCAAAATTACAAAAATGAAAACCAAACCACCACCAACAAAAACATGAAAGCAGAAGGTGACGGGGAATAGATATGATCAAAGTGTATTTTATGAATGTATGTAAACACCATAAGAAAAGTCTTTACCCTCTACTATGGATGAGCACTAACAAAAAAATGACTAGTTCAACACATCAGAAGTTCAAAGTTACGTGAAACCCTGTCTTAAAAAAAAAGAAAAAGGGACTGGGGGTGGAAAGGAAGTCAATGGTGTAATGGAGTAGGGATCTGCCTGGAGTTTATCCAGCACGGAGGTGGGGGTGGGGGTGGGGGACTGATCTAAGCAAAGAATTTCTGTTGTCAGTTATGCTGTGATTGGATGGAAATCTGAGAAGTTGGGGGGGAAAACCAAACTAGGACCTTATGAATGTCCCTAATTATATGACGTCATGCTGGCCTCCCAGGGCGGCTGAGCTGAACTTGCCAAGCACGTAAGAGCTAAAAGCCAAGAGAGAGCAAATGAGCCAGTGGTAGTCTGAGTGAAGGGAGAGTGGTGTGGGGCAGGAAGCCAGGGATAAAAATCATTGTCAGAATAAAAATGGTCGCAGTTTCCTGTCCAACTTCCCCCTTTTCCCTTGTTATCTGCACATGCAGTGCATGCTCTCTCTCTCTCTCTCTCTCTCTCTCTCTCTCTCACACACACACACACACACACACTCACGTGCCTCACTTTCTTTACCCGTGTGTCATCGGAGAGTCCCCCACCTTGCAACCCCAGCCAGCCACACTGCTCCATCCTGGAACTGATCTTCTAGTGACTCTGGTCCACATCATGAGCCACCCCCACTCCGGGAGTCACTGCCCACTCCTTCCCCTGCATCTCAAAACCATTTCCTAGGGCCCAGTTCCAGCCCCAAATCCCACATCTTAGTGACTCATTCTTTGCCTGACTCTATCCAAATCTCCCGTGCCCACGCCTGGCCTGGGGTTCACCTCTTTCTCCGGAGCCTGTAGGGACAAGCACAGTGCTGGCCGGGACTCACAATGGGCTGGATTATCTTCTGGGTCTGATTGCATGTTCTCCCCCATTATCCTGAAGAACTGCCACTGTTCTACTGTGAAGATGGAGAAAGTTAAGTCTCAGAAATGGAAAGTAGGGCTGGGGTATAGTTCAGTGGTAAAACTCCAGCCTGTCAGATGCAAGGCCCTGTTCAATCCCAGTACTGAAGGGTTGTCTTAAGACATCATTCGATCGATGCGAAGAGACACCACAACTAAGGCAGCTCTTATACAAGAAAGTTTTTAATTGGGAGTTTGCTTATAGTTTCAGAGGGTTAGTCCATATCATCAAACAGGGTGGTACGTGGGCAGACACGATGCTGGAAAAGTAGCTGAGGACTATATCCTGATCCACAGGCAGCAGGAAGAGAAAGACACTGGGCCTGGTATGAGCTTTTAAAGCCTCCAAGCCCACTCCCAGTGACACACTTCCTCCAACAAGGCCTTGCCTTCTAATGTTTCCCAGAAAGTTCATCCAGCTGGGAACTAAGCATACAAATGTATGAGCTATGGGTGTAATCTCATTCAAACTTCACAGGGGGTGGCAGAGAGAGTGATTGCTAAAATCACATGATAAGTACAGAACCAACCTCAGGTCCCAAACCCCTTAAGGGACACCTCTGGGAAAGTATTTGCAATTCTATAGTTTTCTTTCTCTTTAAAAAATCATATTGCTGGAGAGATGGCTCAGAGGTTGAACATACTGACTTCCCTTCCAGAGATCCTGAGTTCAGTTTCCAGCAACCATATGGTGGCTCAAAACCATCTGTAATGTGATCTTGGCACCCCCTTCTGGCGTGCAGACAGAACACTGTACATAATAAATAAATACACTTTTTAAAAATATCATTGTGTGTGTGTGTGTGTGTGTGATACATAGCACAAGTATGGAGGTCAGAGGACAACTTGAATTCAGTTCTCTTCTTCACCATGTGTGTCTGGGGCTCATCCCCAGGTCATAGAAGTGGTGGCAAGCCCCTTTCCCCACTGAGCCATCTCACCAGTCCTAGATATAGGACTACACCTCCCTTTAATTATTTTTAAATTACTGCATTATTATTATTGTGGGTGTGATATATGGCACATGTAGGGGCTCAAAGGACAACATTTTCCCACTTTTATGAAAAAAATCCATTCTTTTTTTCCACTTTTATGTGGTTTCTAGGACAAGCTTGTCTAGGCTTGTGCAACAAGAACCTTTTACTCAGCCATCCATCAATCCCTCCCACATATTCTCACTTCCTTGCCTCAAGCTCAGGAGAAACACATCTCTCTTGGTGTCATTCATGTGTCCGTCGGCTCATTCACTCATGCAGTGAAACCATATTTACAACGTGCCAACCACACAGCTAAGTCATACATACATTCAGCCTGACCCTCAAGGAATTTCCACTCCGGAGATGAATTCAGACCGGTGGTGGAGCAGAAGATAAGGCAGCAGAAGAGACCCGGACATTGTAGCAAACAGTGACAAATCAGACAAGATCAGATCTGAACTGAGAAGGCTTTTTCTGACCCAGGCGCGAGGCTTCCCACGCTCTGGTCCCTTTGATTGCGTTTTCGGGGGACTTTGCTAGATGTAGACTGTAGACTTGTGTAAGCATTTTGGCAAAGCTTTGGTTAACTTTCCTCCACCTCTTCCGCAGGACCTCCCCCCTCGCCTAGAAGGGAGGAGAGAAGGGGGTGCTTCCGATTAGAGGGACTAGTGTCACGTGCTCCAGATCGCCTTCCGAACGGCCTGCGTCTCGGCCCGGCCAGGGTTGCTAGGCAACCGGTAAACTCCGCAGCTCCAGCCGTTTGAGCTGCGCTGGATCCAGGACCGGTCTTGGGCGCTTCTCCTGGGCAGTGTGGAAAGAGACGGTGAGCCAGAATAAGGGGCGGGCGTCCTGGAGGACGGCCAAGCATAAAAGTAGACCTGGCAAAAGGAGGAAAAAGCCCTTGAGGGCAATAATCACCAACAGTGCAAGAAATTTAGGAGAACTGTCAGATGCTGGAATCAGGATCCGCGCTCTCCTCGCTGCATTAATCCTCGCTGCCCGGAATATTCTTCAGGCTCTAGGATCTCCTCAGCCTCCAAGCACCTTGTCTTCTGCACTTCTCCACCAGGCCCTGACCCGGGCTGTGACCCGGAGTGGGCGGGACCTCTTTCAGGCTTTCAGGTGAATGGAGCAAACGTTCAAGTCCCGGGAAGGAGGGGCTGTTAAGAAAAGAGCTTTCAGTTAAAAGTAGAGAGAGGGAACGGGATAGGCCGGTACACCCTGCACTCCGGGAAGCTGATGCAGGAGGATTGCCAAGAGTCAGAGACCAACCTAGACTACTCAGTGCGTTCTAGGCCAGTGGACTCAGAGTGAGAGTCTGTCTCAAAGACTGAGGGAGGGGACTGGAGGGATGTCTAAGAGTGTGTGCGTTCTTGCAAAGGACCGGGAGTTTGATTTCCAGCACCCACATCAGGTGACTCACAACCCCTGAAAGTCCAGTCCAGCTCCAGGGGATCTGACAGTGGCTTCTACTCCACCTGCACTTGTGTGCACTTACACACCACACACACACACACATGCACGCACACGCACGATTAAAATAAAGTGAAATTAAGAAAAACAGAATGGAGGCCGTAACATGGGCGATCACAAGAGCCTTGTGGGCTGGGCACAGGTACTGTATGTAAATGCACCTTTTCTTTTGCCCCTCCACCTGGGACTCCGCCTTTCATCTACATTAGGGTCAGGAGACTATTTTCCTAACCTTGTCCAGAAGGATCACAAAGACATGGGAAAGACACAGGAACCCTTCCTCTGTTTTCCACCCTCAAGCACAGCTCCTCCATTCCAGGCACACAGATGGGCTGCCCCAAGGGACAAGAACTGACCCTCCTCCTGGTCTCCTTCCTGCACTGACACCCCTGTTTCCTGCTATCTCCTGGCCTTTCCTCCCAGCTGTGTGTCACGCTTTCTGTTAAACCCACAGGAGGTTCTCTCCAGGACCTACTTTGCTCATTATCCTCGCAAGAGGCAATGTTTTTCTATTGGGCTAGGATGCAGGAAATTGATCATGTGTTTTGGTGTTTAGACCAGGGTGTGGCGATTCTTTATGGCCCTGGATTTGAGACTCAGTGGGGCCCCGTGTAGCTCAGTGGTAGAGCACTGGCTGGTATGTGAAAGGTTCTAAGAGTCCATATTTAGCTCTGTGTGTGTGTGTGTGTCTGTGTGTGTGTGTGTGTGTGTGTGTAAGGGGGAGGGAGATGGGGAGAAAGGGGGGAGAGAGAGAGAGAGGGAGAGAGAGAGAGAGAGAGATTGAGATTATGATTCTGCATGCTTCTGGGATTCTAGGTTCCCATGGGGGCAATGTTCCCCTGAAACTCATAGGCAACAATACTCCTGATGCCCTCTGCTACCCTTCCCCTTGAAGACACCCTGTTCAGCCCCTCCTAGGGGAGCCCCACTCTGCAGCACCTGTCTTCCAAAAGAGGGGAAAGGTCGCTGTGGCACTCTTGGCTGACCCAGCCATTTATCTTTGCGCCCTATCAGCTTGTGAGAAAAGAGCCTGCTCTGGGTCTTCCTGTCACCAGGCTAGCCTTTAAATATCCCCTCTGTCTGCCTCCAGACACAAGACAATGCCTCCGTTCTCCATGAGGTCTTGGCCTTGGGAAACACTAAGTAAGAAAGCAGAGCTGTTAGAATCAGATCGAGGCTGAAGAGGCTGGCGTTTTTTTCTTCCCGGAATTGTCTCATTCTCTTAAGTGTCCTTGTGTCATTGGGAGCCGGCTGTACCACAGCAATTGGAGATGGAGAGAGACAGCCCCTCTTTGCCGGCAGCCAGCTGCCAGGTCTGTGGTGGAAGACAGAGAGAACTTAATTGACTTTGCATTCCTTCCCCCAAGGCCTCAGTTCTGTCCATACAGAATGAAGGCGCAGGGCGGAGGGGGGGCACCCTTATGCAGACTGCGTCTTGGCTAGCCCCACCAGCCCCTCTGCTCCCTGAGCTATCTCTCCCAACCATAAGGGAGACTTTCCAAACCACATTCTCCGAGTGTATGGTTTGGGTTGGCTTGGGGGGATGGTTGGAAGCGTGCTTTTATTGCTTGTGTTTGTTTTTTGAGACAGTGTCTTCTGTAGCTCAGTCTAGCCTTGAACTAAGTAGCTGAGGCTAGCTTTAAATCCCAGTCCTTTGCCTCTACCTAGCAAGGACTGGGATTGCAGGCATCTGCAGCTATGCCTAGAAGATCATGCTGCCTTCAAGGAGCAATAATACATGGATGCAGAGAACCTGGGGAATTAACCTCTCATCCCTCTCTCCTGGCTCACCCCTGTTCCAGATGTTCCCTTCCACCCTGGCAACCTGCTTTTTGATGCCTCTCAGCCCTTCAGCTTTCAAACTCAGCAGGCAGAGTTGTGGCTCTGACTCCTTACGGCCCATGGCCCACGGAGCCTTATGGTTTCTGCTCTTACATTCAGAGCTACTGTCCATTTTGAGCTCATCTTTCACATACGGTATGGGACAGGGCTCTTCGCAATCTTTTGCTTCCACCTGCTGAAGAGACCAGTGTCTCCCTGTCACATCCCTTGGTGATTTGTCAGAGAGCAGCTGAGCATAAGCATGATGGTTTATCCCTGAGCTTTCAGTTCAGTCCCATTGATCATGTGTCTCTTTGCATCAGGAATCACTGCCTTCTTTACTTGTGCTTGGTTTGATTGATTGACTGATTGATTATTGATTGATTGATTATTGGTTGATTTTTAAAACTTTTTTTGAGTTTAGGTATCACTGTGTAGCTCTGACTAGTCTGACACTCATTCTGTGGATGAGGCTGGCCTAGAACTTGCAGTGATCCTCCTGCCTCTGCTTCTTCAGTACTGAGATTATAGACACCACTGTGTCTAGCTCATACTTGGGTTCTATTGTCTGTCTTCCCTCTCTTCCTTGTCTGTATGTGTGTTTGTCTGTCTGTCTCTTTGAAATGAGATCTTTTAATTAAAAAAATGTTGTTTTTAATATTCTTAAAATGTTTATCAGCCGGACAGTGGTGGTGCACACCTTTAATCCTAGCACTTGGGAGGCAGAGGCAGGCAGATTTCTGAGTTCGAGGCCAGCATGGCCTACAGAGTGAGCTTCAGGACAGCCAAAGCTACACAGAGAAACCCTGTCTCAAAACAAAACAAAACAAAACAAAACAAAAAGTTTCTCTTATGTGTATGAATGTTTTGCCTGCATGTATGTCTGGTACCCTCAGAGGCCAGAGGATGACATCAGACCTGCTGGAACTGAAGTTACAGATGGTTGAGAGCTGCCACGTGGGTGCTGGGAACCAAATTCCTCTGCAAGAGCAGGCAGGGCAAGCCGTTCACCTCCCAGTCATCTCTTCGGCACCAGATAGGGTCTGTGTAGCTCAGGCTGAAGTCCACGTCCATAGTACGGTGCTCTAGATGACCAGATGACCAGCCCCCTGTACTCAGTCCCCTAACGTGCAGGGTCAGAAGGATCAAGGTTCCTTTGCGTTAGGTGGAAGGCAGTAGGGATTCTTAGGACTTTGATAAGGAGCCCCTTCCTCACAGTGCGTTTGCATGCCAGCCCCCTTTACAGAATCCTTGCATCTGCGGTCAGCTCTGGAAAGAGTACATGACGGCCACAGACACACTGCCGGTGAAGGCGGGGCCAGATCCTAGGGTCTAGTTTCACCACACTTCCTTACAATTATTATTATTTTTAACTTACAGAGAGGGAGAGAGAGAGAGAGGGAGGGGGAGAGAGAGAGAGAGAGAGAGAGAGAAAGGATGTGCAAGATTCCGTGCATACACGGAGGTTAGATGACAACTTGTTGGAGACAGCAACCAGTTCCTTCCTTCCAAAACAATGAAGGGGCTCCAGGAATTGAACTCGGGTCATGAGGACTGTGCCATAAGCACCTTTACCTGCTGAGCCTTCTTGCTGGCCACAGTTCTCTCTATTCTCGGGGCTAAGTAGCACAAAGCAATGAGTTTCCAAGTCCCATACATTGAAGAAGCCACTTGGCTTTGCCCTTCTCGAAGTGGCCCACATGAAGGTCCAGTGGAGGCAGGGATTCACCGTGTGGCCACCGAGGTGGGTTCAAGCCTGGTGACCTGGCACTCGGGCATGGACGGATGAGTCTTCTGAACAGTTGTGGGAGCAGCTTGGTGACTTTCCGGAGATCCAGGCCTCTCTCATGTGTGTCCCATGTGGTTTAAATCTCGAGTGTGCAGGTGAATTCCGCTCAGCACTCACCAAGATGGCTTCCTGCCTCCGCTAAGTGTATTGATTCAATAGAAAGTGTGTAATTTTGTGGGTAAGAGTTTCGAAGCAGCCTAGCCAGTCTGCGTGTCAGCTGTGTGACGCCTGGCAAGTCACCTAAAGGGATGAATGTTCTTCAGGGAAAATGGTGATTCACTGCCCACCTGGGAGGGTCAGAGCAAGAACTAAACAGTATAATTTACACTTAGCATACACTTGGCGCTCAGATGAGTTAAGTGATTTTTGTTTGAGGAGATTTTTGTTCTTTTGTTTCTTTAAAGACTTATGTTCTTTTCCTGGCTATGGTGGTTCATGCAGAGGCAGGTGGATCTCTAACTTTGAAGGCAACCTGGTCTACATGGGTAGTTCCAGGCCGGATAGTGAGGAGTTGTCTCAAAATCAGATTTATTTAGCTGTGCACCGTGTGTGTGTGTGTGTGTGTGTGTGTGAGAGAGAGAGAGAGAGAGAGAGAGAGAGAGAGAGAGAGAGGTGGGGGTGGCATATACTACACATTCTCACAGAGGCCAGAAGGTGGCACTGGATCCCCTGATGCTAAAGCAGCTGGAGAACCTAACTCTACAAGAGCAAGTGATCTTAGTCACTGAGCCAGCCATCTCCACAGGCCATTTTAGACAAGGTCTCACTATATATATAGTGATATATATATCACAAGCTGCTTTCAAAGCATAGGATAGCCTTAAACTTGTAGCAATCCTCCTTCTTCAGTCTCCCAAGGGCTGGGAGTGTAAGTGTGAACCATCACACCTGGTGAAGGGTTTTTGGTTTTAAGTGTGTGTTGTCTGTCTGTTTTGCTTTTCTGTTTTGTTATTTGAGATGGGGTCTCAAGTAGCCCAGATTGGCTTTCAACTTGCTATGCAGTCTAGGATGATTTTAAACTCCTGATTCTCCTGCCTCTGCCTTCAGAGTGCTGGGATCACAGACATGTGCCTGACTGAATGGGATTATATTTTAAAGATTTTATTTGTATGTGTGGGGGTGGGGTGGGGGGAGTGGGGATGTTGCCTTCGTCCTGAATGTGTCTGGATGGGCCATGGAGGAGGTCAGAAGATGCTGAAGTCAGAAGACGGTGAGGTCAGAAGACGGTGAGGTAAGAAGACGGTGAGGTCAGAAGACTGTGAGGCCAGACGTCCTGGAACTGAAGTCATAGGTGCTTGTGATCTGCCTTATGGGGTCTGGGAATCCCATGGTCCTCTGGAAGAGCAGCCAGTGTTCTTTTTTCTTTTTCTTTTTTCTTTTGGATTTTTCCGAGACAGAGTTTCTCTGTGTAGCCCTGGCTGTCCTGGAACTCACTCTGTAGACCAGGCTGGCCTCGAAATCAGAAATCCGCCTGCCTCTGCCTCCCAAGTGCTGAGATTAAAGGCGTGCACCACCACTGCCCGCCCCCAGCCAGTGTTCTTAACCCCTGAGCCATTTCTCCACCCCCTACCTCCTCCAGATGATTTAAAACGAAACAAAACAAACAAACAAACAAAAAAAATAGGTGTCGCTTCTGGCGAGATCCCCTAACCTGGCCCTGCCTCTGATGGGACCTGGGGAGATGAGCGGTATCTGGGTGGGACCTTCACCAGTCTCACGCTCTGCTCCACCTCCCACAGCCGCAGCCGCGGCAGCTGCAGCCATGGAGATCGTCTACGTGTACGTGAAGAAGCGCAGCGAGTTTGGGAAGCAATGCAACTTCTCAGACCGCCAGGCTGAGCTGAACATTGACATCTCACCGAACCCCGAGCTGGCCGCACTGTATGTGGAGCGGAACCCAGTGGACACAGGCATCCAGTGCTCTGCCAGTATGTCAGAACATGAGGTGGGTTCCTGCCCTGAAGACGCAGGGTGGTCAGTGGGGAGATTGGCTGACCTGGAAACTAGGTAGAGGTGCCGAGAATAGGTGCAGGAGGTATGTGGGTGGAGTCACCCCAAGAGCCAGGATGAGGAGTAGACAATACCCACTCTTCTTGGGCCAGAGTAGTTGTGTCCGACCTCTTGTGTGTCTCACAAAAGGCACAAGGCGAAGTCCGAGCTCTGAATTGCTACTGGTGGGCAGTCTCTGTGATGTAGAAGGATGAAGGGTTACTCAGTGTTACTATGCTATCCCCCAGGAGGGATGGGTGGATTCCTAGGCCTAGTCAGCTTCAGATATGGCTGAGGACATCTGCGAATGTGGTCCAGCACAAACCGGTGAATCTACTTAAAACATTATGAGAATTTTTTTGTATGTGTGATTTTTCTTTTTCTTTTTTTTTTTTTTTAAATATGTAGCCAAGTGGTCATGTATTCTAACTTGGCCTTGAACTTGTCAAGAGAAGGGTGACCTTGAGGTTCTGATCCTCCTGCCTCCGTCTCCCAAGTCTGTTTTATTTTTAAGATTACATCTATTTCCTGTGTTCAGCAGTGTGTGTGTGTGTGTGTGTGTGTGTGTGTATGTTGACAATGTGCTTACTGAGTATGAACTTTGTAGATGATAGTGTTGGTCATACTGCAATATCAAAAAAATGGGATATACCTAGAACCAAAATGTTCCTCCTAAGAGTACTGGGGCCTTTGAGATGATTCTGGGCCTTTGGGCCTTCTGAGAGAACTATTCAGAAGGGCTAAAGAAAAAGAAAGTGTTATGCGGGCGACTCCCATTGGAATGGGTTAGGCCCCCAGGGACACCGAGTCCCCACACAGTAAGGGATCAACCCTTGATTCTGTCAGCCACACCGAAAACCATGTGACATGGACTAACCCATCTTACCAGGATCAACCAGTATCACTTGATTTGTCCAGAGCACTCTTTTCCCAATCTCATGGGCATGGATGACCCTGACGACCTTGGCGTGAATGAGCTGAATTGCTGTTACTGATTCCCAGTCTCTGTGATACTGAGGGATGAAGGATTATTCACTGTTGATATGATATCTCCCAGGATGGGTGGGTGGACTCCTGGACCTATTTAAGGTAAAGATGGGACTAGGGTTTCCATGACCACCACTGTCCCCTGTAAGGCTTTCGAGGTAGTGCTGTTGAGGACCAGAGAGGGCCTCCTCACATTGTGGCTTTGGTCAGGACACCCCTTCTTCAGTATTCCCTGAAGAGCTTAGGGTCCCAAGACCCAGGTTTGCAGAAATGGCTGAATACTTAGCCCAGAGATAAATGTCTTCTCACCCATGGTTCTGTTCAGGCCAACACAGAACGGTTTGAGATGGAGAGCTGTGGGGTTAACCATGTCGAGGGGGGCTGGCCCAAGGATGTGAACCCCCAGGAGCTGGAGCAGACCATCCGCTTCCGGAAGAAAGTGGAGAAGGACGAGAACTACATCAACGCTGTCATGCAGCTGGGCTCGGTGAGCCTCCCTCCAGCGCCAGCTGTCCCACACCACTACTCCCTGCTCTGACTGTGCTCTGCAGGCTGTGTGTAGCCCCGTGTAGGGGGTAGCTCTCAGCCAGGGAGGTGGAAACTCACTGTTGACCATAAGGATCTAGGCAAACGTGTTTTAGGAGGAATCTAAAATGCTTGGAAAAGGGCTGGCAAGATGGCTGTGTTGGTAGAGGTTCTGGTTCCCATGGCTGATCACTTGAAGTCCTAGAACTCTCATGATAGTAGGAGAGGGCTCACTCCTATAAGCTGACCTCTGACCTCCACATATGCGCAACGGTGAGCATGTTCCCCCCCCCCCCCCAGTAAACCCCAAGGCTTGCACAACAAAGGCTACCCTAGAAGAGCCTTTCCAATCAGCCAGTAGTGTTCATTCAGGCACTGAACTGAATTTCAACCCTCTGCCAGACACAGCAGAGGCTGCAAACTGAATCTCACATGCCTCCTGCTCCCAAACAGTTTGTAACTCACTCCACAAATCCAAGACAGACAGACACACTGACCTCACCAGACACCCTTAAAAGACACACTGTCAGAGACAGGGACACTCCTGTTTGTCCCGTAAGGAGGGAATTTCCTGCTAAAGGGATTAAAGAAGGCTCCTGATAGAAGGGTCCGAGAATCCCTGAAAGAAGTCCCCAGACCCCATAGTATGCAAAGAGAAAGAGCATTTATTCTGCAGGAACATCCATCATGCAGGGTCAACCATTCAAGCAAAATGGCGACCCTGAGGGAAGCAGGCCCCTTTTAAGGCTAGTCAGGGGTTCTCCATCTGCGGTTGGGTCACCTTCCTCAGGATTGGTTGGGCTTATGGTATGAGATATTCATACACTTTTGGTTGGTTTGTACCACGAGGGAGAGAGGACTTTTTTTTTTTTTAGGGACTTTTGTGAATCTGTTGTAAGCTCCTGTCCTGACATTGGGGCAGTTGCTGATTGGCTGTCCTTTTTCTGTGGTTTTCCCGAGAAGCCTGGGCTGTCCTGGGGAATTGAAGCTTAAGGATAGCGTGGCAGCCTGTTCTAAAGTGGGGTGTGTTAGGTCCTCTCACCAGAAGAGTGTTGGGTTTGGACTAGACCGTGATGAACGTCAGAAATGTTGCGGGGTGGCTCTCTTCAGTGCTAAGATTTCTTGGCTTGGCGTCTCCTCAGATCATGGAGCACTGCATCAAGCAGAACAATGCCATCGACATCTACGAGGAATATTTTGATGACGAGGAGGCCGTGGAGGTAACTGAAGAGGCACCTTCAGCCAAGACCATCAACGTCTTCAGGTAGCTCTAGAGAGAGGTGTCAGCTCCCCTAGACCTGCCCAGTGAGGATGCTGAGAACCACTCTACAGGAATCTGATACCCTCTTCTGGCCTACATAGGCACCAGGCATGCATGTGAGGCCCGTACATACATACAGGCCAAACACTCATACTTGTAAATAAACAAGCAAACAAACAAACCTCTTTTTTTAATTTTAATTTTTTTTTTAAACAAACCTCTTACAAATTAATTGACTTTACGGGCTGGTGAGATGGTTCAGTGGTTAAGAACACTGGCTGCTCTTCCAGAGATCCTGAGTTCAATTCCCAGCACCCATTTCTAAAGGGGTCTGATGCCCTCGTCTGGCATGCAAGTGTATATACATGCAGGGTACTACTCATATATTAAAAAAACATACATAGATGAAAAATTATTTTCAAAAATTGGCTTTAGTTTTTCACATAGTTCTAGGCCTTCCGCAAAACTGAGTAGAGAGAGCCGAGAGTTCTCGGATAACTCCCTCCCTCCCGCCCTGAGCACACAGTGTGATAGTCCACACACCTATGGTTCTAGCACTTAGGCTGAGGCAGGAGGATTGAAAGTTCTAGGCCAGTCTGGGTTACTTAGTGAAACTTTGTCTTAAAAAAGAGGGGAAAAATCAAACATGGTGGCACACACCTGTAATCCCAGCACTTGAGAAACTGAGGCTGGAGTATCAGGATACACAGGGAGTCTGAGGTGAGTCTGGGCTTCTAAGACCCTGTCTTTAGAAAAGGAAAGACAGTTCAGAAAGAGGGAAGGAAGAAGGGAGGAGAGAAATAAATAAGGAAGGAAAAAAGGAAGAAAGGAAGGAAGGAAGGAAGGAAGGAAGGAAGGAAGGAAGGAAGGAAGGAAAACCGATGCAGAGGCATGATTTCCACTAGGGGGCACTCATGGGCCTCATAATCTGTGGATTTGGACCAACAACACAGAGTGTGTTTTCATTCCCTTCCCTTTTCATTCTCCTGCCCTCCAACTCCTGTGGCCCCTTTACTCTGGCCTCCTTCACTCACAGATGGGTCCGTGTCTCTGAATCTTTTCTTCCCCTCTCCCTCCCTAAAGTTCTTTCTTTCCGAGACAGGCTGTCCTGTAGTTCAGGCTGGCTCAGGCTCACTATGAAGCACTCATTCGAGTTCCTTCTGTCTCTGCCTCCCAAGTGCCGGGATTACAGCCCTTGTTTTATGTAGGGCTGGGGATCAAACTTCATGCATGTAGGCAAAGGTTCTAGCAAGAGAACTGCTTCTCTTTTGTTAGGATTGGGGTTGGGGTATAAGGGGTGCTGACACAGCTGGACAGGACTCCCCGCCCAGCATGGTAGCACACACCTTTTGATCCCAGCTCTAGAGAAGCAGAGGCAGGCAGATTTTGGTAAGTCCAAGTCCAGCCTGGTCTACAGAGTGAGTTTCAGACTAGCCGGAGCTACACCATGAGACCCTGCTTTAGAGGGGAAGGGGGTAACTGTTAAATAAAGCTCTTCAGGATGACATGACGTAGCATCAGTCAGATAAGCAGATACTGTCCTGCAGGGGACACAGCCTGGGTTGGCAGTGCATGTGTGTGCCCAACATGTTCATAGTCAAGGGTTCTGTCCTAGTACCTTCTATACTGGGTGTGATGGTACACGCCTGCAATCCCAGTACTGGAGGCAGATGGATCAGAAAGGTTATCCTTAGTTCAAGACCAGCCTGGGGGACATGAGACCTTGCCTTAAAAAATAGTTAGCTTCTAGATTTCACTCATTTGCTTCCTGGTTAATTCCTTGTACATTCTAGGCAAAGTTTGAGATTGTTTTTCTATTTAAGGGAGTCTGTCAACTTTGGGGTTTCTGTATGGTTTGGGCGTTGTTTGTCATTTGTTTGAGACAGGATCTCTCTGTCGCCCAAGCTGGCCTCTGGAGTGGTGCTGGGTCACAGGCAGGAGCACCTACTACCTAGCTTCAGCCTCGTAAAAGCAATTTCTAAGAGAAAGCAGTTGCACAGATCTACTTGGTTTTTTTTTTTTTTAAAGGAATCTGATAAATGCAAAACTGGGGGACTATTCCCTCCATTCCCTGCTTTCTCCGCCTTTCCCCTCCAGGGACCCTCAGGAGATCAAGCGGACAGCCACACACCTCTCCTGGCACCCTGATGGTAACAAGAAACTGGCAGTGGCCTATTCCTGCTTGAAGTTCCAGCGTGCGCCCATGGGCATGAGCCACGACTCCTACATCTGGGACCTGGGTGAGAGACGGGTGGTCTCACCTGCCAGAGAGGACTTCGGGGGTGGGGTAGGAGGGGGCAGGCCAGCAAAACTTGGGGAGCTGAGGGTAGAAATAAGAGGTCAAACACAAGTCAGGCGGTGGTGGCGCACGCCCGTAATCCCAGCACTCTGGGAGGCAGAGGCAGGCAGATTTCTGAGTTCAAGGCCAGCCTGGTCTACAGAGTGAGTTCCAGGACAGCCAGGGCTACACAGAGAAACCCTGTCTCGGGAAAAAAAAAAGATATTATTGCTTGCGGGGAGGGTATGTGTGTCATGGTATATGTGTGGAGGTCCGGTGACACCTTTGTGGGGTCAGTTCTCTTCTTCTACCTTTATCTGGGCTCTGAGGACTGAGCTCAGGTCACACCCGGCTTGGGCAGCAAGTGCTTTCACCTGATGGGCCATCTCGCTGGCCCCAAGAGCAGACTTTACTTAAAACCTCTGTGGATTTACTTAATGTCTCTGTGGACTTGGACCTGGCTGAAGCAGCGAAGGAATGAAGAAAAGACAAACACAGACACACATTGAAAAGCCGGGGTGGGGCGGTCTGGGCTCTCTGCTGGAGGAATCTCAGTATCCCGGAAGCTCAGCATGTTGTTGTATGAGTTGAACAGAGATGGGGGGTGCGGGGGGGGGGTCATGGAATACAGCTGAACACGGATACAGGGGTATCCCATACACATGAACCAGCAGGCAGGGTCATTCTAGACACCTAGATCATGGAGGCGGGCTTAGCTAATCGTGGTAGGAGTCATCTCTGCAGGGGAGCAGTCTTCAGGCCACAAGTACCTGGTAGACATTCTCTGCACACACTGTCAACACTCCCTCTCAGTCCACTGAGGAAGGCTTTGCCATTTCCCTCAGAGCCTCACCCCAAAACTTCATCAGGGGATGCGTGTGTTGGGGTAAGGCTTTGCCGTTCCTCCAGGACTCTGAGACTCTGGGGTCCTTGGCACGGCTGCGCCTATGTCAACAGCTCACAAGTACACATCCACTCAGGACTTCACCACACTCTACACCTTGAGATCAAAATTATTTCACACCGGACCTGGGGAATGGACTAGAACTGGAATTCAGAACATGAATACGCACCTCAGTCCCCACCTCTGACCCCCAATAAAGCCACCAGCCAAGATTCAGGCAAAAGAGACCAAAGGGAGGGGGAGGGGAAGGGCTGCTCTGATGATTTTCTCATCCTCTGCTTAAGTGATTGGCCCTCTTCATTCTAGAAAACCCCAACCGACCTGAGATCGTCCTGAAGCCGTCGTCTCCTCTCGTCACCCTCGAGTACAACCCCAAGGATTCCCACGTGCTGCTAGGGGGCTGCTACAACGGGCAGATAGGTAAGGAGGACCCTGACCCGCCATCAGCAGCCAGGACTCTACTAACACACACACACACACACACACACACACACACACACGTCCATCAGGGCTAAGCCTGGACTTAGCAAGCAGGAAGACCATTTAGGAAGCTAACCATTGCACTCACCTAGGAGTTGGGATTATGCTGATGGTTTGGGCTGGCCTCCAGTCATAATCATTGAGGTAAGTCTAACGTTAGCAGGAAATAAGGTTTTTAAAATAATTCAGGCTGGGGTGACGGTTCAGTGGGTAAGGGCGCCTGTCACCAAGCCTGATGACCTGAGTTGACCTGTGGGACCCACATAGCGGACAGAGAGAACAGCCGTCCTCTAGCCTTTACGTGTGTGCCACGGCCTGCGTGCAGCTGCACACGCATAGCATACATGCATAATAAGTAAGTGCGTAAATAAATAAATAAATAAATAAAATATAGGGTTTATTTTTAAAGCAATAGTTCAAATAAAATCAAGCACCAGGGCCTGAGATGGGGGCTGCTGTGGACTCCTGACTTGAGAGAGGTGTCTGGAAAAAGTACATGGGGTGATGGTGGGTGATGGTGGGTGACAGTGGGTGATGGTGGGTGATGGTGGGTTTGCCCACGCAGTTGGGCAGTGTCGCCTCCTGTGTGCCCACTGCTGTGACGCAACGTATGAGAGGAGAGACTTCAGGGAGGAAGAGTTAGTTTGCTTCCCGATTCCTGAGGGAACAGCCATCAAGGTAGGAATGCTTTCCCTCGCGGAGCTCCTGCCTGTCACCTCCTGCCTGTCACCTCCTGCCTGTCACCTCCTAGTCTGCCAAGAGGAGGCCGGTTTGTGTCCTAAGAACCGACGTCTGGCTTTATTACATTTCTCGGTGTCTTCTTTTCATCGCTCACTTATTTTTTTTCCTTACTTCAATTTTTATTCCATTTTGTGTTTCAGGTGTGTGTGTGTGTTGTAGTTTCAGGTATGTGGACATGTGTGAGTGTATGTATGTGTATATGTGTGTGTTATAGTTTCAAGTGTGTGTGCGTATATGTGTATGTCAGTTGTTTCAGATGTCTGTATGTATGTGTGAGTTGTACTTTTAGAGGTGTGTGTGTGTATGTGAGTTGTAGTTTCAGAGATGTTTCTCTGTGTGTTATAGTTTCAGGTATGTGTATGTGAGTATGTGAATTGTAGTTTCAGAGGTGTGTGTGTATGTGTGTATGTGTGTGTATGTGTATGTGTGTGTATGTGTGTGTATGTGTGTGTATGTGAGTTGTAGTTTCAGAGGTGTGTGTGTGTGTGTGTGTGGTGTAGCCCAGGCTGCTGATTTTGCTGCCTCCACCTCCCACATGCTGTGTTCGCTTTCCTCATCCAGCTTTTATTTTGTTTGCGACAGCCTCTCACTGTGCAGCTCCTGCTGACCTGGAACTTGCTGTGTAAACCAGGCTGGCCTTGAACGCACAGAGATCTTACTGCTTATGCCTCCTGGATGCTGAGATTAAAAGCATACACCCCCATTTCCTGTCTCTCTCTCTTTTTAAATTTATTTTTATTTTAACATTTTATTTTGTGAGGCAGGGTCTCCCTATGAGCACATACAGGAGTTGAACTCACTCTGTAGCCTAGGCTGATCTCAAACTTGCATTCATCCTCCTGTCTCAGCTTTTGAGCTCTGGAAGTATAAGTCTGGGCCACTATGCTTAGCTTTGCTTGGGGTTTAATTACTCTTGTTTTTTTTTATTTACTTTCATTTTTAACTTTTGTTGGTTGGTTATGTCGAAGTGTGGGTATGTGCACCTCGGTGAAGTGCCCATGATGGCCAGAAGGGGGCACCAGAGTCACAGACACTTTGTGAGCTTCCTAGTCTGAGTGCTGGGAAACCCAATTCAGGTCCTCTGCAAGAGCAGTATACACTAATAACCACTCTGCCACCTCTCCAGCCTTTTAATATATTTTTGTTTTAAATAAGGGGGTCTTCCTTTATAGCCCAGGCTGGCCTTAAACTCTTGGTTCCCCGAGGAAACAGTCCCGGTCTCTCTCAGACCTAATACCCCCACAGGGGAGCAGCCAGGCTGTGTCACAGCTATGGGCCCCATACATATCCCTGCTTATTATCAAGAGTGCAGCGAAGCTAATGCCATGACTTATTCAGCAGCCCGCCTCGCTCATTATTCATGAGCCCTGTCCGTGGCTTTTCAAACTCGCTCAGAACAGCTCAGTTGTTACCCTGTTACCATAGGACGTCTGTGATCACAAGACCCACCCTGGAGGGCTGCTTTGCAGAGAAATCAGTCAAAGGAACACATTTCTGGACCTGGCCTGGCCAGGGGTAAAGGTTTCAGATTTAGGGACTAGTAGGTCAAAACTCAAGAGCAAGTTAGTATGTTGGTCGGTTTATAAAAGTGTCTTTCCTGGAAATGGCTCTGTGGGACCTGATGGCCCTCAGGATGCTGAGAAAGCCAGATACCTCAGGGCAGGAAACAGGCAGGCTTCACCCCTCTGTTGGCAAAGCACAGATAAGGGGTCACAGGAGAGACTTGAAACTGCCCGTGAGTTTTCCTTTTTAAATTTTTTCTTTTAGTTATGTGTGTGTGTAACAGCATGTGTCGTGTGTGTGTGTGTGTGTGTGTGTGTGTGTGTGTGTGTGTGTGTGTGTGTGTAGGTTAGAAAATGCCATCAAACCCTCATAGCTGCCCATATTGGCATTGTGAGCTGTCCACTCTGGATGCCAGGAACCAAACTCCAACACTCTGCTAGAGCAGTAAGCGCTCTTAACTGCTGGGCCACCTTCCAGCCCCCTCTTTATTTTATCATTTAAAATATCCTGCATGTGTGTTTGTCTGTGGGTGGGTAACCTCTGCAGCTGGAGTTACAGGGAGCTCCGAGCCACCTGGGGGTGGGTACTAGGAACAGAACTCCATCTAGCCCTCTGTAGGGGTGGCAAGGGTTTGGAACCGATGCGCCATCTCTACTGCCCTCTATTTTTATTTACTTTTATTTATTTTTAATTTTTATTTTTCTTGTTTTTTGTTTTTGTTTGGTTGGTTTTGGTTTTTTGGATTTTTTTTCTTTTTCTTTTTGTTTTAGAGACACGGTTTCTCTGTGTAGCCCTGGCTGTCGTGGAACTCACTCTGTAGACCAGGCTGGCCTCGAACTCAGAAATCCACCTGCCTCTGCCTCCCAGAGTGAGGCGTGTGCCACCACCGCCTGGCTTTTTTTTTTTTTTTAATTCTCATTTTTAACATTTATTGTGTGGGAGGGTTGTATGTGTATATATACCACAGCAAGCAGGTAGAGTCCAGAGGACAACAGGAAGGAGGAGTTGGTTCTACACTACCATGTGGATCTCGGGGTTAAACTCAGGTTGTCAGGCTGTGAGAGGCAGCCTTACCCAATGAGCCGTCTCACTGGGCGTCTTTGTATCATTATTGTTATTCGATTTTTAGACTCATTTATTTAAGTGGGTGAGTGTTTTGCCTGCATGTATGCATATACCATATTAGGTATGTCTAGTTGTCAGAAAAGGCATGGGGTCCGTTGGAACTGGATTTACAGATATGGTTGTGAGCTACCAGGTCGGTTTCAGGAATCAAACCCAGGTCCTCTGACTGGATGACGAGAAGCTTAACCCACTAAGGCATCTCCTCAGCTGCCCCTCCATGTGTTGCTTGCACCAGCATGTTCATACAGTAGGGAGATCTGCCCACGCATGGCCTTACCTTGGAGGGCCTGGGCCTGTGCTTCCCGCCCCCACGCCCCCATCCTGGCCACACCCCTTTGCTGGGCTAGCTCAGCCTTCAACCTCAGCTCCCAGCTGCTTTCCCTTCAGACCGGAGCAGCCTCTCCACCTTCTGGCCCCACTCCCGCCTCTCCTGGTACCCAGCCTGGTCCCACGCGCTTCACCAGGGTGTAGGGTGTCACTCAGAACAGGGCTGGGCACCATGGGATACTTGGAGCCTGCAGTCCAGGCGTCTCTGCAGTAGACTGTGTGGGGCTGGTATAGATTTCATACAGGGTGGTTTGAAGGTAGCCCTGATTCTAAAAACCCAGATAATTTCCAAACCCAGACACATTATTCCTCCAACTCCACTCCTTTACCAGACAAGGAACTGTGCCTTCTTCACAGGCACACAAACAACCACCCCAAACACAGCTCTTACCTCAAAGGAAAATGAGAGACAATTTATTCTAGAGTCAAATATGGATGTCCATGATTCAGAAGCACAGATAATTTTTACCCTGGACACTGAGTTCCGACCTGAAAACAGTTTCATGAAGCTCATAGAGCAGCACAACAGAAAACCACTAACCAAGGGCCTTTGGGGTAGCACGGCGGAACCATAAAGGACAGCTCAAGTCTATAAACCCAGCACCTTGGAGGTAGAGGCCAGAGAGTCAGTAGTTCAAGGCCATCTTTATCTATATAGCAAGTTGGAGGCTAGCCTGGGCTACATGAGACCCTGTCTCAAGAATTCAAAACAAAACAAATGAATGCCCAGCCACCTCCCATGGTCAGATATCGATAAAGACAACAGACAGTTGGGTTAGAACATTCCAGAACAGGCCTCAGGTCTCACACATATCTTTTTGTGTCTTATTTTTGTGTATTTTGAGACAAGGTCTCACTATATAGCCCTGGCTGGCCTGGAACTCATTCTGTAGACCAGGCTAGCCTCCAGCTCAGTGTCAACCCTCCCCAGTCACAGAAAAACTTCCCTGCAGGCTTGGTCAGTTTGCATTTCCAGGAACTTGAGTTCACAGCATCGTTTTCTCCCCCTGTCAGCCTGCTGGGATACCCGGAAGGGCAGCCTGGTGGCAGAGCTGTCCACCATTGAGTTCAGCCACCGAGACCCAGTGTATGGCACCATCTGGCTGCAGTCAAAGACGGGCACCGAGTGCTTTTCAGCGTCCACGGATGGGCAGGTACCACCCGGCTGGGCCACCGAACTATACCCCAGCCCTCTCTTTCTAAAAAAACAAAAACAAAAACAAAAACAAAAAAACACCAGGTGTGTGCCCTGGTGCCCATGTGGGATCAAACTCTGGTCTTCAGGCTTGGTAGCAAGCACCTTTACCTTCTGAGACATCCCACTGTCCTAACCTCTCCCCGTTTTACCACTGAGTAGTAAGACATTCCAAAGAGTCGATCTCTGAAATGCCTCCTTTGTCCACGACCTCCCAAGTCCCTCCCCAGGGAAACGGTTTTCTGTGTCTGCCCTGAGAGATGCTCTCTGCATGTTCAAGCAAATATCTCTCTCTCTCTCTCTCTCTCTCTCTCTCTCTCTCTCTCTCCCTCCCTCCCTCCCTCCCCCCCTCCCTCCCTTCCCCAACTCGGAACTCTTTCCCACCTGTCTTGTACCTGCTGTGCTCCTGGAGCCTACTCAGAGCCTACTTGGCGTCACGAGGTGTGGTTCTGTGCCTGCAGATGGCTTGCTGTAGGTCTGTTGTGCTTTATTTCAGAAGAGCTTATATTTTGCTAGCATCAGAAAAGGAAGAGCGAGAAGTGCATTTGCGCCTAGGTCATTACACATCCACACAGGCAAATCTAAGGCATATATTGCTGCTGCTGGAGGGACTGCTAGATCAATGAATATGTGTGCTTTTTATTTTTATTTTTATTTATTTATTTATTTATTTATTTTGGTTTTTTGGATTTTTTTTTTTTTGAGACAGGGTTTCTCTGTGTAGCCCTGGCTGTCCTGGAACTCACTCTGTAGACCAGGCTGGCCTCAAACTCAGAAATCTGCCTGCCTCTGCCTCCCAGAGTGCTGGGATTACAGGCGTGCGCCACCACTGCCCGGCTTTTTTTTTTTTTTTTTTTTTAAGATTTCTTTATCTCATGTATGTGAGCACACTGTCGCTGTCTTCAGACACACCAGAAGAAGGAATTACAGATGGTTGTGGGCCACCATGAGATTACTGGGAATTGAACTCAGGACCTCTGGTAAAGCAGTCAGTGCTCATTACTGCTGAGCCATCTCTCCAGCTCCCTTATTAGTATTTTTTTTTTTTAAGATAGGATCTCATGTAGTCCAGGTCAGCCTCAAACTCCTAAACTTTCTGTCTCACCTCCTGAGTGCTGGGATTTCAGACACATGTTACCATGCCTGGGTCCTGTGTGTTGTTTTCGTCTTGCTGGTTACTGCTGTATAGGGGAGTCTTGTAGAAAATAGCTGCTTGTGCCTGTATCTACATTGTATACAGTTTGCATTTGTAAGTCTTAACAACGTGTTTGTTCTCATTGATTCCATATCCTTTGAGCTCATAAATAGTTTGGGGGTGGGGACGGGGCAATTGTCTGGGTCTTCACGGTCTCAGCCGCCCTTCCCTGCCAGGTCATGTGGTGGGACATCCGCAAGATCAGTGAACCCACCGAAGTTGTCATCATGGACATCTCCAGAAAGGAGCAGCTGGAGAACGCCCTGGGCGCCATCTCCTTGGAGTTCGAGTCTACCTTGGTGGGTGGTTTTTTTTTTTTTTTTTTTTTTTTTTTTTTTTTTTTTTGTTCTCCCTTCCTCAACTTCGCTTGCTGGGACTAGGGACAGACCTGGGCCGGTGCAGAAGAAGCAGGGAGGAGATCGGGCAACCTTACGCCTTCTGACGGCTTTACAGCGACCTTCCAGCAGGGGGCAGCAGAGCACCTCCAGGAAGGCTGCGGTTGACACCCGCTTGAGGCCGCTCCTGAGCAGAGGCGAGCTTTAAAATCAGAGAAGCCCAGTTTTAAGGGAAGATCCCTGCCTGGAACCGATATCCCCACTGCTTTGGCTTCATTTGAAGCCCTAGGCTGGTCGTTTTCCTTCCTCGGGGGCAGAAAGGAGTGTTGAGGAAGGAAGCCAAGAACAGAGGAGCCTGGTGGGAAACCGGAGGGCAGACCGGATTAGGACGAGTCTCAACAGACAAGAAATGGTAAAAGAAAGTTCCAAAGCCAGGAACACAGGTGCATGCCTGGAATCCCAGCGCCTTTGAGCTGGAGGCAGGAAGATCAGGAGTTCAAAGTCATACCTAAGAAGTTTGAGGTCTTGTTTTGTTGTTTGTTTGTTTAAATTCAAAACGAACAACAACAAAACAGAAAAACAAGAAGCCAGACGGAGCTTTTGCATTTGCTACACAAGCTTGACCTGAGTTTAATTCCTGAATCCCGCTATGGAAGGAAACAAACTCCCGGAAATTGGGGGGGGGGGGGGGGGGACAGAGAGACAGAGAGAGAGAGAGAGAGAGAGGAGAGAGAGAGGAGAAGGAGGAGGAAAATAAACATTTTAAAACTCAAAATTGAAGACAGAAGCAGAAGAATCCTTGAAAATTCAAAACCAGTTGACATCATAGAGAGTCCCAGCCAGGAGTGCATAGCATGACTGTGTCTCAAACATACCAACCCCAAACCTATAAAAGTAAAATAAAAAGCTTGGGGTTTAGCAGAGCAGCCACGGGAGTGTGTCACGCTCCCCAAATCAAGGCCAGAGAATCTCTTTCCAGATGGTCGCGCCCTAGGCTGGCTGCCCCTCTAAGTAGCTGAGGCTCAAGCTTGGTGGCCCCACTCCTACGTCCTTGGCGATGTCGCTCATTTGGCTCATGGTCACATCATCCCTAGGACCTGGGGAGGCTCTGCCCTCACACCTGCCCCCAGCATCCTCAGCCACAAGTCAAATGCGGGAAGGCAGTCACTCACCCTGCCGCGGAGGCATAGGAGGGGCCCCTGAACTCAGGGCCTATCTGGGAGGGTTCAAGAAGACATCGTGCCCAGATGCTGCGATTTCTAGGCCACGTGCTAAATACAATGTCCCCTCTTCTCCATGACAGTCCTTGAGCACATGGCCTGAGCACATGACCTTTGCCAGATATCGGCAGCCACCACGTCCCTGTGAGGCCGGGATTTTATCCCCACTTCCCCACAAACAGAAGCATCTTGGTGACAGTAAGCTGCGGGCCCTGGCATACGCTAAAGCTGGGACTTAAGCCCCAAGCTCTGACTCTGTCTCCACCCCATATGTCTGGGGTGAGCAGGCTGGGGGACTTGTCTCTGACCATTTACAGGTACACTGTGGCTGGCCTAGTGGCTTGCTCCCCAGGAGCCCCCAAATTTGGTCTTTTTACTTTGTACCCAACCTTAGTTTGTATTCTCTCTCTGTCTCTGTCTCTCTCTGTCTCTCTGTCTCTGTGTATGTGTCTGTCTGTCTGTCTGTCTGTTTCTCTCTTGTTACTGAATCCTGAACCTGGGGTCAACCTTTCAACACTAAGCCATACCTCTGGTCTATGCATGTTTGAAAGCTCAAAAAAAATTACCGCCTATTCCCTTTACCATTATTCCTCATTGATTTTAAAGTTTTTTTTATTTGTGTGTGCCACATGCAATCCTGGTACCTGAAGAGGTCAGAAGAGAGTACCCAGGAACTAGAGTTGCAGATGTTTGTGAGCCACCATGTGGATGTCGAACCCAGCTCCTTGACCAGAGCAACAAGTGCCATCTCTGTAGCCCTGCCAAACTGTTGTTTGTTTAGACAGGGCTTCTCTGTGTAGCCCTGGCTGTCCTGGAGCTCACTCTGTAGACCAGGCTGGCCTCAAACTCACAGAGATCCTTCTGCCTCTACCTCCCAAGTGCTGGGACTAAAGGTATGCGCCACCACTACCCAGCTTCCCTCTTAACTTTTTATTCTGGACAAGTCCCTTATATCCCAGACTGGCCTTGAATTTACTATTTTACCCAGAAACAACCTTGAATTTAAAAAAAAAAATATTACATTTTAAATACTTATTTTCGCTGTGTGTAGTTGGGAGCATGCTCGTCAGAGGACAACTTGTGAGACTCTCCTTCTATTGTGTGAGTCTCAGGGATGGAGCTCAGGGTGTCAAGCCTGGCAGTCAGGGCCTTTACCCACGGAGCTGTCTCCCAGTCCCATGACCTTGAGTTTCTGATCTCCCTGCCCCCACCACCTTTTGCGTGCCGGGTCACAGGTGTGCGCCACCAAGTCTGGCCTAACCACTTTGAAAGGCCAGTTCTGCAGTGCCCTGATGATCACGCCACTCTGCAGCCCACCCCCACCCCCCACCCCACCCCACCCCACCCCCGCCACCTGGCTCTGGAATTTCCCCATCTTTCAAAGCTCTTTATTAAGACGGGACATTTTATTTACTCTGCTGACAGAATAGAAAGAGCCCAGGTGGGAAGCAGCCCTGCCTTACTGACGACTTTTACTTCCTCATAGCTGTGAGGTTCTGCTGACTCACATGTTGTTGTCATGGTTCTTCCTCGAAGGAATCTGGTCTTTGTTATCATTTCCAGCAAAGCTGGGCTTGCTGGTTTATGCCTCTATCCCAGCACCTCAGGAAGAAGCAGGCCCGTGAGTTCAAGGCTAGCCTGGTCTACAGAGCAAGTTCCAGGGCAGCCAAGGCTACACAATGAGACCCTGTATCAAAAAGCAACCAACCAAAACAAACAAACAAGCAAAACCCCATCAAGCCCCTTTGCCTAGCCCTTATTGTAACCGATTTTTCAAATGTTCAAAGTGGAAGCTTACGATTTCCTCCTCAAAAACTAGCCCTCTTACCAGAACAAATATAATACAAAATGGAAACACTATACTTATGAGATAAGCAGGTCCCAGTTTCTTTCTCCCTGAGACTTGAACAATTCTTATCACTCTCTCTACCTCTATGACCTTGTCTCCTCTGGGGACCTCTAAGGAGAAGGGTCAGAGAGCAGTTGTCTTCCTTCCTTCCTTCCTTCCTTCCTTCCTTCCTTCCTTCCTTCCTTCCTTCCTCCCTCCTTCCCTCCTTCCCTCCCTCCCTCCCTCTCCCTGCCTCTGTCTCTCTCTCTCTTTTTGAAACAGTTCTCATGTTGCCTGGGGTGTCCTCAAAATCGCTAAGTATTCAAGGATGACCTTGAACTTCTGAAGTAACCTTGACCTTCTGATCCTGCCTCCCTTTCCCTCCTGATGGAATTTCAGCAATGCGCCACTATGCCTGTTTGTGTAGTTGGTGGTTGGTGGTTGGTGGTTTATGCCTCCAACACTTCAGGCAGAGGCAGGCCTGTGAGTTCCCGTTTCCATGGTTTCCATGTCCGCTAGACATGCACTCCAGCAGCTGACCTGAGGTCCTAGCCCCTTCCTTATTTTGTTTTCACACCCGTATTCTTTTTTAATTTATCTTTGTGCGTGTGTGTGTGTGTGTGTGTGTGTGTGTGTGTACATGTATGAGCACGCATGTGGGTGTGTGATGAACCCAGGAGCTCATCTTGCAGGCTCTCCTTCCTCACGGGTTCTGGGTACCAAGCCCAGGTTGTCAGTTTTGGTAGCTCGTGCTGTTGAGTCAGGTCTCCCGCCTTGCCACAGAGCATCACAGGTAAGCTTCCAGGCTTGGTGGGAGGAGGCTCAGCTGTAGTTCCCAGCCCTGGGGGAGACAACTTGTGTCACTTGAGCCAGTTTCATTCTCCTGGTGATGTGTTTTCCGCATACTCAGGGACACAACGTGTCCACTCTGGGCCTTGTTTATTCCATGCGTAAACAAATATCCCAAATCCTTATGACAGGACGTTTCCCGGGGCTAGAGTGGTGGCTCAGTGTTTAAAGCACCTGCTATCCTTTAACTCCAGTGCTGTGAGGGAATGGAGACAGGAAGAGGCCTGAGGCTTGCTGGCAGCCAGCCTATCAGAAAAACAAGAATCCAAGTTCAGTGAGAAACCCTGCTTCAAAGGAATGAGGCAGAGAGATAGCGGGAGACACCCAAAGTTTCCTCTGGTTTCTGTGCACACAAATACACAACACACACACTGCACACACACACATACACACATACAAACACACACTGTACAATATAAACTGCATAATACACATGGACACACTGCATACACACATGGACATACACACACAAACACAAACTGTACATATAAACTGCATACATGCACATGGAGACACACAAACATACACACTGCATGCACAGATATATGGACATGCACTGCACACACACACACATGGTCATACACACACACAAACACACACTGTACACACAAACTGTATATACACTCACACACACTGTACATACAAACTGTATATACACACATACGGACACACCAAACACATACACACTGCGTACTGTATACAGTAATGCCTGTAGCAGGGCCCCCTGATGACCCCCTAGGGCCCAGGAGAGCCAAGGATACCCTTATAAAGTGTGCCGACCTCGAGAAGATTCCCAGTGAGACTGCAGCGGGACAGGACTAAGCCTGGACACGGCGAAGCAGAGGTTCCCAGGATGGCTGCTGGTCACGTGGGTGCAGCCTAGGATGACAGCTTAGGAACCTTCTTCTTCTGCCTTCCTCTCCACAGCCAACCAAGTTCATGGTGGGCACCGAACAGGGCATCGTCATCTCCTGCAACCGCAAGGCCAAGACACCAGCCGAGAAGATCGTCTGCACCTTTTATGGCCACCACGGCCCCATCTATGCCCTCCAGAGAAACCCCTTCTACCCGAAGAACTTTCTGACTGTTGGTGACTGGACAGCCCGCATCTGGTCCGAGGACAGTCGGGAGTCATCGATCATGTGGACTAGGTAAGGAGAGGGTCCACAAGGGTGCAGAGGCTACGCAGAGGACCCACTGCAGAGGTTTGGTGTAGTGGGACCCTAAACAAGGCGTGGTGGCTCATGCCTGTAATCCCAGCATTCTGGAGGCCGAGGCAGGAGGATTGCAAGTTTGAAGCATCCTGAGCTACATGGAAAAGACCTTGTCTTGCCGCTGGGCAGGGGTGGTGCATGCCTTTAATCCTAGCACTTAGGGGCAGAGGCAGGCAGATCTCTGTGAGGCCAGCCCACTCCACAAATCAAGTCCTAGGATGGCCAGGGCCACACAGAGAAACCTTGTCTCAAAAAGGAAAAAAGAAAAAAAAGAAAAAAAGAAAGGGAAAGACAGTGTCTTTTTTTTGTTTGTTTGTTTTTGTTCTCTTCGAGAGGGTTTCTCTGTGTAGCCCTGGCTGTTCTGGAGCTCACTTTGTAGACCAGGCTGGCCTCGAACTCAGAAATCCACCTGCCTCTGCCTCCCAAGTGCTGGGATTAAAGGCGTGCGCCCATCACCATCCGGCAGACCGGCAGACCATGTCTTAAATATACACACACACACACACACACACACACACACACACACACTCCCAAGTACTAGGCTTAGAGGTATGTGCTACCCTGCCTGGTTAACAATATAAATTCTTTTTTCTTTCTGGACACAGGACTAGAACTTTTTCTTTTTGGCCTAGAACTATCTATGTAGAGCAGGCTAGTCTCAGACTCACAGAGATCTGCCTACCTGTGCTGGTTGATTTTTTATTTTATTCATTTATTTATTTATTTTGTCAACTTGACTCAGGCTAGAGTTACCTGAGAAGAACCTCAAAGGAGAAAATGCCTCCATTAGATTGCCTATATGCAAATCTGTAGGACTGAATGCAAATCTTGATTATTTATTGGGGTGAGAGGGGCCAGTCCCCCACCCACCCAGCCAAGGCAGTGCTGCCCCTGCCCAGGGTGGTCCTGAGGTGTATAAAGAAAGCAGGCTGAGCTTGCCAAGAGGAGCATCACTCCTCCCTGGCCTCTGCTTCAGTTCCTGTCTCCTGGTTTCTTCCTTGAGATACTGCCCTGACTTCCCTGGGAGATGGGCTGTCTGTCTGTCACCTGGAAGTGTAAGATGAAATTAACCCTTTCCTCCACAAGTTGCTTTTAATGAAGGTGTTCCTGATCACAGAGAAACCCTAAGACTCTGCCTCTGCCTCCCAACGGTTGAGATTAAAGGCCTGTGTCATACACCCAGCCAAGGACAATAAAGACTTTTTAGCCTAAATATGCCCCATGCAATATTGCGACCCATGGAATATACTTAACACTAAAAATTCTGCACTGCCTTCAAAACTCTCCAGAGTCAGATGGCATGCTATAACCATGCCTTTAATCCTAGTATTCAGGAGGTAGAGGCAGGCAGATCTCTCTGATTCTAGGGCAGCCAGAGCTGCATACACAGTGGGACCCTCTCTTTAAAAGGTATAAAATCAAATCAAACCTCCAGTTTTTTTCTTTTTAGCGTGGCCTAACTGTGTACAAGCTTAGGAGCAAAGGAGGCCTGAAATTTTAGTTCAGTTTCAGATGTTCCTCGATGGAGGAGAAAGAGTGGGTTGGGGGGTGGGGGCGGGGGTGGGGAGAGAGAGAGAGAGAGAGAGAGAGAGAGAGGGGGGGGGGGAGAGAGAGAGAGAGAGTCCTGGCTATCCTCGAACTCAATCTATAGACTAGACTGGCCTCGAACTGTCAACAATCCATTTCCCTCTGCCTCCCAAGTGCTGGGATTAGAGGCAGGCATCACCCTGCCCAGTGAGGGATGACTTTTTGTTCGGGCTGGTAAGACGCCTCAGTGGGTGAAGGCAGTTGCTGCCTGGTGAGACAGTCTGTGTTCGATCTCCAGAACGTTTAGGAGAAGGAGAGAACTGACTCCCCCAAGTTATCCTCTGACCTCTGCGTGTGTGCTGTGGCATGCATGCACCCAAACATGTTCACACACACATTCATACACACACATACACATACATTCATACACACACACACACATTCATACACACACACACACACATTCATACACACACACACACATTCATACACACACACATTCATACACACACACATTCATATACACACACACATTCATACATACACATACGCACATACACACACATACACACATTCATACACACACACACACACAAGTTGACTACCGAATAACCCTCTGGCAACCTGAATGAAGGCCAGGATGAAATATCGCAACCCCTCATCTCAGAAAAAAGTGCATTTCTGGGCATGTCTTTCCTGGGACCCCACAGTGGATCCCAGTTCCATCAGGTCTGACACTGTGGGGAACCAATGCCCAGCCCAAGGGGAGAGCCACACCCCAGATTCCTGCTAAACTCATCCTGGAAACCATCAGTAAGTGGGGCTGGCTAGAAGTCAGACCGGAGAACGCTTCCTACCCAGAAAGGCTCAGAGCCCTCGGCCCCTAGGAGAGCCTCAGTGAGAGGAGCCGTGGACCCCCAAGCTCTCTCCCTCCACCCAGGGTCCCTGACTCACCACCCTGGCTTCTGCAGGTACCACATGGCTTATCTCTCTGATGGAGCCTGGAGTCCTGTAAGACCAGCCGTTTTCTTTACCACCAAGATGGATGGAACCCTGGACATCTGGGACTTGGTGTTCAAGCAGTGTGACCCTGCCCTCAGCCTGAAGGTCATGTGTGTGCTCCCCCCCGCATCTCCTGAACACTCTGGTCCTTGTGATGTGGGGTCCTTCCTGGATGGGCCCAGGGGTGTGTGTGTGTGTGTGTGTGTGTGTGTGTGTGTCTTACTACTGCTCTTGACTCTTAATATGTGCACCTGAATAGGACCTCTCTGGATAGCCTGGGGTTTCTGGCCAACTGTGCTCTGGCATTGGGAGCATGGGTTTCTGCAGAAGCAAGGGACCTGGGGACTTGCAGTTGTGCTGACATACAAGAATCACCCTAAGAGGTGTAAACAGAAGGGAGGGCTGGGGGTTCCAGGCAGTGGTAGAGTTCTGGCTTAGCTTTTGAGTCTGAGCTCCACACCGAGCACCACAAGAAACAAGTTTTATCAGCTGGTGGGACACTTGCCTAGCATGCACAAGGCCCTGGGCTCTATCACCACAATTGTATTCAGCAGGCTTGGTGCTGAGACAGCAGGGTCAGAAGTTCAAGGTCATCCCTGTCTAAGTAGCAAGTTCGAGACCAACCTGGGCTCCATGAGACCCAGACTCAAGAGAAGTAAACATTCTCTGTCCTCTCCAACTGTGTATCTCACAGATCCCTATATTTGGGTTCTCCGATATCAGGAAATTGTAGCTGAGACCCGCTGGCTGGGGACATGGGAGACCAGGGAGTCAGAGATCCGTAAGATGATGTAGTTAGACTAACATTGAAGCTAGGGACCAAGGGACTTCACTCACAGTGGACGGGTATGTCACCGGGGTGTTTCAAAAAGGCCAGTAATAGGATATTCGTAACTTTGGTTTTCTCCCCCACTCTACCTGCTTCTGCTGGCTCCTTCAACAGGTGTGTGATGACCCGCTCTTCTGCCTCCGGGTTCAGGACACCGGGTGTCTCATCGCCTGCGGCTCCGAGCTCGGAACAACCACTCTGCTGGAGGTCTCCAGCAGTCTCTCCACTCTCCAGAGGAATGAGAAGAACATAGCTTCTTCCGTGAGTGCCAGGGCGAGGCCTACTACCTACCCGCCAGGCTCCAGGATCACCACATTGTCTTAACCCCAAAGGGCATTCTCCCCTGAAGCCTGGGTCTGGGGTTCCTTGGAACTGAGTAACTCAGCGGCCCTGTTCCAGGTTCGCCTTGATTAATGCACTCAACGATCACCTTGGACTTCGGATTCACAGCCTTTGCCTCCAGCGTGCCACACCTACTTTATACTTGGGGATCTCTGCTAGGCAGGCACTCCAATAGCTGACCTAGATCCTTAGCCCCGTGTGCAAGTGTGTATCTGTTTGTTTTGAGGCTGGATCTTACTTTGCAGTCTTGATCTATGTGGAACAGGCTGACCTCAAACTCACAGAGATCCACACATCTCTGCCTCCTGAATACTGGACTTAAAGGCACATGCCACCATATCTGGCTAGTTGTGTGTCTCCCCCCCCCCCCGCCCCCCGCTTGGCAATTTATTTCAATTAGGCTCATTTGAATACAAATACCTGAAATCAGATATTAAAAGTTTACATCATAGCCATGTGGTGGTGGCACACACCTGTAATCCCAGCACTCTGGGAGGCAGAGGCAGGCAGATTTCTGAGTTCGAGGCCAGCCTGGTCTACAGAGTGAGTTCCAGGACATTCAGGGCTATACAGAGAAACCCTGTCTGAAAAAAACAAATAAAAAACAACAACAACAACAACAAAAAAAAGTTTACATCATTGGAGATGTACTTTCAGAGATGAGTTTACTTGATGTATAAGGATGTACTGACTTCCTTTTAATTTCATAGAAAATTGTTCAATACACAATAAATCTCTCATCTCCGGCATAGATTTTCTTAGACAGGTATTGCTAAATAGCCCAGGCTGGCCTCAAATCTGAAGCAATGCTCCTGCCTCAGCCTCCTGAGCGCTGGGATCGTAAGCATGCACTACCGCTCCTGGTTAAGCCCTCCTCTCCTGATATGATGCCCAGCAGACCTCCCCAGGGACAAATTTCCATAGAAGCCCAGACTATGCTGCACCCCGCTTCCTTTGCCACCAGCTTGTCCCTGTCTGCCCCAGATATTTGAACGTGAGACCCGGCGGGAAAAGATCCTGGAGGCCCGACACCGCGAGATGCGGCTGAAGGAGAAAGGCAAGGCAGAGGGCAAAGAGGATGACCAGAAGGAGGAGGAGGCAGCCCTGGACCTCGATGAGCTAGTCGCCAAAGCTGAGGAGGAGTTCTTCGAAGTCATCTTCTCAGAGCTGAAGAGGAAGGAGGCAGAGGCCTTGAAGAAGAAACCGAAGCCTGTAAGGACCTCGGCAGGGGCACGGGGACTAGCGCCCGTGAGGGGACCATGAGGCCTGAGTTCCGCCCATCTGCTGACCTCCTGGGTAACCTTGAGCCAATAGTTTTCTGGGATGGATCCTGACTGTCCAGTGGTAAGGGGGAAGACTCATTCCTATCTCCCGAGGACAGCTGTCTCTCACAAGGCAGCGGGTTCCTTGAGGTCCAAAGCTCCCTGCCTCCTGGTATGTTCCTCCCCGCCATGATAGGCCCATCTTCAACGTGCATGGCCCCCACCCCAACCCCGAGCCAGGGCTCTGAGGTTCTGTGAGAGAGAGCCTTGAGGCCCATGGGGGAAAGGCTGAGCCCAAGCAGATATCAAGAATGTGGCCTTTGGCTGCTCCTCTGCCCTCCTACCCCTCCCACCCCCAGGCTCAGCTCACAAGCATTTTCTACCTGTGTCACCCAGCCTCTCACTCTCCTTCTCAGCTCCTCAGCTGCCACCTGGAAAGTGAAGCAGGCACTGTAAAGACCGTGCCTGGTTACCTTCTGGGGACAGAGAGAAAAAGTATCTTCTCCGTCTGCAACATTGTTCTTAGGGGTCTGGCTAGGACTGAGACAAAGGCCAGATGTCAGGCAAAGGACAAAGCAAGGCTATGCTCTTTTGAACAAGTCTGGTGGCATCACGGAGTCCAAGGCCAAAATGAAAGTGCGGGGGCCCTTGTTTAAAAAGCATTTAGAGGAGGGGCTGGAGAGATAGCTCAGTGGTTAGAGCACTGGCTGCTCTTCTAGAGGACCCCGGACAAGTTCTGTAACTCCACTCAAGTTACAGGGGATCCAATGCTTTCTTCAGGCCTCCGTGAGCACCAGGCATGCATGTGGTACTCTGAAATACGTGCACACAAAACACACATAGATACTTAAAACAAACAAACAAAAAAGGCTTTAGTGGGGCCAGCAAGACGGCTTAATGCATAAAGGCACTTACCGCCAAGCCTGATAGGTCGAATTTGATTCCTGGGAAACTGTGGTGGAGGAAGGAGAGAACCAACTCCCACAAGTTGTCCTCTGATCACCACTGGATGCTGTGGGACTCAGGTCCTGCACATAATTACACATGTGCACATGTATACGTGCGCACATACACACACACATAGATAAATAAATATAAGAACTATTTAGAGGTGCTTGAGGTATATAGTTCAGTTGATAGACTGCTTACCCAGCATCCATAAACCCTGGTTTCATATTCAACATCAAACTATGATCCAAGTGGGCTCATGGATGCCTGTCATGTCAACATGCATAGATCCAGGCAGAAGGCATGATGGGTACATGTGGAAGTGTCAGATCCCCTGGAGTTGGAGTTAGAGGTGTTGATGGGCCATCTAACCTGGGTGCTAGGAAGTGACTACAGATTCTACACAAGATCAGTGAGTGATTTAACCACCATCTCTCCGGTCCCACCCGCCCCTCTTCTGCCTCGTGATCCTTACTCTGTTTCCCTCCTGTTGCTTGAAGACAGGGAGTGATTTTGTGATGTAATTTGTATCTGGGGAGTATTTGACTGAGAGTTACTTTTGTGAAGGGGGTGGAGCCCCCATCATAGCACAGGCTGGACTAGAGTTCTGACGTCCATCCATCCTCGGGCTGTTGTTTGTCACTCCCAGTTCACCCATCCTTCAGAAGGCACAGATTAAAGTACCATGTGGCCTCCAGGCATGTGCTCGGCCCCTCACACCCTGAAGTCCTTCCCTTGCAAAGTCTAAACGGCCAAGCTGCAGAAACTGTTCAAGTTCACAGACTCGGCCCCTCTCCGGCCCACCCCGTACTTCCTCCTCCTCTCTTAGTCTTTGCAGTTAGCCCAAAACTGTGTGTGTGTGTGTGTGTGTGTGTGTGTGTGTGTCAGAGAGCATCACTCCAGAGTCAGAAAGATTAATCCATGCTATAAGCTAAGCACTGTGTAGCACCCAGGCAGGGAAGTCTAGAATCTGAGGCCAGCCTCTGTCATATTGAGTCTCATAAGAATGAAAGAAAAGGGAGACAAGGAAGAAGGAAGGCAGGAAGGCAGGAAGGCTACCCCACATGATGAAGGTTGTCTTCTACATACTGTCTCCACTCACCCTTCTCCCTAAGCCAAGCCCCTCAAGCTGTCTTCCCTGCATCCCCTGGTGAGGATGGCAAGGCTCCCCAGATGGAGCAGGATAAGGTCACCCACTCAGAAAATGGCGGAAACCTGGCTATTAAATCCCCAAAGTCTTGCTGCCTCCCCGGACCTCATGACTCTGAAAACCTGCTGGGCTTGCTTGGAATGGACACTCTAAGCTCCCTGCTGTTGGCCTTGGGGGGAGGGGTCAGGGGAGGGAGCGGGTACCTCTGGGAAATAGGAAAGGCCCCACCCCCTCACCAGCATTTCTGTTTCTGCTTCAGAAGAAAAAAAGCGTAGAGGTGGAAGGCGAAGAAATGGTGGAAGTAAGTGCTGGAGAGGAGGAAGATGCAAGCATCATAGCGGGTGAAGACGCAGGCGAAGAGCAAGAGGACACGCCCACCTAGGGCAGCCTCTGCCCACAGCACTGTCCACGTCTGTCCTGCCCACACGTCTGCCCACACGTCTGTCCTGCCCACAGGACTGTCCACTGTCCACTGTCCAAGTGCAAGGCCAAGGCTCACGGCTTGGCCTTGCACTTGATACCTTCTCGTCTGAAAAACGAAGAATTGAGTTTCCTTCCTCAATAATTATTGGTGGGGACAGATCAGGGACGAGTCACTGGCCCACACTGGGCCAAGCCCTGAGTGCACCCTTCTCTAGGGTGAGAAGGAGCAGGGCTTGCTTCTGTGCTAACCCCCCCAGCCTCTGCAACCCTGAGGCTAACTCAGACTCAGGGCACACACACAGCCTTAAGTCAAACTTTAGATGGGTCCCTATATTGTGCTTATCACGGGTTATCCAATGAGTAGTTACCAATGCCTTTTCCCAGAAGCTTCCAGAGCACAGCTGAGTTTGCCTCCATGGCAGAAGGTTGCCTCTGGAGCACCTACACAGAGGCAAGCTCTCTCTCTCTCTCTCTCTCTCTCTCTCTCTCTCTCTCTCTCTCCTCACCTGCTTGCAAATCAGAACAGAACTTTAGTCTCCATCACAATACCCTCCCAAGCAACCCCCCAGGGGGCATCTTGACATGCTGTCACATGGTGGGTGCGGCCCAAGTGTGGAGAGTAGGTTGGTAGGATGGTCCTCACCTTCCCTGTACACACAAGGTTATTATTGCTCTGCTTCTTGTAACATTAAAATCAGTGATACCAACAGTTGGTACTTGTCACGCACGCCGTGTTCTGGGCCACTCACTGATCTCGCCTCGTCTCTCCAAAGTTCGGTGAACATTTGTGCGCGAGAAGTCCTCCTTGTACTGATGGGGAAATGGAGTCCCTAGGAAAGCTACCTGGTCACAGCTGGTGAGGCATAGGGCAGGGACAGGAGCTTCAGACCGTTGAATGTGGGAGCCCGGGACTATGCCGAGTCCTTTTTGAGTAGCCACTTGGTTGAGCCCCAAAGCTGTGGCTCCATGCAGTAGTAGGTAGGGTGAAGGGCACGTCATAGACAACTTTGTACAGTTGTTTGTACCAGTCCTGGAGTGTCATGGATTCTGTGGCTGTCAGCAGAGACTTGAAGTGCCTGCCAGGAAGGGTGGCATTTCAATCCCAGCATGGAGGAGCAGAGGCAGGTGGATCTCTGTGAGTTTGAGGCCAGCCTGGTCTACAAAGTCAGATCTAGGACAGTCAGGGCTAGACAGAGAAACCCAGTCTCAAAAGGAGGAGGAGGAAGAAGAGGAGGAGGAGAGAGAGGAAGGGGAGGAGGAAAGGAGGAGGAGGAAAAGGAGGAGCAAGATAAAGAGGAGGGGAGGAGGAAGAGGAGGAAGATAAAGAGGTGGAGGAAGAGGAGGAGGAAGATAAAGAGGAGGAGGAAGAGGAGGAGGAGGGGAAGAGGAAGAGGAGGGGAAGAGGAAGAGGAGGAGGAGAACAAGAATAACCGCAAGAACTAGAGCGCAGCGAGCTAGCTGGCTCAGTCAGTACAGTTCTTGCTGTGCAAGCATGAAGGACCTAAGGTTGATCCCCCAGGGCCCATGCACAAAAACCAGCCATGATGCCAAGTACTTGTAGTGCCAGCACTAGGAAGATGGAGATAGGCAAATCCCTGGGACTAACTGCCTAGCCAGTCTAGACAGAACAGTGAGCTCCAGGTTCAGTGAGAGACCCTGTTTCAGCATAGATGGATGCCGTCCTAAGGAATGACACCAACATTGACCTCTGACCGCCACATACTAGCATTTTGCGGAAGGAAAGCACCAGCCGTTCCTCTAGCCCAGAGCAGTGCAGGGTTACGGGTTGTTGTGTTTGGCTAGACTTTGATGATAGTCAACACGAATCATGTTTACTGAGGGTTAAATCTTAATGGAGATCCAAGAAGGGCCTCACCATCTCCCATTTGTACATCGCCAATGTGACAGGTGACAGAGAGCAGGAGGAACTGCTGGGTCTCATAAGTGCAGACAGCGGAGCTGAGAGCAGCTCAGGGTGGTTCAGGATCCTTGGGCATACATCACACACTCCGCACACGGAGCTCCTCTGGGCTCAAGTGGGCTCAGCTGGGGCCCTGCTCCCTGCCTGCCGCTGTATCCAGGCAAGAGGCAAAGAATACTGGAAGGAAACTGTCCTTGTAAGGAGACAGAAGGAGTCGCAGAGACCACCTGTGGCTGTCTTTAGGGACTCTCCTCTCAAAAGTGTGATTCTCTATGGGATTTTGTCCCACTGGAACCATCTAGCAACGTCTGGGACATTGTGAATGAACGCAACTGCTAAGTGAATTATTCCTGGCATTTTAAGCAGAAAGGCCTGGGTGCTGTGTGGCTCAGCATTCCAGGGCCCCTGGGATCCTAGGCCCCTACGCGCTACAAGGAATGGTCTTTTGTCCAAAATATCAGTTTTTGGTGTTGGTTTTGTGAGGCAGGGATAGTGGCTGCCTCCCAAGCACAATGCTCTGCTTTGGGTCCCCAGTCCTGCAGAACCTGGGGACTGGGTGACACACCAGCAAGCCAGACTCTCAGAAGAGTCAGGAGGTCAGATGTTCAGCCTCAGCTACATATCAAGTTCAAGGCTACCCTGGGCTATATGAGACTGTCTCACACAAAGAAGCAAAATGAGGTAGAGCCAGGGCACAGAAACCTAATTTGGAGAGCAAAATCAACCAGATGGAGTAGTCTGGGGGTTGGGGAGGGGGAGGAGGGGCACAGCTACTTGTTGACTTGGGCACTGACAAAGCCCTGTGAAGGCTCCGCCACTATGAACTCAAGGCAGGAGGGAGAACATCCTTTTACTATTCTGGGATGTTGGCCTTTGGTTCATGCTTGTAAAAGCGAGCCACCTTCTGGAGCCTGAAAAGCCTTTCCTGTGGGTGCAGAGGGTGCCACTGTGATAACATGGCATTCCAGAGTGGACTGTGGGAAGAATAAAAAAGAAGAGAGGCTGCATACAGCGCTGGGCAAGGGGCTGCAGAGCTCTGTGTGCCTGGTGTCTCTGCTGCCAGCTTTATGGCCATGACCTCCACTGGGCTCCATCACATGACACCTATTGCCTATTTCCCCCGCTGTGATGGTGGACCTTCACCATCAACTCAGTTAGATCTAGAGTCACCTAGGAGACACACCTCTGAATGTATCCATGAGGGTGTCCCCAAGAAGGCTTAACAGAGAGAAGGCCCACCTTAAATGTGTGTGGCACCACGCCAGAGTGCCTGCCTTCACCTTTCTGTGTCGCTTCCTGGTCCATCCAAACGTGAGCCAGCAGCTCAAAACACCCACTGATGCAGCCACGAGCCACCGGGGTTGCCATCAGCCTAAAGGAACTGTAGTGTCCCCCCTCCATACCCCCTCCTCTTTTTCTTTCTCCTCTTTTCTTTTCCAAGAAGATGTATTGTTTTTATTTTCTGGCTTGAGTGTTGTTGCCTATGGATACACATACCATGCGCATGCCTGGTGCCCACAGAGGTCAAAAGTGAGCCTGGAAATGACAATGCCAGGCTAGTTGTGAAGCAGAAAGCCACAGCAAACTGTGTGGAGTTTTGTGTCCTCATCTTATGGCATTTAACCCATGATACCATTTCTGCGCCCTGTGGGTACCAGGACAAGCTGCTGATCATTTCATCC
The DNA here is from genome assembly GCF_947179515.1 of Apodemus sylvaticus. Taxonomy (NCBI): domain Eukaryota; kingdom Metazoa; phylum Chordata; class Mammalia; order Rodentia; family Muridae; genus Apodemus; species Apodemus sylvaticus. Next base: position 7,801,325 of record NC_067481.1, on the reverse strand, counting down.
TGGAGGCCTTTGGGTGCTGGAGCCTCAGAGCAGGGTGTTGAGGGAAGCCCTGCCCCTTCAACCTTAACCAAATGAAGCGGTCCCTTGGGCCTGATGGAGTGAATGGCCTCAAGGCTGAAGCAGCAGATGACTGCCAATGAGCTCCGAGGGTGAGATAGTCACGCCCATCCAAGGTAAGAGGAAGGAAGCCTCCCTGAGTGTGCTGGAGTCTGTGGATGAGCTGAGACTGAGTGGGAGCCAAGGACCACAGGGAGCTTACAGGTGGGGCACAGATAAATCCAAGATGGCTGCTTACTGGCGAGTTTGCTAGGTTCTGAGCCAGGTCCCAGCCACAGAATGTCAGCTGTGGACCTATCCTCTCAGGGCATGAACTCACACAGTGCTGGGAACAGGATAGTACTCACACAGACAGACAGTTGGGCTGAGTGGCATTTTATTTTATTTTGCTTTGAGAGAGGGTCTCATGTAGCCCAGGCTGGCCTTGACCTCACTACATAGCTGAGGATGACCTTGAACTCCTAATCCTCTTGAATGCTGGAAATATAGGTGTACTGGGGATGGGAGCCAGGGCTTTGTGCATGCTCTATCAACTGAGTCTCGATCCCCACAGCCTCTGGGGTGATGTTTTAAGGAACAATACAGGGCATTGTAAAGAGAACGGGAGAACATGTCCTGGATTCTTGGGGACATAGGAAAAAGCTGTCAGGTGCCCTCCATGAAAAACTGGTGACATGCTGAGGCCCTGAGAGGGAGTGTGAGGCAGTCAGGTGGTGCAGAGCATATTTCATTGCACATTTGCACACATGCGCCTGCCCACCTGTGTATACGTGTAATCATATGTCAGCAATGATGACTTTTCCATCAGCAAAGGCAGGCCTTGTACATAAGTGGGAGAAGATTTCAGTGAACTCAGAAAGGCTGAACTGAAGCGGGCTTATGGTGACTGACCTTTGATACCTGTGGCTTCCCAGCATTCCCTAGTTGAGGACTCTCATGAAAAACAGGAAGAGGTATTTTCACGAGTTTCATCCATATCCACTAGAAGGGAAGAAAGAGGGTAGTGACAGGTGCGATGAGTTTAGCATCAGCATGGTACCCACCTCTGAAGATGGAAGATATTTCTAGAAAGGTTTGGCAGAGCAAGGAGGAGCCACTGTGGCCATAGATGGCACCATCCCCAAGGGTTGGATTCTAGGACCAAATAAGAAGAAAGTGAGTTAAGTTCCACATTTCCTTTGCCTCCCTCCTCCCATGCCCTCCTCCCCTGTCCTCCTCCTCCTCCTCCTCCTCTTCCTCCTCCTCCTCCTCCTTCTCCTTCTTCTCCTCCTCTTCTTCCTGAATATGGACATAATTGCTGCTTCTTGTTCTTGCTGATATGTCTTGTCAGTCATGTTGGACTGTACTCCCAAACTGTGACCCAAAATAAACTCTTCCTTAAGTTTCTCTCGTCGGGAATTTTGCTATAACAAACAGAAAAATAACTAATACAACCCCGAAGTCAAGCTGAAGAGATAGGCATGAACTGGAGGTGGGTTTCCACATCAACCGGATAGAACCTTTAGTTTTGAGGTTTTTCATTTTGAGACTAGATTTCCCTATATTAGCCAGGCTGACTTCAAATTCACCACAATCCTCCTGCCTCAGCTTCCCAAGTGCTGGGATTACAGGTACACACAGCCATACCTGCCTCCAAAGATGCTTATTTTCACCCATCAGTCAAGATAGGCTGGCTTCTATGAGGTCTATGTATGTAGAAGAATAACAAAGAAAAAAGAAAACTAGTCAAAGCCCAAGCCAATTGCCCAGAGACATTATTGACTGATAAAGAGTCATTTCAAGGGTCTAAAAATGCCATCAGTGTGGCATATATCTATCATTATGTCAGTTGGGGTGTTGAGATAGGAGAGTTGTTGAGTTTGAGGCCAGCCTGGGCTAACAGTCTCGATCTTCATCTCAAAACAAAATGAACAGGCAGGAAAACCTCTGAACTCATAATCCGTTCTCTTTGCGGTACGGCCCATTTGCAAACTGGCCAGCCTCAGAGAGCCAGGCAATACCTGGGACCCCCTGTAGGAGACTTTGGTTTCCAAGCTTAGTTTGGTTTATATACTTATCAAACCCAGGGCTACCATCTGCTTCCTGCTGCTGCTGTTTATTAATAACTATGCCCAATACCAGCTCCTGGGGGAAGCCCGGGAAACCGGTCCCAAGGCACAGGCTGGCACTGTGCTCTACCTCTGGGGACCTGCTAGGTGTCTGAGGCAGCCCTAAGGGATGTGGGTACTTGCTTCTCCAGCTTCTTTCCTGGATCCCAACGCCATGGAGTCTCCTTCTCTGGTCTTTGTAAGAGCTCTGGGCTCTTAGCTTCAGTGGGGATAGATGATGTAAAAGACAGATCACTACATTCAGGAAGGGTTCCAACACCATCCAGGTGACAGGCAGACAGAATAGGCAGGCTCTCCGCTGCTAGGCAGGGTTCAGGCAGAGCTAGGACAAGAATCCTGTTTTGCCCAAGCCTCCTGAGACCAGGAAAATTTCCACCAGGCTCCCTGACTGTGTAATTGTTGCCACTGTTACCAAGAATGGAAATTGCAACTGTTTATCCATTGTTTCACCTGGCCACCTGGCAGCTTGCCCAACCTTTTGACATTGCAAAGTGATGTCATCTGTGAAGTTCACATTGGAGAATTGTGCAATCCAGTTTTTTTTTTTTTTTTAATTTCAAGAAACTCCCCTAACCCAGAAAACAAACAGACAAGCCAGTCGACAGTAGCACATGCCTTTAATCCCAACACTTGGGAGGCAGAGTCAGGGGGATCTTTGAGTTGGAAGCCAGCCTGGTCTTTCAGATCAGCCAGGAATACACAGAGAAAAACCTGTCTTGAAAAAAAAATCAAGAAACTTGTCATAAAAGTTATTGTTAGCCAGGCAGTGGTGGTGCACACCTGTAATCCCAGCACTCTGGGAGGCAGAGGCAGGCAGATTTCTGAGTTCCAGGCCAGCCTGGTCTACAGAGTGAGTTCCAGGATAGCCAGGGCTATACAGAGAAACCCTGTCTCGAAAAAACTAAATCCAAAAAGCCAAAAAAAAATGTTATTGTTGATGATGATGATGATGATGTGTGTGTGTGTGTGAGAGAGAGAGAGAGAGAGAGAGAAAGAGAGAGAGAGCTCACACACATGCCTGCTGAGGCCAGAGGCATCAATTTACTAGTGCTAGTGACTGGCAGTTGTGAGCTGTCTGACGTCAATGCTGGGAACTGAACTCAGTCCTCTACCAAAGGAGCGTGTGCTCTTACCTCCTGAGCTGTCTCTCCAGCATCCCCCTCCCCATTCATATTTTTTAAAAAAACCAAAACAACATTTATATATCATGCACATGTACTAGAGTGGAGATTAGAGGACAATATTTGGGTATCAGGTCTGGCCTTTCCACCATGTGGGTCTCGGGAACTGAACTCAGGTAGTAGGACTTAACAGCAAGCTACGTTACAGGACAAGCCATCTAGCATACCCTCAGATTATTTTAGGTAAGTTTATGATTTCGTGTTGAGCCTCATACGTAGCTAACCTAGGCCGAATGCAACCTGAGGCCACGGGCAGACTCTCCTGGGTGGTGTTACTCTGACAGGCAGACTAGATCCGTCCATTTTTGACCTCAGTCTTGGTTTGCTAGTCTGCCTACACGGAGGGAACCTTTTCATAAGACACACTCTACTAAGTCAGGTGCCAAAGGGTGCAGGACTAGATTTTCACCCACCCTCTCACTCCCTCATCCTCTCTTTCTCTGGACAATTGGTGCAGCTGTCCACACCCTAGGCACTGGCCTCCACCGCTGCCACGATGCCCACATCTCTCCTGGAAACTTGAGGCTGCTGGGCGTGCCTTGGAGACGCCCAGTAACAGTCAAGCGAGCAGCGCAAGATCGTGGCCATAGGCAAGGTTGCTTTCAGGCCAGCTAGTCGCGTGCCAGGCGGGTGTCGGGAGCGCAGAAGACACAGCCAGGAGCCGCGAGCCCGGGCACGGGTGTGTGCGGAGGGGCCACCAAACGGACGCCACTAGGCCGGGAGGAGGTCGAGACGCTCAGACCGGTGGCCACTCGTACTGACAGAAAGCCTCAGGACCAGCAGCAGTAGCTGCAACTGTAGCGCAAGGGGGCAGAGGGGCGTCCTGGGTGGAGGCGTCCAGCTCACTCAAGTTCAGGGGGCCGAGCGCAGGGGGCGGAGCGAGCACAGGGGGCGGGGGAGCACAGGGGGCGGGGCGGAGCCGGCCGAGCCCTCCTGGCCCCGCCTCCTGGTCAGCGCTCCGGCGGCAGGCGCGTTGTTGGTTTCGGGTTGTCAGGCAGCAGCGGAGGCGGAAGAGCGACCCAAGGAGGTGACCATAGTGGAGGTGCGTCTCGGCCATGCCAGCTGTCGCGGCCTGAGGCCCTCTACCTACAGTGATCATGAAGGACAGCGGTGACTCAAAGGACCAGCAACTCATGGTGAGACCCTTTTATCAACAAACTCCTGCTTGGTTCCCCAGCACCAAACCCGAGACTTGACAGCCTTCAAACACAGTGACCACTGAGAGCAAGAGATGGGAGTCTGGGACTGTGCAGAACAACTGCCCAAGTTCTAGGTGGCCAGAAGGGATTGGGGGGGCACTTCCTGGGGCTGGGAAGTTAGCACCCCACTTCCCTTGCCAAAGTTCAGCCTTCTTTGGACCAAGACTCAGAGGTCAAGACCAAGAGAGGTCTGAGCTATTGCCTGAGAAGGAAGCTGGGATTCTCTAGTGAACCAGAGGACTTATTCCCAGCCAGGTCTTGCTTTAAAGGGAGATGGAGCTACAGATAGGAAGACCAAAGCCCCTGAAACAGGGGAAGCCAGCACCAAGTCTGGAGCAGTTAGTTACAGGCTGTGCCGCAGGCTCTGTCCAAATCAGGACTCCAGATACTTCAGAGAAATGCTAGAAGCCACCTGGATGGTCCCAGGGTCTCCTGACCATCGATGAATGGCCGTATGGGAGAGAGTAAGGGTAGGAAGAGACCAAAGATAGATTCGTGACTATCAGTGGTAGAGGCTGGAGACACAGGAGAAGCCACTCAGGTAGTAGGATAGATGGAGATCCTCTCTCTCTCTCTCTCTCTCTCTCTCTCTCTCTCTTTCTTTCTCTCTCTCTGCCCCTAGCCTTAACCTTTGATCTGTGGAAATGGTCCTTTAGCCCCAGCAGACGGTAGCCAGCTGGCAGAGCACTGTTACCACAATGCTGGGGACCTGCTTCTGCAAAGGGAAGCCTGGACCCAGCCCGAGGAGCCAGTTCCAGACTCGGTGGCACCCTCTCTGGCAGTGAGAATGACCTCTTTGACAGAGTTTGCTCTAAGAATACTCACTGTCATCTGGGCAGGGAGAAAGACCCTCCTTTCACCAAGGAGGTGCAGCCAGGAAGGAGGCTGACAAAGACAGTCTGACAGGCTGTGTGGATGAAAGGAATGAGGGTCCTTTAGGTCCACTCAGTATCCAGCAGGTACCTCCTTTTGGGGGTGGGCAGAAGAAATTCTCCTCACTCCCTGACTCTGGTTTTATTTTGGGGGGGAGACACACACTGAGGGTGGAGGTCCACTATCTCAGTGGCCAGGAAATAAAGAGCAGAGAAAGCCCTTGGTGACACTTCCTGGGAGTGTTAGGATGCAGCCACAAGTTGCTGGAAGGACAAAGGGCAGATCCCTGTCCCATCCTCATTTCTAGGTCACTCTTTCCACAGTCCCCCACCCTTCCCAGCAGCACGTCACTCCCAGACACGGACAGGTGGCTCTGGTCCCCAAGGCTCCAGATTTTAGCCCAAGGGAGTAGCAAGTGTTTAATTTGGGCATGTGACTGATGCAGCCTGTGTAGACAGTTCTCCCCCTGAGATATACAAAATTTTGAATAGAGACACTCAGACTCAGCCAGACACCCCGTGGACCGGCTGCCCTCTGGCTCAGGCATTGCCCTAGACCTACAATGTTCTTCTGGACCAAGGAGATGGAGGTGGTTGGATGCTGGGGAACAGAAGCCTGTTGGGGAAAGAATTCAAAGACCCTCTCATCCCGCCCCCCCCTCCATAGCCGAGTGTGGTCCTGTTAACCCAGGGCTTTGGTCTTCTTCCCAGGTGGCACTCAGGGTCCGGCCCATCAGCGTGGCTGAGTTGGAGGAGGGAGCCACCCTCATCGCCCACAAGGTGGATGAGCAGGTACTTGGGGCTGCAGCCAGGAGCTGCAGGGTGGAGGCTGCCTCAGCTTGATTGGCATACACACCTGACTGGACATGGAGAACCATGTGTCTCACCACGACAGCCTCTGGGTGGGCAACCTATAGCATCCCAGGAGGCTTTCTTCTCTCGGGAAGACTTCCTAGATCAGTCCAAGAAAAGCTACGAGCTTTTGGAGCCTGGGTGAGCCCAAGCTGTAACATCTATTTTGGTTCACATGCTGTGATCCTTCCCATAGGATATGCCTGCTATCCCAGAGCACACATTTAGCTGGGTGGAGCAGAAACCCACCTCTAGAACAGGCAAGCTTGGCAAAGATCTTCACTGTCTACTCTCTTGGTCCTTCACGTCAGCACAGAGAGAGGGCATCTGAGACAATAATTATTCATAACGAACCTAGAGCATGCTGGGAGCTGTGCTAAAAATTAGAAAAAACACTTCAGTATGAAAAGCCACGCACTCCCTCTGTTGCTGGGGTTTACTGTGGGGCAAGAAGACAAGGCATTGATCAAAGAACTAAAACAGATATAAGAACATGCAGCCTAGAAGGGCTGGAAAAACAGAGTCTGCGGTTCAGAGAGTGAGTAAGGGTCTTGGGCCTAGGCTCCCTTAAGAGATGGTGATGGAGGGCTGGGAAGATATCTCAGCAGTTAAAGCATTGCCTCATGGGCATGAGGACTGGGGTGTGGATCTCCAGAAGCCACATAAAAGGTTATACAATGTTTGTGGGTATATTGGCCCACTCATAACTCCAGCCTTGGAAGGCAGAGACTGGGAACTCCCATACTGAACTAGCTGACAAGCGTAATCATATCCATGAGCTCTGGGTTTGATTGAGAGACCCTGCCTCAATACACACAGTGGGAGAGTGATCAGAGAAGTTGCAGAGCAATAAGGATGATTTTCAGCATAGACTTTCGGGTTCCACATGTACACATACATGCGAACATACATACAAATGCACAAGGAGGAAATGGGGGGAAATGAGAGAGAGTGGTGAACCTGGATACAGCAGTACGCGTCTGTAATCCAGTAATCCAGTGCTCAGGAGGCTGAGGCTCCATCAGGAATTCCGTGCTTTCCTGGGCTTCAAATTGAGACCCTTTCTTAACTGGCACTGGGGTAGATTATAAAGATAAGCTCTTGCCTAGTGGTGGTGGTGCACACCTTTAATCCCAGCACTCTGGAAGCAGAGGCAGGCAGACCAGCCTAATCTGTGGAGTGAGTTCCAGGATAGATAGAGCTACACAGCGAAACCCTATTAATGGTGATGGTAGTGGTGGTGGTGGTGGTGGTGGTGGTGATGATGATGATAGAGATCTTTAGGGGGGTACTCAAAAGGGAAAAATTACAACCAGAAGGACTTGCTGTGTGCAAAACCCTTGAGATGGGGTACGTGCAACTGCATCACTGGGAAAAAGCTGGTGTGGCTCAAGGAGAGAGGAAGAGGTGTGAGATGAGGTGATACAGGGAAGACCAAACCAAACTTTTTGTTAACATGGCCACAATGCCTGTCTTGGGTTTGCTTGGGTAGATACCGAGGTGTCTGGGGACAGGAGCATATGGGTGTGACACCCTGACAGTGCTCCTCCCTGTGTTTCAGAACTCTGTGGCTGGCTACTCTGAGGGTCAGGGGCTCGCTGGCTGCGCTGTGGGATGGGCTCCGGGGTCAGGAAGCATGGAGTAGAAGCTGAGGAAGGCCATGGACAGATGCTGCCCCTGGGCCAGGTCCTCGGGAAGCCCCAGATGATTTACTTCCTTTTGTCCTTTTCCTCAAAGCCCTTGGGGGAAATGGAGGTGTCTGGAAGAACCCTGTATGGTGAGCAGGAACAGAGAATGTATGGAGACAGTGTAGGAGCCTCGTCTTTAAGTGGGGGAATACAGCCCACTGTTGTCTTTTTCGGTGGTTTGATATTCTTTCTTTGAGGCAGGGTCTTGTATAACCTAGACTGGCCTTGAACTTACTGTGTAGCCGGAGATATCCTGAATTCATGCCTTTTCCTCCCAAGTGCTAACATTGTAGCTGTGCACCATTATTCTGGGCAATGAAATGATGGAGATTCAATCCAAGGTATCATGCATGCTAGGCAAACACTCTACAATGGAACTACATCCTTACAAACTAGCCCCCCCCCTTTAGCTTTTATTTGTATTCTATGGTGTGCCTAACACACACACACACACACACACATCTTGGTGCCTGTTTCGGGGAGTTGACTCTTGTTGTGGTTGTGGCACTCTGGGATCAAACTCAGATTATCTGCGTCACCAGCTGAACCCATCTTTCTGGACCCAAAAGAACATTTCTTTGGAAAGCCTTTACTTGTGCCTGCCCAGTGCCTGGTGCACAGGAGGAGCTCCGTAGATGTCAGTTCTAGTCTGTAGAGAAGGAGGCTCCCCAGAGCTGCTGTTGGCTGCTGAGAGGGGTCAGCCAGAAGAGTCAAAGCCCTTGGGAGAAGAAATCTCCTTCTAAACAAGGCCACTCCCTATTTCTGCTTCCGAGGATATCAGGTTCACAGTTTGGGACAATGGCGGCTCTCTCAGCTGCTCCTGGCTCCCAGCCACCTTGGGGGATGATCAACATGAAGTGATGGAAACAGCCCCTGTTCAGGACCCACGCCTGTCAGACACTGGCTCCTTCTGTCTACAAGGGCAAAAAGAGTGTCTCCCAGCCTGGCTCTGGCCTACCCCAGGGAGCTACACCTCCCACCAGGCCAGAGCGGGGGCCAGCCCCACAGGCAGCTCCTTTGTCAGCAGAGACTCTGAGAGTGCTGTCTAAGCGTTATGGCCACAGGACTCCTCACACTGCCCTCTGCACTCTGCCCTCAGCTCCCCAGTGGCTTCAAAACTGGGCCTGTACAGGAGGACCTGGCCTAGCCCCTCTCACTACTGCCTGGGAGTGGCTACAACAAAGGCCCAGTTGACAGCCCAAGTGAGCTGTCGCTTGGCACATAGGCCCTGGCAACTGGGTGTTTAGGACACGGGAGCCCAAGAACCAACATGGCGGAGAGACTTCCCTGCCTCCTGGCCCTGGCCCTCTCCTAGAACCTTGCTGTTCATCTCTTTCTCTCCAGGAATGCCTGGCCCAGGGGAAGGCTCAGGGCTGTGGCTCGGTCAGGCCAGTTGTTTCTCTTCTCTTCTCTGAAGTCGTAGGGCATGATGGCTGGGTCATGGGGTAAGCTGGTGAGCTAGCCCAGGTGACATGGAAATGCCAGGCCCATATGGTCAACATGAAGAAGAGGTCAATAGGGTGGCTACCTGCTTTCCATTGCTCCCTGGGGCTGGGGTTGTTATGGCCTCTGTGTCCTGGCCCCTCTGAGAGGCTCTCCAAACCAACTCACTATGGCCTTGGGTGGTAGGTCCTATCCAAGTAAGGTAATCCATGGCTATCAGTATGGTCTGGAGCCCTTTCCAGGAACTCAGCCAGCCCATTGGTCATCGGCAAATAGTAGGTGTGGCCATAGCCCGCCTGTCAGTGGGTCCTTAGTGGAGAGAGGGGGAGGGTACTCACTCACTGACTTCAGTCACCATGAGGGGGTCCCTTCTGGAGACATCTGGAACTTGGAAGCCTGTAGCAATGAGGTTTAATAGAAGAGTGCATCCCAACGGGCAGATTTCCCAAGCATCAAGAGGCCAGTGTGAGTCCAGGGCTACAGCTAAGTCGTTAGCTGCTTTCCTAGCTCACACTAAGCCCTAGATGTAATCCCCATCACCACAGAAACTGGACATGGTGCCACAGAGCTGTATTCCTGGCACTTAAGAGATAGAGGCAGAAGGGTCAGAAGTTCATAGTCATCCTTGACGACATAGCAAGGGTGAGCCCAGCCTGGGCTACATGATGAGACCCTGTCTCTTTTAACTAAAATGATGGAGGGGGAGAAGAGAGAGAGAGAGAGAGAGAGAGAGAGAGAGAGAGAGAGAGAGAGAGCAGGTCAATGTATGTCTAGATTCTGGGAACATTGAAGTAGGTCTTGGGTTTGTCAAGGGCCTAGTTCTGATGGCTTCCAGGGACCTAGGATCACAGAGCCCTCGTTCCTATGAGGAGAGTGATCTTCGTGCCTGTCAGAAGAATCTTCATCAGAGGGTCTGTACACAATGTGGGAACATGGCACCAGCCCAGACCCTTCGAAAGAGCCAAGAAACCAGAAGGGTTGCCTGGAAAGTATCCCATGCAGGGGTGGGGCTCAGGACAAACAATGGCCTTCTCCGCCCACCCACCCCTCCCAAAGGCTCCTCCCGGCCTCCCAGGCTGCGTTTATCTGCAGAATTTAAACCAAGCAGTTATGCGTATAATCCCATAATTAGCACTTGTCCAACTGTCTGTCTGTGGGGCCCAGTGGAAAGGGCTCTCCAGGAGGCCCCGCACTAGGGCCAGGATGAGTGAGGGAAGGAGGGCCAGGGCAGGGAGGTGACATGAGGCAGAATGGCTACCAGGGTGGACCAGGGGCCCAGCCTTGGCATGCCCTGGCTGGGTGCCTCGGGTCTGCTAATGACTACCTGGGCCTCTGATTCCTGTCAGAGGACTGAGGAGTAAGCACATGTTCATATACCCTGAGAGCTATGGAGAGGATTATAGACCAGGCAAGGCAACCATTGTGAAAGAAAATGTGATATAAGGTAACAGATGCCAAAGGTGCAGCTGGAGTTAGCCTGCTTGCTGCCCAGGGCACAGTGGAGTGTGAGGCTCTCTGGACCAACCATATTGAAGCTCCTAGGCCCCATTGTTCCCCAAATGCTGAGCATAGTGGGGTATGAGCAGGGGATAGCCCAAGCTTAACTCCATCCCCCAGGCAACCACTAAGCTGGTTTCCATCTCTCCATCCCTTTGTATGCTCACAATGTGATTGGATCCTATTCTCTCTGCGGTTCTTCATGTCTGGCTTCATTTCCTTAGTAGATATAGTGTTTTCAAGGTTCATGAATATTAAAGCTTGTATCAGAACGCCACTGTTTTTCATGACCAAGCAATATCTTAGAATATGGACATATCACAGGCATTTGAATTGCTTCTGATTTTTCTTTTTTTTTTTTTTTTTTTTTTTGACTCTTGTGCACAATGCTACAAGTATCCAGGGATTCCTACACTTAGCGGATGGGTGGGTACAAGGAGAGCGTGCTTCTTAACGCAGACGTGTGAGCCCGCCTCTCCAGAGATTTTATGTGATTCTGGGTGGCACCTGGGGAAATCTGTGGTTTACCAGCAGCGTTCCTTGGGGACCTGTGATAAAGGGCTCAGCAGACTCCCTGAGAGACGCCACTTCAGACAACCTCTAGGTCTTGCCTCCGGCCACCCTGAGCCTCAAGGTCCCTAGAGTCCCTTAGTCATATGAGGTCCTGACTGGGACATCAGCCAGATGTGACTGTAACTTCAGCAGCTGGCTGGGCTTTGGTGGCACTATGACTCCAGTGGGTTCTGCTTTTCTTGGCATCAAAATCTCTCTGTCTCTGTCTCTGTCTCTGTCTCTCTGTCTTTCTGTGTCTGTGTCTGTGTCTCTCTCTCTCTCTGTCTCTCTCTCTCTCTCTGTAGGCCTCGTGGGGTCCCTATGTCTATATATTGAAATATGACCAACCACAGATGTTCTTATTAACAAACAAGACCCCAGAATCAGCCTTTCAGGGATGATAGCCACGCAGAATCTGGGTTTCGTTCTGCTTCTACCCATGGGTATAAAGTGACTGAGCCTGGCTCTCCGGACTGAGGATGCGTCTGCGTGCCTTTTTGCATCATGGCTTTTTCCTGTTGGGCCTCCTTTTCCTCCAACTGGGCCAGACTCGTGCTCCTCCCAAAGTTCTGCTCTTGCCACCTCCCTCCTATGTCTTCAGCAAAGTTGTCTGGCCACGGCTATGAGAGAGACCCTGTGTTACACCTACTTTGGGTGGAGGCCACACCCACTTCTCTGAGGCGGGGAACATGCCTCGGGTGGTACATGAGTTTGCAATGTGTAAGGAAACTCACATGGCTGTGTGGACCCTCAATGACAGTTTATTGTCTTTTAGGCTTGGTGGCCAGAGGGCTCTGCAGAGAGGGCCTGTGCAGATCCCTCTGATGGGCTCATACATGGCACTGTCCTCCCTGCCTCTCCACACCCCTTCCACCTGTGCAGAGCTGTGGTTTTGTTTGTTTCAGCCAGAGCCGCCTTGCCTAGACCAAGCTGGCTTTGAACTTGCTGTGATCCTCCCGACTCTGCCTCCTTCATAGATTGCACAGCAAGAACCATCGGTTTGGGTCTCTGCCACTTTATGGTTAGGTGTTCATCATGGCTGGGCTGTGGAGGAGACGCACTGTGCTTTTTGCACGGGGCATTGGCTGGTTAGATGCAAAGTGGTTTGGTTCTGGGACTCAGACTCCTCACCCTCAGCCCACCCATGCCTGCTGCTTCTGGTGAGTGACTGTAAAGATAGCTGTCTAGAGCAAATGCCCGCCTACTGGGGGTTTAATTACGTCTCACATTTCCACCCCAAATTCATACGCTGGAGTCCTAATCCCAGGACCCTACACAAGGGCTTTTCCAGACGTGCATACTCATACATACTTAAGTAAGGATGAGGTCGTAGTAAGAGTAAGATGAGCCGGGCGGTGGTGGTGCACGCCTGTAATCCCAGCACTCTGGGAGGCAGAGGCAGGTGGATTTCTGAGTTCGAGGCCAGCCTGGTCTACAGAGTGAGTTCCAGGACAGCCAGAGCTACACAGAGAAACCCTGTCTTGAAACAACAAAACAAAAGAATAAGATGGACCCTTAAGACAGCAGATGTGTGTCAGGCCGGGGATGTAGCTCAGTTGGTAGAGTGCTTGTCTGTCATGCAGGATGCTCTGAGTTCGACTCCCCAGCACTTATGGAACTAGGTGTGGTGACACTCCTATAATCTCAGCACTCAGAAACAAAGGTCATTTTCAGCTACATAGTGAGTTTGAGACCAGCCTGGGCTAACTGAGGATGAGGTGCCAGCCCAGCATGGTGGCATGTGCCTTTAGTCCCAGCATTCGGGAGAAAGAGGCAGGTAGATCTCTTGAGTTTGAGGCCATCCTGGTCTACATAGTGAGTTCCACAGTACTACACAGAGAAATCCTCTCTTGAAAGAAAGAGAAAATGAGAGGGAGGAGGGGAGGGGGAGGGGAGGGGAAGGGGAGGGGAGGGGAGGAGAGGAGAGGAGAGGAGGAGAGGAGAGCCCTTACTCTGGTGCCCGGAACATCCCAAACTGCCCCCAAGGCAGTCTTATTCAGTAAATGTCCTTGGACTTCTGTTGTGTACCTCCAGCCAGGGTGACATTTAGAGGGTCACAAAGCCAGGGCCACCATGAGCTTTCAACAGGCCCTGGTCTACACTGTGAGGATACCCAGGAAGCAGAACCAAAGCCAAACTTCAGACTTTCCAACCTGCATCTCTCCATAGAGGCCAGCACGTCCAGCCTTTCACCTCTAGTGTTTTTGTCTTGAGTGTTCTTCCACCCCACCTCCCTTGGCTGCCTCCTGCTCAGCCTTGAAGATACCGCACTAATGTCATCTCTTCCAGGTTGGCTTTCTGACCCGGCAGGGCTGGACTTGAGGAATCTCTCCTCTAAACACCAGTTCTCTCCCAGTTATGAATCTGAGTGTGTCAGAAGGCAGGAAGACACCAGGCCTCACTTTTCTATTTCTCTGAGTGTGCCCATGTTTGGGGCACACTGTAGGTGCTTCACAGATGAACTGCCCTGGCCTGAGCACCCCGAGTCAGTCTCCGAGGCAGCCCAGGCTCCCTTCCCAATCCTTTTTGGCTCAGCTATGGTTCACCTGGTCAAGGGGCACAAGGGCTCCCTTGTGTGCTCTGTGTCAGAAACAACACTGATATTCTGGGGTCTTGACAGATGGATCCCAGACAAAGCCCTCATTAAGTGGGATGGTAGCAGGAGGGATGACAGTCCTCTGATGCGGGAACATTTGGTCATCAAAGAAACTGGGTATCCAGGTGGACTTGGCAATGCCTGAGAGTCATATAAAGGCCATCTGTTAGGGTAGATGACAATACACGCTGTTCGCTCCCCACTTATCAAAGCCTCTAGAGGCTCCTTGTCCACAGGAACCCCAGCACACAAAATGAGAGTTGTTGTAGCGGGCCCCGCCCCTGCTGCAGCCCCCAGGAACCCATGCCAGGGCCCTCAGAGCCAGGCTTTGTCTTTATCTAGGTCTGAAATCTGAGCAGGCTCAGGCTCCTGATAGCCTAGGATAAGGACCAAACCCCAAGGAAGGCTTGGAGGGCTTTAGGGCTGATGCCCTGAGGTGGGACCAGTGACTAAGGACAGGTGACTTCCTAGGGAGCAGCTCAAGCCCAGTCATCCTGCCCTGAGATCACAGCCGCTGCTAACCTTTGGGGTGGGGGGCAGGGTTGGTGGCCTTTCCCTGCACAGGACCACGGCTCAGCACCCAGTCTGTCTGTGACCCTTCCCTCTGTCTCCCGAGGACTCACCCACCCCTGGAGAACCACCAAGGGCGTCCTGCTGCTATCTGGGGATAGGTGGATGCAGGAAGCCTGCGTGGTGCAGGCCTGCTCCAAGTAGTCAGTGGGGGATGGGAAGGTGTTGATCCTAGGACAGACATGGGATGTGGAGAGGAATCTGCCTGGAACCCCAAGGCCCTGGTCCTCCTAAATCTTCAGGCCTGACTTGGGGACTCAAAGGGACCCACCCAGGACCTCATAAGCTCCTGAGTTCACCTGAGCATATAAGCTGTAATCCTCCCCTTCACGACCAACCTCTGCTGCCTGTGGATGGCTCTCTATGTCTGGCCTATTATTCACAAGACCTTTGGAACAGTCATAAGTCCTGGCTCTCCTGCTGATCCCTGGGAGGGCTGAAGTAGGGGCATAGCTACTGTCTCTGTCTTCCTGTAACAGCCAACCCCCTTCCTCCTTGGCCCTCTGTGAGGACCCAGGTCACACATGTGTCCTGCATCATATTCCCTAAGGCCAAAAGAGCACACAGGGCTAACGTGGACAGCAGTGGGTGGGGCTTTGGGGTGGGGCTATTCAGACCCACAAGCCCCTGTGGCAACAGGGGGAGTAGGGGATGTTAGGGAGGGGTCAGAGGGGTCAGAGCAGGTACCAACCTGAAATCAAGTGGCCAGAATCCATAACTCCGGCTCTGCCATTTCCAAGCAGTTAAATGCTAGGCCCTGACCAGCCTGTCTGAGAGTAATAATGAGAAACCCATGTTGAAGGGCTCAGTAAAGATCTGGTATTGGCTGGGTGTTAGTGCGTGCCTGTAATCCCAGTGTGTAGGAGGCTGAGGGAGGAGGACTGTCCTAAGCTCAAAGCTAGCAGGGCTACAGAGCAAGACTCTGCCTTAAAAAAAAAAAAAAGATTTATTTATTTCATGTATGTGAGTATACACTGTCACTGTCTCCAGACGCACCAGAAGAGGGCATCAGATCCCCGTTACAGTTGGTTGTGAGCCATCATGCGGTTGCTGGGAATCGAACTCAGGACCTCTGGAAGAGCAGTCAAGATGGAAGTTAGGATGCTCTTAACCACTGAGCCATCTCTCCAGCCCAAGACTCTGTCTTGAAGGAAAAGAAAACAGAACAGAGAAACAGTGCTTGTTAATGTGTTCCAAGATTGAACATTAGTGTGCCCCGGGGGTGAATGACAGCGTGCATTAGGAGTGAAGGTCCCCCTCTGCCCTCCTTCTCCTTCCCCTCGCTGGTAGAGGATCTAAGGCCACCATCTGGCTCCTGGGAGCAGCCCCACCTCATTAGGTAAGGATCCTGGGACGGCTTATTTCCCCTGGCTGTCTGGCAGAGCCTGGTGTCTAGGGAACTATGCCTCTTGGGGACACCTATATTGTGCAAGGGAGCCACTGATGTTGTCACTCTGCCTGTCTTCTGTCTGTTTTGTTTTTGCCATGTTGTATTCGATTGCAGAGTCTTGGGTGAGGGCGGTTAGTGAAGTCCATTCCCCTGCCTCCACACATACTCTCCCTCTTCATGGCTCCTTGAAAGAGGATCGCTGAGACTCAGCCTGTGTCACACACTGTCCCGGTGGGCTCTTCATAGCCCTGGGGAAGATGACAGCACCATTTCCTCCACTGGGGAGGAGACTGAGGCTCAGGCAGGTCCCCATGGAGGGATGAGGCCACTCCGCTAATGAGAGGCAGGGTTAGGACTCAAAGCATTTCCCTAGTGTCCCTCGGACCTCGGCGAAACTCAGACCCCCTGCTCCAGGAGTAGCTGGGTGTTTTCTGATGTTTCCCATATCGTATCCTACCCTAGACCAGGAACCCAGCAAGGACCCAGCCATTTGCTGTGCTCCTGCTCAGATCCCCTTGGCAGAGCTCAGCACACGGGGACCTGGGCAGAATGGAGTGGGCTTAGGGACTATTCTTAAAACAGGGGAGGGACCCAGCCAGCCCATTCCACACCTTAATGTATGTGGTGTGCACATACATGCACAGAGTAGAGCTGACCCGGCCCTGCAGGGCTGGAATGCCAGTCTAGTGTCCTGCAGACTCTCTAACCTGAGGTCTTGCTAGGGATGCAGTTATTTTAAGTTCATGTGGGAGGGACCCAAGCTTTCTTCACATGAGTCACTCAACTGCCAGTGACTCTTTGCCTGCCTTGTTCTTCAGTGGACTAGAGGCTGGGGGCATGGAGGGCCAGGTAGGGTCTTGAGGGTCACAGGGCTGCAGAGACACAGTTAAGAGCGTTCTGGTTTGGGGTCAGGGTCCTGGGTTCTGAGTTCTGTCCCTCCATGGGGGAGAGTTTAGCTTGAAATTCCTTATCTGTCAGGTGGGAGCACACACTTTAGCGTTACTGAAATGGGCCGAAGTGACGACGACGACGACGGTGTGGTGGAGACAGCGGTGGAGTGGGCAAAATGGATCTTGTCACAAAAGCTGTGTTATGAAAACCAGCCATGTTGCAGTCCCTCCTCCAGGAGAGGCAGCATGGGGTGGTACTGTGGTTAGGGGAAGAGGCCTTGGATCCGGGGTTCACTGTAGATGTTACCCCACCACGACCACACACACACAGTGTTGTCCGATGCTTTGGGACAGTAGTCTTCAGGGAGTGGTCACTCATCGTTGGAGAGGTTTTATCTCCCAAGCACCCAGACCTGAAGCCCAGAGAGCAGATGCAGGCTGAAGGAACTCCAGGTGACAGTGGCTTCCCCTCTCGGGGACATTTGCAGATGGTGGTTCTCATGGACCCGATGGAGGACCCTGACGACATTCTGCGGGCACACCGGTCCCGGGAGAAGTCATACCTCTTTGACGTGGCCTTTGACTTCACTGCCACCCAGGTGAGGGGAGAATGTGGTGTGGAAACACACACACACACACAAACCTCTCCACACTTAGCCCTGCAAGGAGAGTTCTCAGGGGATCCTGCTCACCTTGTTATCAGCACTTGGCTCAAGCACCCACTTTCTGGAGCTTTGCCCATTTGCGAATGGTTTTACCCACAATGCCTCCCACCTGTCCTTCTGCATGGCCCGACGGGTCACGTGACTGCTTGCCTGTTCGCCTGTAGGGCCGCACAGCGGGCCTTCTGCAGAAACACATTTGGTTAGTTAGCACTCAAATCCCACCTTGCATAAAGAGGTGACACGAGACACCCCCACAGATGGCCTAGACGGTCCGGGAGAAGAATCCTGAAGCCCATCTGGTGTGGGGGAGGGCAGGCGGTGGGCAGACACAAGAAAACCCGACACCCTCCTAGGGATCCCATCTTGCCCATCTTCTGGATGCTCAGATGCTCCCAGGAGACGACTGCACCCTCAGGGCAGGGGTGTGGTGGGGGAGCCAGCTGTAGAGGAGGCTTCTCAGGTGTCCTGAGCCCTCTTTGCAGGCTGGTGCCCCCCCCCAGGGGGGTAAGCAGAGACTACCTTCTTCCACTTTCCACACCCTCTTATCTCTGGCTTAGGGCTCCAGGGACAGACACTCCATCTGTCCTCGGCCGAGAACCCGCCTGAGGCACTGGTGCCCCGTCCTGTCCGTGTCTCAGACCTCTAATAAGTCCCTCCTTCTTCCCCGCAGGAGATGGTGTATCAGGCCACTACCAAGAGCCTCATTGAGGGTGTCATCTCAGGGTACAATGCCACTGTGTTTGCCTATGGCCCTACAGGTGAGAGGGGAGCCCAGACGTAGGCAAGAACTGCAGCACCCTTCTTGTCTCCCCGGGGAACCAAGCCCTTCACCCTGCATCAGAGAACCAGCCTGGCCCGAGGATGGTCAGGGTTAGAGGGAATGATCACGCAGGACCCTTTTCCCCAAAGACCCCATTCCTCATCCATCCGGGAGGGAAGAGCCTCAAGGACAGCTCAGGGCTGCCTGAGCACTTTCCCAGGAAGGCTTTACCCTCGCCCTCCCCCCGTCCTCCCCCCCACCCTGCTCACCACCAGTCTGCCCTCTCCAGGCTGTGGGAAGACCTACACCATGCTGGGCACTGACCACGAGCCGGGCATCTATGTTCGGACCCTCAATGACCTGTTCCGAGCCATCGAGGAGACCAGCAATGACATGGAATACGAGGTGTCCATGTCCTACCTGGAGGCAAGTCCCCACCAGGATTGGCTAGGGGGCACATAAGATAGGGTGGTCCGCATCCCTAGAGCCAGTCACAGGCAGTTCCTGGGGTGCTCGGCGTGGGTGTCCCACAAACCCACATGTATAGCATTAGCCCCTCTTGATAAAAATTGAGACTCGAGGGCTGGTGAGATGGCTCAGTGGTCAAGAGCACTGACTGACTGCTCTTCCAGAGGTTCTGAGTTCAAATCCTGGCAACCACATGGTGGCTCACAACTGTCTGTAATGGGATCCGATACCCTCTTCTGGTGCGTCTGAAGACACCTACCATGTATTTACATATAATAAACAAATAAATCTTTTTAAAAAATTGGGACTCTTGAGCCAGGCATGGTGGTACATGCTTTTAATCCCAGAACTCAGGGGGCAGAGGCAGCTGGATCTCTGAGTTCAAGGCCAGCCTGGTCTACAGAGCAAGTTCCAGGACAGCCAGGGCTACACAGAGAAACACAGAGAACTTAGGCCACTGTGTTCTTAGCACACACTGATGATAGACTTGGGAGTCTGCGGCTCTAATGTGGTGTTACACGTCACAGTAGCCTGGGCAGCCAGCAGTTTGGGTACCATCCTTTGAAAGCACCCCCCCCCAGCCCATTCCTTAAGCAAACATCTTCCCATTCTGGACTTGATGGATTGAGAGGTCAGGGGTGAGACGGGGCTTATCTAAGACAGCTGGCCAGCCTCCATCTGGCTCCTCTGGGAGCTGATTATCTCCAGGGTGATGCCTCAGAAAGGGTAGCGAAGGGAGCAGCAAGCAGGTCTTGACTCTGGCAGCTGGGCTTGTTTTAAAGCCTTCTGGGAGAGGGGGTGGAAGTAGGGGGTGGAGGGAGGGCCCTGAAGGTTGCCTAGCAACAATCTGAGCTCCCTCCTCTGGCCAAGGGTCCTGCATAGATCTGGTTCATGTGTCCAGCCCTGGACTGACCTCTCTACGGAGGGAGCCCTGGATGATTCTGAAACCTCCTGTGACCATGGCTTTGAACCCTCTATCATGGTGTAAAGGAAGTGCTTCCCCGAGATAGGACTTCTCTCACAGGGCCTGGGGTCCAGCAAAGAGAAGCACCACGAGGTCCTCTCTTTCTTAGGGAGGAGGGGACCGCTCAACTGCCCCAGGCCTGGATCTCTTACCTCTCATCCCCCTCGTCCTTTCGCACTGTCCTATCAGATCTACAATGAGATGATCCGGGACCTACTGAACCCGGCCCTGGGGTACCTGGAGCTGAGGGAAGACTCCAAGGGGGTGATCCAGGTGGCTGGAATCACCGAAGTGTCCACCATCAATGCCAAGGAGGCAAGTCTCCAGCAACTGACTAGGGACCATGGGCAGGACAATCATACTCAGAGGGGAGCAAGAAAGGGGGTCAAGGTCAGGGTGACACTGGGACAGAGATACCCTGAGCAGTGGCAAAAGGTCACATCTCCCATCATGCCTTAACACACTCATCCTGGTACAGAGTCGAGCCTCTCCATTTACAGAGAGACCTGGTTGCAGAGAACTACCCAGGCCCCTTAGACCACCGTGGTAGGCTAATAGGCTGGACCTCTCCCACCAAGCCCTGGCTCCTCTCTGCAGGGTCCTCACCAGTCACTTCCCTCTCCCCGCTTCCCAGATCATGCAGCTGCTGATGAAGGGGAACCGGCAGAGGACACAAGAGCCCACAGCTGCCAACCAGACGTCCTCCCGCTCTCACGCCGTGCTCCAGGTGGCTGTGCGCCAGCGCAGTCGGGTCAAGAACATCCTCCAGGAGGTGCGGCAGGGCCGCCTGTTCATGATTGACCTGGCTGGCTCCGAGCGGGCCTCCCAGGTAAGGCCTGCTCAGAGGGCACAATGGAGGGATGGCTTCCCAGAGGGAAGCAATAGTGTGGGGTGGAGTGGAGTGTGTGCAGAGGTGACGGCCCTCCTGTCAAGGCTTTCAGAGGAGGAGGGACCTCACTGAGAGGCTGAGCAGACAGGGCAGTTGAGAAGGCAGGATATCTCGAGGATGTGTGTGTGTGTGGGGGGGGGGGGGTGATAAGTGCAGTCCCCAGAGCGAAGGGCTGAGCAGCACACCTGACATCTTGAAGGGACGTGATGCTCAGGGGAGAGAGGTTGGGAAGAGGGCACAGCAAAGCCTCCTTCCATACCCTGCTACCTCTAACTTCAGGGGCCTCAGAAGAGAGGCCATGATCTATAACCAGGATCACTAGGGTGTTGTTGGGTGGCTGACTGAAGCTTCAGTAGGTTATCCTACTGGGCTATATCCCTTGCCATTTCCCCAGACCCAGAACCGGGGGCAGCGCATGAAGGAAGGAGCCCACATCAACCGCTCTCTGCTGGCCCTGGGCAACTGCATCAATGCGCTCAGTGACAAGGGCGGTAATAAGTACATCAACTATCGGGACAGCAAGCTCACCCGGCTCCTGAAGGTACGAGGGGAAGCTAGGCCTGGGCACTGGTGTTAAGAGCGGGCCTGCCAGGCCACGCCCAGACAAAGCTCAGCCATCCCCACTTGAATGTCAGATGAGTCGCTAAGTTTGTCATGCATCAGTATGCCTCATGCAATATTTGAGACAACTTTAAGCCATGGTGATTCTATTTGCCGTACATGTGGAATTTGGTTGCAAGTAGATGTTCTTTGTGTTTCTGGCAATTCTATCCAAAGCACAAATAGAGAAAAATGAGCACCGGCTGTGTCAGGCCTTCCTTCCAGAGCTGTGAGCCAGGCAGAGAGAACCAAGAGTCACCTAGATTTGGGGCGTTGTCATGGTCAGTCTTGTGGCCTCTGCAGGTGCTCTTTGGAGCCCGTTACTCATGGCAAAGCCACCCCGGCCTTCGGTTGTAGGCATGGAATCCGTGGGCGCCCAGACTTTGCTGGGTTTAAGGGATTCTCCCCAGTCCTAAAGTCTCCCAGTGTCTCTGTAAGTTAGGAAGGCTACAGTTAGATAAGGAAACTGAGGCACAGATAGGTTAAGGAACCTCCCTATAGGCTTACACTTTGTAAGCACTGAAAACAAGACCCCAACAGAGGTTGTGGGTTCTGAAAGCCTGTATCAGCCTGCCAAGGAAACTATATCCATAAGCCAGAGAAGTGGGAGTATATGGAAATGACTGCCATTGTATGCGCGTTTATGTTGTACAAGCATGTGCACGTATGTGTGTATGAAGTGTACATGTGTGTGCATGTATACACATGTGTGGCATGTGTATGTGCATGTGTGTGGTGTGTGCATGTATGTATATGTGTAGTGTGTACATGTGTGTGCATGTATGCATGTGTGTGGTGTGTACATGTGTGTACATGTGTGTGGTATGTACATGTGTGTGCATGTATGTGTGGTGTGTGTATATATGTGTGCATGTATGCATGTGTGTGGCATGTGTATGTGTGTGCAGGTATACATGTATGTGTGTGGCAGACAGCCTTGGGGAACCTCTGAGGAGAGCATCTTCCAGCTAGCTAGCTCACTCCCCATCTCCCCCACCAGGACTCACTAGGTGGGAACAGCCGCACTGTGATGATCGCCCACATCAGTCCAGCGAGCACTGCCTTTGAAGAGTCCCGGAACACCCTGACCTACGCCGGCCGAGCCAAGAATATTAGGACTCGGGTGAGGGCCCTTGGACTCCCCCCTAGACACACCCTCCTGGACTGAGATTTGAGGTCCTGAGAGGATCCTTGCCAGCCACTCCACTCTTCCAGCAGTGACCTCGTTACCCAGGCCAACATCATAAGCCCTTTCCTGAACTCCCAGCCGCTGCCGGCATGCCTGGAGCCTTTGGCTTCCAAAGACTCTCATCTGCCTCTCACTCCAACCCCCATTCCATCCATCCCTCTCCTGCCCCTTCCTCTTTAGAGGTGTATGTTTACCCAGTCCTCTGTGTGTCCAAAGCACCTCATCACCAGTGTCCCATCTGACCTCAGCCCCAGGCAGGAGCTACAGCTCCCCCGCCATACAGTAGTTTAGGAGGATGAACCTTAAGGACATAGAGTGGTGTCACAGCTAATGGAGGATAGGGTAGAGACTGCCTGGCTTCCCAGTTCATGATCAAACTCACGTTCTCTGGTAAGAAAGTAAGTCCTAGCCTGTGTGGCTGTGGTGGGGAGAATGGCTAACTCTGAAGTGGTGTTAGTGAGCCTTCTTTCAACATCTACAACTCCCCCAACACTGCCATCAGCCTCCAGGAACTTCACGAGGGCAGGCCACATGACCGTGACTAGTTAGTCAGAAGTAGCTTATCCTGACATGGTCGTGAGCACTGCAGACCGACACTGGGAGGCAGAGGTAGGGGAATTAGGAGATCAAGGTCATCCTTGGTTACACAATGAGACCATATGAGACCCCCCCCCTTTTTTTAAGTAGACTGGTATTTAATTGATGGTAAGAGTAAGAGCCAAGGCAAGCCAGGGACAGAAGGAGGGGTGAGCTGTCTGTGGTGGGTTTGGGGAGACCAGGAGACTTGACTAACTACAACAGGAGACTCACACAGGCGTCCAAACAGGAAGAAAAAACCATGAGGCTAGAATGATGGTTAAATGATTCAGAGTGCTTGCTGCTCTTCCAGAGGACCTAAGTTCAGATCCTAGCACCCATATCAGGCACAAATGCCTGTAACTCCAGCTCCAGGGGACCTTACACTTCTTCAGGCACCCACAGTCATAGGTACATACTCTCACTAGGACGGACATGCATGAAATAAAAATAAGAGATAAAAATCCGAAAAAGAAAAGAAAAGAATCGGAGTAGCAAGATCTCAATACCAGGTGAAGAAATGCACTCCGTAGGGAACGGGTGGGGGGCAGTGAGCAGGAGCAGGACTTTAGGATTTAGATCTACAGAGGCACACGGATGTGACAGGGGGGCTGTGGGGATGGAGGTGAGGAGACCATTGCTGTGGTTGAAAAGAACTGTTCAAGGGAAAGAATAAGATGGGGTGGAGAGATGGCTCAGCAGTTAGAGCACTGGGCTGTTCCTCCGGAGGGGCCTGGGCTCGATTCCCAGCACCCACATGGCAGCTCACAACTGTCTGGAACTTCAGTTCCAGGGGCTTCATGGCACTAGACATGCACCAGACACACAGACACACACAGGGCATATACATATATTTATATGCACATATATATTATAAATATATATTATATATATATATATATATGAATTTTAAAGGGGAGGTGGAAGAAAGGGGAAGAAAGGGGAGGCCTGGCTGCCTTGGGGTGACTGTGCCCCTTCATACCTCATCCTGGGCTCCCTGCAGGTAAAGCAGAACCTGCTCAATGTCTCCTACCACATCGCTCAGTACACCAGCATCATCGCCGACCTGAGAGGCGAGATCCAGAGACTCAAGTGCAAGATCGACCAGCAGGCTGGGCGGGGCCAGGCCCGGGGCAAACTGGACAGGGGCGACATCCGTCATATCCAAGGTATGCCGCTGGGCCTGTGTCCCTGGAGGCCTGAGCTGGTCTCAGTAGCGCTCTCCAAGTGACCTTATGGGGTTATAGGACCAGGTAGCATTAACCCTGGTTCCTCTTGGCTGAGTAGCCTCGGGCTAATTATCTTGGAGCCTTCCCCTGTAAAATGGGCCCACACGGCTTGCTTTGCAGAGCTGGAGATGGGGTAGGGTGATGTGAGGATACTATATGAAAGCTACCATGTCAGGCCATAGAAGGCTTACCACTCACTGAGACTTGCGTGTTTGCTGTGATGGTTTTCTAAAAGCCATCTAAAGTGTTAGAGAAACAGATATTTTAAAAGATGACAGAGAAAAATCCTTGTAGTCCGCACAAGGATACTGTGAGGACTAGGAGAATCTCACTTCATGCAGAAGAGCCAGAGTCTTCTGTAGTCAGAAGATGCATTGTGGGGGGTGGGGGTGGGAGGAGAGGACTCTGAGAAGTTGGAAGGAGAAGCAATGGTCTGGGAAGGAACTGAGGAACAGAGCCTCGGGTGGGCCTGAGCTGGCGGCCCCTCTGCTCACACCACTCCCACTCGGCAGCTGAGGTCCAGCTACACAGCGGGCAGGAAGGGCAGATGGAGATGGGACAGCTTCGGGAGCAACTCATCAGCGCCTTCCACGAGCAGATGGATGTGCGCCGGCGCCTGCTGGAGCTGGAGAACCAGACCATGGAAGTCCAGATCGACACCTCCCGTCACCTACTCACCATCGCGGGGTATGCTCGCCCCTAGCCTGGGACCCTTTAGACCCCCCTGGTTCAGGTCTGGCATGGAGGAGCCTGGAGCACAGAAGCACAAATGAACTGAATCTTGTGTCTCTCTCGTGGGGGGAAACGCTGGCAGCTGGGAGCATGAGAAGTCACGCCAGGCTCTCAAGTGGCGGGAGGAGCGAAGGAAGGAGTCCTACACCAAAGACGACAGCGAGAAGGACTCGGACACAGGGGATGAGCCAGATAACCTGGAGCCGCCGGAGGTGGCCGCAGCCCGGGAAAACATCGCTGCCCTGGTGGGCGAACAGAAGAAGCTGCGCAAGGAGAAGGTGTACGGGGCTTCCGGGCAGAGAGAGGGCTGGGGAAGAGGAGGCAGAGGGGTGGGGAAGAGGGAGGCCCAGAGAACTCAGGCCACAAATCTTGGGTGTCCAAGTCTCTACATCTCTGTGTAGTTCATACTTCTCATCTCTAAAATGGGAGCAGCCATGGTGATGCCCAAACGGGGTCGCTGGAGACAGTTAAACTAATGCTTGGCATAAAGCAGGAACTAAGAACATGGTAATCAATATAATAATAACAACAGATTTTTACCTTCTGAGTTAGAATTAGGGATGTTGCAGGGCATGGGTCAAGTCAAGTGGGCACAAAGGTGCCGATTGCTTGCAAGACCCAGAATAAACTTAGAAGGTTAGCCTGGGCTTGGAGAACCAGAAGGTCTGAGACCAGAGCCTGTCTGGACCGGTGGACTGGTCTGGTGCTGACCCGAGCCGCCCTCCCGCAGCTGGCGCTGGAGCAGCGCTGCCGGGAGCTGCGGGCGCGTGGCCGGCGCCTGGAAGAGACGCTGCCGCGCCACATCGGCTCCGAGGAGCAGCGCGAGGTGCTCAGCCTGCTGTGCCGCGTGCACGAGCTGGAGGTGGAAAACACCGAGATGCAGTCGCACGCTCTGCTCCTCGACAGCGCCCTGCGCCACCGCCGCGAGGCCGTGCGCCGCCTGGAGCAGCACCGCAGCCTCTGCGACGAGATCATTCAGGGCCAGCGGCAGGTCATCGATGGTAGGGCCCGACCCCGCGGGCCTGGGGCGTTGTCGTTGGGACTGAGGGCCCACGCCAAGCCCTCACCTCCCCTTACCCCGGACAGACTGCAGTCTGGAGGTTCCCCGCCACCTGGAGGAACTCTATGAAGTCTACCTTCGGGAACTGGAAGAGGGCAGCCTAGAGCGGGCCACCATCATGGACCGCGTGGCCTCC
Organism: Apodemus sylvaticus; assembly: GCF_947179515.1. Classification (NCBI taxonomy): domain Eukaryota; kingdom Metazoa; phylum Chordata; class Mammalia; order Rodentia; family Muridae; genus Apodemus; species Apodemus sylvaticus. Next base: position 7,775,162 of record NC_067481.1, on the reverse strand, counting down.
AGAGCCCTGCAGGTGGGCATGTGGGCCGACCTAAATTCGCTGACATAGGGATCCCAGCCAAGTTCCAAGAGAAGTTGGTCTTTCTCCCTTTCTCCCTCCTCTCCCCTCCCCTTCCCTCCCCTCCTACCTTCCCAAGCCTGGAGGAGGTTCCCCTATTCCTCTTCATTACTGGCTATTTTCCCAACCTAGAGTCACAAGGTCAAGACTGCTATCTGAGATATCGCAAGTAGCCACTAATCAACTAATCAATCCCAATGCATAGGAGGCTGAGGCAGGAGGATTGAAAGACCAGCCACAACTGTACAAGATTCTATCTCAAACAATAAATGGATGACTGGACAGATGGATGGATGGATGGATGGATGGATGGATGGATGGATGGATGGGTGGATGGATGGATGAGTGGGTGGGTGGATGGCTTAATTCATTAATTCATTTCTAAATATCAAGGAAATGGTGGTTGCTCTAAATGACCAGGCCTTTGAGCTGTGTCATTGAGACTGCTTAATGATCCTCAGCTTGCTGGGGACCCAGAGCACAGGCCCAGTGCCTTCACCCACCCCCCCACCCCCATCTTATACCCCTTATGGGCTCTTTGTTGGTTCTGGTTCGAGGCCTAGTCTTCTGACTGTTCCCTCTTGACGTCCCCTCTCCCTTCCCACCAAACACCCAGGACAGCTCCTTGCCCAAGATCGCTCCAGCAGGGACCACACTGACCCCGGATTCTGACCTGGAGAGTGTGAAGACGCTGAGTTCTGAGGCCCAGCGGCACCCCCAAAACAACACCCTACCCCCACTTGGCACAGACAGGTGAGACTCTGTCGGAGGAATGTCAGCCCCATACGGGTTCAGGCGGGGGTGTCTGAGATGAGGGCTGGGGGGGGGGGGAGATGGAACCAGGAGCACATGAAACTTAGGCCTGGCTCTGCAGCCAGGATTTGTGGGTTCTCCCTTCCTTGGTACCCACAGGTTCGTCTCTGGGGTGGGGGTGGGTGGACTTCGGTGTGACCAGCCTGGTCAACCGCTGCCTCCTCCTGTTCCTCTGCCGACTGCAGTGAGTCCTACCACGTGTTCAAGACCAGTCCCAGGGCCTGGCAGGTGAAGAGCTCCTCTGTGCCCACTCCGCCTCCCATCCAGGTGGGCAGCCTCGTGACCCAGGAGGTGAGCTCTGGGTGCCCAGCCATGGGTCGAATCCTTCCAAGATGCCTAGCAGCTCCTGAGGCCACACAGGGCGTCCCTGGTGTCTTCAAGGTCTTCCTCCCCTTTCCCCCTAGGCCCCACCACAGGACAGCCTGGGCAGCCAGATTAACTCCTCCCCAGACAGCAGTGAGAACCTGTCAGAGATCCTTCTGTCCCAAAAAGGTGAGTGTGCCTGCTCGCCCTGTCCCCACCCCCATCCCCCACCCCTGCCTGACATCCTCTAAACTGCTCAGATTGCAAAGCTGGAAGCTCCTTCCTGCTCTCTGGCCCTGCTGAAGGTCCCCATTCATTGGCTTTATCAGAAGGACTGGCCACCTGCTTAGGAACACAGAGAAGATGGGGTACAATTAGAAATTAAAATGTGGATACCTGGCGCCCCCTTCCCTCTGGATAATGCAGTAGCAAATTCTAAATCTAATCCATCCCTGACCCTAGACAGACTAAACTGTCTAAAATATGTGGTGTTTTTGGACGGGGTATTAGGAATGGAACCTAGAACCTCACATACAAAAGGCTGGGGTTAAAGGCAGGCGCCGCTACCATCACCTAGCTCACTTCTAATCTTGAAATCAGATCTAAGTTACCTGGGTTGGTAGGCCTCCTCTCCTCCTCCTCCTCCTCCTCCTCCTCCTCCTCCTCCTCCTCCTCCTCCTCCTCTTCCACTACCACCTCCACCACCACTACCTCCTCTTCATCTTTCTCTACCACCTCCTCCTCCACCTCCACCTTCTCCTCTTCCTCCTCCTTCTCTTTTCCCACTTCTTTTTCCTCTTCCTCCTCCTCCTCCTCCTCCTCCTCCTCCTCCTCCTCCTTCTTCCTCCTCCTCCTCCTCTTCTTTCTTCTTCTTCTTCTTCTTCTTCTTCTTCTTCTTCTTCTTCTTCTTCTTCTTCTTCTTTTTCTTCTTCTCTTCTTCCTCCTCCTCCTCCTCCTCCTCCACCACCACCTCCTCCTCCTCCTCCTCCTTCAACTCCTCCTCCTCCTCCTCCTCCTCCTCCTCCTCCTCCTCCTGTTCTCCTGAGATAGTTCTAACTATGTGGCTTAGGCTATCCTGGAACTCACTATGTAGACCAGGCTGGCCTGGTCGAATTCACAAAGACTGACTGCTTCTGCCTTCCAAGGGCTGGGATTAAAGGTTTGCACCACCATGGGCAGCCAGCCTTAAACTTTTGACCTTCCTGCCTCAGTCTCTGTAGAAGAGGAAGAGGTTTTCCTCTTTCCCCTTTCCTTTCCCCTCCGGGGAAGAGGTGTGGGAGGTGGCTTTGACCTTGGATTTGGTATCTGATATAGAGAGGAAAGAGATCCTGACACGGACCAAGTGTATCTCAGTAAAGGCCGCCCAGCGGCGCTCCCGGGCCCTGGGAACGGAAGGGCGCCACCTGCCGGCACCTGCCACAGAGCGCAGCAGCCTGTCCCTGCACTCGTTGAGCGAGCCTGATGATGCTCGTCCACCCGGCCCACTGGCTTGCAAGCGGCCGCCCAGCCCCACACTGCAGCATGCTATCAGCGAGGACAATCTATCTAGCAGCACGGGCGAGGGCCCATCCCGGGCGGTAGGACCTCGAGGTGATGGCACTGGGCCCTGGGTGCGTGGCCAGAAGAAATGCCTCAGCAAAAAAAGGGAGGAGTCACTGGAGGCGAAGAGGAGGAAGCGGAGGTCTCGGTCCTTCGAGGTCACGGGACAAGGGGTGAGGCACCCGTTACTAATGTGTGGGGGCCTGCGGGCTAGCTCCTCCAGAAGCTACAGGACACTTCCAGCCCTTCACTACGCCTAGAGCCCTGACCAGAAACACAACTATTCCCCCCCCGCCCCCACAAAGTAGCTAGACTGGGTTCTGTAGCTGAGCCCCGGATATCTCTCCACTCCATTCCACTGTTTCCCACCTGTATAGCTGTCCGGTCCCAAGACACACCTATTGGGACCTCGTCCCTCGGAGGGCCTTTCAGATCGCCGGATGCCAGCGTGTGGACGGCCATCCCCTGGGGTCAGGCATCTGGGGAAAGTCTCTCTGCCTCTGGCCAAGATCAAATTTCCTCCAAACCAGAATACAGGTCAGTACTCACCAAAAAGGGAGTGAGGTGGGAGAGGCCTTGACCAGCTTAGAGGGGAAACACACAGGCCTCCTGGCTGTATCTAGAAGCGTGATTCAAAGAGCAATACTGGTGGGGTTGGCAAACTGGGATTGGTCCCCTTAGGAGTTCGAGGCCACTGGGTGGTAGGGCAAGAAAGACATTTCTCAACAAGTGCTGCCTTTTCTCCTGTCATAGGTTCTGGAAACCCTTCACCCCTTCTTGTTCCCCCCAACCAAGCTGGTGTTTCCCGTAGAGCTCCGCGTGGGCCCAGCCTGCCTCATGGCTCAAGCACCTTTGGCAAAGATGGACGCCTCCAGCATAACTGAGGGTCCTGGCGCCTACTATTCTGAACCCCAAGACTGATCGGGGTGTAGCAGGGACCGGGAGGTGGAAATTGGGCAGATGGAGATCCCATGGAGCAAGAGCTTAGAGGGCTGGGCTCCCATGACCCAGAGATGGCAGGGTTGTCTGCAGAACTCTGCCACATTCACCCTGCCACTAGGAAGGGAGGTTGAGTCCCAGAAGTGCCGGCTTCCCAGCTGGGGACAGAACACTGTTGCCAAAAAACTTGTACAGACCTGGGGCCAGTCTCGGCTTCGGCAGTGGGGGAGAGGAGCAGTTAGTGAGACTCCTGGGCCCACCCCTGGGCCTGGCTGAAGATGGGGGATGGGAGGAGCCCACAGGACTTCACTCGGGGAGGGGAGGGGTGGGGAGGGAGTCTGGTTTTGTAACTTCTCTGTTGCTCTTTTCTTTCTTTCTTTTTCTTTTTGCCTTTCTTTTAAATAAAGTCCTACTGGGGTTTTGATGGCTGTGTTGGAGCTGTGGAATGTGCAGTGTTGGGACTAAGACTGGTCCAGATCCTGGCTGGCCGCCGCGTTCTCTCCCAGTGGCCCATCTCCCTTGGCACAAACCTACACTCAACTGGGGAATGTTTTTTTAACTCAAGATGCCAAGACTCTTCCTCTCCAGAAAGATGGGGTTATAGCTAGATCTAGCTTCCGGCCATCTCTCGAGGGCCTTTCCACTAGCCTGGACCCTTCGCTAAAAGGCCAGGGACTTGAGGACTGTGGAAGAAATCCCCACAAGCCACAGGGGCGGCTGCCCCCTGGAGATTGCAGCACAGAAAGTATCTCAGCCTTAGATGTGGAAATTCTTATCCAAGATGGAGACTGCCCAGAGCCAAGCCCCTGTGAGACAGTCAGTCTTCCCCGCCCTAATTCATGTCCAGGTGGGGTCTCTGGCAGGGAGGAGCTCAGTGGAGGACATATGAATCCCAGACTTTTGAGACCGGGAGTTGCTTCAGTACCTGACCTCTCTGAGCATTGGTTTATTCTGGACCAAAAATGCTCCCTTCAAATAATCTGGGAAAGGCACTCTTGAAACTACAGCCATTTTGTCTACCACATTCACCTGCCTTCCACCATAGTCCCAACCAGCTGTACTTAGTCACCCAAGGCCCAGGCCAACAGTCACTTTGACACCCTAGTGTGCCATCCAGGCCAGCCTTATTTCTTAATTCAGAGGCTAACTGGGAGTCCGGATGAGGGTGTGGTACACCGGCTTGACAATGAGGTGGAGATGCAGTGCATTCTCCACCAGGTATTCCGAGTTGCGCCTCTGGAGGTCTGCGTGGGCCAGGAAGTCGCCGGCCTCCTCACTGCTCTGATGGAAGCTGTAGGCGTGGCGGACCAGGAGGCGGCCCTGATGGCGCGCACCCACCAGCACGGTCTTCTGGAAGCTCACGCCCGCCGCGTCGCCACCGCTGCTAGCCGGCGTGACCACCAGTCGCGGCCTCCCGTCCTCGGGGCGCGCGGCGGGCAGCGCGGTGCCCGCGGCGTCCGCATAGACAGGCCGCAAGCTGACGGGCAGCCAGCGCGGGGAGAAGAGCACATTCCAGGTAATCCGGCGACCCGCGTCGTGGCCGCTTGGTCCCAGCTGCGTCTGGAAGCTGGTGCTGCGATCGTCGCGAGCCGGGTTGTTGATGACCCACGGGGCTCCCCAAGCTGGGGCGAGGTAGTTGCGAGGCAGAGGAAGGCGCTGCTGTTCACGTGGAAGAACTTGGCGTAGTGCAACGGCGAGGCGGCGTGGAACTGGTAAGCCTGCAGCAAGAGATCTGCCACCGCCGGGCCGTGGCGCGCCAGCGCGGCCGAGCGCGCCTGCAGCTGGAACAGCTGTGCAGGCGGGATCATGGGGTAGCGGATGGCGCGCAACGCTCGCTCGGCCACGGTTGGGGGCGGTCGCACGCGGCCCAGCCACGCCTCCAGCGCCTGGAACAGCTCCAGCTCATCCTGCAGCACCAGGTCCGAGCGCTGCAGGAGCTGCGCCAGCAACTCGGGGCTCACGGCGCCCCACTCCGTGCTCCCCGCCACGGCAGAAAGGTTCCAAGCTAGGAACTGCAAGCAGCTCTCGCGCAGAGCCTCATCCCCGGTGCTCACGGCATAGTGGTACCAGCCCACAGCGGGGCCCACGCCTCCCGCCAGGTGTGCGCGCATGTAGTCGGCCACGCCTCGCTGCAAGGATGCTACTCCGTACTTGGTGGCCAGCCTATGCAGCGGGATAGCCTGGGCCAGCAGTACAGTCAGCTCACCACAGTACAAATACCTGCAAGAGAGTTGGAGAGGGGCCCGTTGAGAGGGCACAGCAGTTAAGAGCACTGGTCCAGAGCGCAGGGAGTTCGGTCTCCAGCATCCACATTGGGTTCCTCAGAAAAATCTGTAACTCCAGCCATCTACTGGCTGGAGCAGGGTACTCATTTATATGTACACTCATACAGACACACACACACACACACGTTAATAATATGATTTTAAAAACTAAAAATAGAGATAGGAAGATGGGCGGGGCTGAGTATTGTCCAGGCCACCCACACCACCCCAACATGTTGCCCTAGAACCTAGAGGGGATACAGATGTTTTTGTAAGGAAGAAACAGGATGAACGGGCCTTGAGGCTTCCTATGTTTCTCTCTTAAGTTCTCTCCTGGCCTGTTCAGACATCTCTCTCTAGCTTCTGGTGCTGTGGAAATCACAGGTATATACTGAGTATCCACTAACTGGAAGCTCAAGTGAGAAGAGGCTGCCAGCAACCTTCGTGTCCACACAGCCTGGGTTTAGACACCCATCTGACTTCCTCCTTGCCGCTATACAAGGCAAGTCCTTTAACTTAGGAATCCTAAGATTCCTAAGGAAGGGCAAGAGCCAACCTCCAGAATGATGCTACAGTGAGAGGCAGTGAAAAAAATCTTGCTACACAGTACACAGCCAACCCAGACTACTTCCCCTTCCCTCTTTGGCGTCTCTTTGCTCTGGTTTTACATCTGTCTGGGTTCCCTCTCCCTCTTAGCTATTTTACTGTCTCTGGCTCTCTTACAGCGCTGCCCCCATCCTGCCCCGATCTTTGCTACAGTCCCACTGGCACACTGCACCCCGCTTGGCTCTACAGGAAACCCTTCTGTTTTATCCCTCTTCCTGTTGCCTGGAACTTGGGAATGTTGTCCGGAATCTTGTAGCCACCTTGTCTGAGCGGTTAGAGCAGGGTCACCTCCTTGGACCATTTACAAGTCTTTCTCTGTGCAAGAAGGAGAGAGGTGCCAGGCGGTGGTGGCACACACCTTTAATCCCAGTACTTGGGAGGCAGAGGCAGGGAGATCTCTGAGTTCGAGGCCAGCCTGGTCTACAAAGTGAGTTCCAGGACAGCCAGGGCTACACAGAGAAACCCTGTCTCAAAAAACCAAGAAGAAGGAGAAGGAGACGGGGAGGAGGAGGAGGAAGAGGAGGAGGAGGAGGAGGAGGAAGAGGAGGAGGAGGAGGAGGAGGAGGAGGAGGAGGAGGAGGAGGAAGAGAAGAAGAAGGAGAAGGAGGAGGAGGAGGAGGAGGAGGAGGAGGAGGAGGAGGAGGAGGAGGAGGAGAAGAAGGAGAAGGAGAAGGAGAAGGAGAAGGAGAAGGAGAAGGAGAAGGAGAAGGAGAAGGAGAAGGAGAAGGAGAAGGAGAAGGAGAAGGAGAAGAAGAAGAAGAAGAAGAAGAAGAAGAAGAAGAAGAAGAAGAAGAAGAAAGAATGAGAGAGGTAACCGAGACCGTCGACCTTTCTGCTCCTTAGTCCTGTGATTTCAAAGCCCTGTGGCCATAAGTTTCTATAAGTGTTCTTGGCCACATGTGGCTCAGAAGTAGCTCAGAAGGGACTCCTTCAGGGCAGGAAGGGACACTGGCCACAACAGGGAGGGCAGCTGAAGAAGGGATAAAGGAGGCCTGTGTTGTGTGTCATGCTATAACTTTTAAACATCGATATAATAACCTGTAAGGCCAGGCTTCTGCAACCCTGAAGGTGGAGAGGCTGGGGAGCCTCAGACAGGATGCAGGCTGTGGCACAGTGCCCTTCCCCTACGTACCTGATGAACTTGTCAAAGACAGCAGCGCAGTCCCGGGGCTCCCGCAACACCACCTCACTCTGGTTACTCAGCAGCTCCAGGAACCGCTCACTGTGTAGCCCCAGCAGCAGGCGGTGGGTGTGGAAGGCTCGGACCTCATCGGTGCCCACAGCCTGGACTCGCAGGACGACATCACTGGCGTTGCCCTGGCGCAGCAGGTCCTGCAGCCGCTGGAGCAGCGTGTGGGAGTGGTTGATGGAGACGCCTGCTGCCTCTCCACCCACATCGGCTTTCTGAGCTGCAGCAGGAAGGGACATGGCAGAGCCTGAGGAGGCAACCAGCCTGGTGCTTCCAACCAAGGCTGCAGAGGGACTGACGGGTGACACGGTGGCAGAAGGGTTGGAAGCCCAGTGAGGGAACTGTGTGTACACACAAAGTTCATGAGTGTCCAGGAGCTAGCTAGCTCCTCCTGGGTGTGCATGGCGGCCCCAGGCAGACTCAGGAGTGCGTTCTTAGAAGAGTGTGTTCTGGCTGGGAAGAAGTCATGGACCAGTTGTTTCCATGAACTAACGTCCATGGTACTTGACCCCAGGGGAGGTTACAGAAAACCCTGGGTCCCTCCTCTCTCACTGGCTCAAAAACCAGTCAGAGGTGGCACAGCCTTGGGTACTGAGAATTTATGTGGCCGCCATATGTGGCAGTGAATGAGCCTAAGCTGGTTCTCACACTCGGCACAGCTCAGGGGGCAGAACAGACACATAGTAAGTGCACACGTGAAAGGGTGAGACGGAAGGGTTGCCGGAGTTCAAGGCCAGCCTGGGCTCCATAGCCAGCATCAGACCAAGTGCCACTCTTAACAAGACCCTGTCTAAAAGTGGGGAAGGGGGACATCAGATGGGTCAGCCAGTAACGGTACCTGCTGACGACATCAGCTTGAGCCTGGGGACCCACATGGTGTAAGGAGAGAACTGATTCTTGACAGTTGTCCTTTGACCTCCCCCCCACACACACTAAAATAAATAAAATGTAATTATTAAAGGGGAAGGGATCCTGGAGAAAGAGACAGAGCTCGTTAGTGAAATGGACCAGAATCCTGTCCCCAGAACCCAGGTAAGGAAGCTAGACGGGATGGGTCATGTGTGCAATCCTAGTTCTGCAGAGCAAGAGACAGGTGGGTCCCTGAGGCTCGCTGGTCAACCAGCTTAGTCTATGCAATGAACTCCAGGTCAGTAAGGGAAACTGTTTCAAAATACAAGGTGGATGGCGCCTGAGGAACCATACCTTGACCTCTGGTTTCCACATGCACACTCATCACACAAACACACACACATACACACACATACACATGCACACATATACACCTATACCCATACACACATATACATACATACACATGCACATACATACATACACATGCGCACATATACATACATATACATGCACATACATACACATACACACATACACATACACACATACACATACACACATGCACATATACACATACACACATATACATATACACATACATGCACACACATACATACACACGCATATATATGCATACATACATACATACATACACACACACAGAATCAATTTTAAAAATAAATAAATGCATCAGTGAGCAGCCTGGAACCAGCAGAGAAAGAGTGCCCAGAGGCAAAGGGTTACAGCCAGCCCTAAAGACTTAGGTGGGGATGGGCTGGTGGAGCTCAGGGTCAGGGACAGGATTAGAGAGACCAAAGTGAGACCAAAGCTATGAGAGCAGGCATTGGGTTTCTTTCTTTCTTTTGTTTTCTTTTTAGTCTTTTTTAGATAGGGTCTCTTATAGCTCAGGCTAGCCTTGGATTCATTATTAGCTGAGGTTGGCCTTGAACTCTTGATCCTCCTCCCTTCTCATCCAATGTGCTGGGATTACAGGAATGCATCGCCACTCCCCAGTGAGGAGCACTGCCCCAGCCCTACTCAGTGAGACAGTAAGGGACCCAAGGAAGTTCCATGGGCCAAACTGTGTAGGAATAGGGTTCTAGGGGTAACAGAGTTAAAGCTGGCATCTCCCTTCCAGGGAGCCCTGTTCTCAGGGCAGCTATGGAGTCAGATGGGGACACATGCTGAGTTATAGAAAAGAGAGCCCCTAGTCAGAGCAGTGCAGGGAGCCTTGCAAACTGAGAAAAGCAGGCAGTTGACAATCTGACAATTGCAGAAGGGCACCATCAGGCGTCGGGGGTCGGGGGTGGGGGGGGTGGGAGGGGGGAAGGGGCGCACGCACACACACACACACACACACACACACACACACACAGTGGGCACAGGCCCTGTGTGTGGATCCTTGAAAGGAAGGCTCACAAGAGTGAGCATCTGTGTGTGGGAGAGGGAGACCCAGCAAGGGAGAAAGGGAGCAGCTGCTGGTGGTGAGTTTCCCAGCCCCGCCTCCCCAGCCCCGCCTCCCCAGCTGTCACTCCGGAAGACCTAAATGCTGATGGCGTCCCCATGCAGCCTCTGCCTGGACCCAGCTGCCTGAGACAATGAACAATAGAGGGTCTTTTTGTCATTAAGACTCCTGCCTGCAGCCCAGCCCCTCTTTCCCTGTGTCTCTTTCTCTCTGTCCTTGGAGAGTCCAGTCTCTCCCTGGTCTCTGGGGCAGGCTGGCTGGCTGGCTGGCTCCACCTCCTGGCCAGCCCAATGTAGCTCCTAAAGAGAAGTTCTTGCCCCCAACCCTTATCTTTTCCTTACCAGGCACCTGATCCCAATACTGTCCACTCACCTGCACGAGTGACCAGTCCCACCAAGGCCAGGATAGCCCAGAAGCTGCCCCAGGATCCGGGCTTGCAGGAGCCTTTTCTAATCATCTTTGTGCTCTGTCCCTAAGTCCACTGGAGGGACAGTCAAGCCCAGAGCACTTCGATCCCATCCCTCCTCCTTATATAGGGACAGTACCCCCTTCCCTCTTGGCCTCCCTCCCCCTACCAGTCTCTGCCATGGATTGGTTGAAGCTGGCCCCTGCTGTTGCCTAGGCAACTACTTAAGCCAGATTGTGGCAGCCCCAGGGGCTATTGTGCTGGCCTGGGCCCCCAAGGGGAACAGATCCGGACACCCTCCTCCCCCACTTCTCCAGACAACCCGGCAAAGCTAGCTGTGCCTCTCCCAGGAAGTTTTAAGCTCTCTGAAGGGCAAGCAAAGGGCTTCAGGACCCCTGGCAGCCACCAACCCTAGGGCCCCCGCCCCCAGGCCCAGCCTCCATCCTGGCACAGAGCATACTTGGCAGTATCCTGGTGAGCTGGCCTCAAAGGAAGGGCCTGGAAGAGGCAAGGAAGAGCTGGCTCAGGGCTCTATCCCTCCCTTACCCCCATTTTAGGGTGGACCAGCTATCCAGAGAGGAGGATAGGGACCTTGAATAGGGGTAAAGAGTAATGGGGATTATTCTCATGCTGTTTGTTGAAGAAAGTTCCCGTCATGCTCTGGAGAGGGTGACGGTGACGGGCCTTTAGAAAAGCTGCAGAGGGACTGATCTTCTTCCACCAGGGACACTGGACTGTGACCCGTGCTCTAAGAACACAGCCTGTTTGTCTACCAAGACAACCCAAGTCTTTAGTTCATGCCTATGCATGGCCCATCATTTCAAGGTTCCCCTCCCTAGAAGGTGCCTTTCACCAGCTTCTACCTAAATACCATCCTTCCCCTTCCCAAAAGTTCCAAGAAGGCATGTAGTAAAGCTAGCACCATAGTCCACGTGTAGGGAAAACTGAGGCAGGGAGCCAGATCACAATCTCAGTTAGTACAGAAAAATGTCCTAAAAACAAAGGCGATGGAGAAGGGGAGGGTGGGGTCTGGAGTCCTTCATATGTGTGTTCATGTCTGTGTGGGTGATGCATATGTCTGAGTGTGCATGTGTTTATATGCATGTGTGTTTGCATTCATATGTGTGTGTGCATGTGTGTGAACATGTGTGGGGGGGCATGTGTTTTGCATGTGCATGCATGGGTGTGTTGAGACATCCCCTTTATGAAGAATCATACAGTATTTGCTCCCACTCCCTTGAGATTGAAACACGGAAGACAGAGGATCCTGGGAAATCTAAGTTTCTCAAAGGCCAGATCCTGCTCTGAGGATGGATTGGAACTTCTTGCCCTGATTCTTTGGATCCCAGGAGCTAGCTTCATGTGTTGAGTTATATCTCTTTCTGGTGCAGACAGACCCAACAGTTTCACCTCCTCCTGGAGCCACAGAGAAAGCAAAAATTAGGTCTAGCACCACCCTTGTCTGGGTCGGCAGATTCAGAGCTGTCCGGCTTAGCAGGAACATCTCCTAGCTGACTGAACTCTCACACCTGGTCTTCCTTGTTCGGATGCACCATGAGCTGCCCACTGGCTGCCCGCCTACCTTTCCCATAGACTGTACAACACCTAGGCTCAATTGAGGCAGTCAGAGCCTATATGGAGCATGGCTGACCAGCTGTGGAGGCAGAGTCACTCCCTTGCACAATGCCCATCAACAGGAATGATGGGTGCTCAGTAGGCATACTTCATCCCGCTCCTCGGAGACTCTCACTAGACTCTCTTGATGCCTGGTCTACCTGCACTGACATCTCCCATGTTCCACTAAGGACCTAGAAGTCCCAAGGGCAGGGCTGAACATTCTATGTCCTAAGGAAACCAACAGATTGCTATGGATACTCAGAACTATGATCATAGTTGACAGTCAAGTGTGATGGATCAGGAAGTCTCAGGCTACCAAGAAGACCTACCACTCCCCATCTCTGACAGACTCTTACCATGATTCTAACTTCCCTCATCCTTGCCTCTCTTCTAATGATTTAGAAACTGACTTACTGGATAAAGTTTCCACTGCTACAGTGTGTGCAAGTATGTGTGTGTGTGTGCAAGTATATATGTGCATGTGTGTACTAGATATTCATACATGTCTATGGTAAGGGTGTCTTGAGACTGGGTATGTGCAGAAGAGTGCTCAGCCTGTACCGTCTTCAAGGTGACAGAGGACAACACCACATTCTATTCCCTGCCATCTGTCCCATCATCCCCATGTTCTGGAAGCTCTATCACTCCTTGAGCACAAGTCTAAAGATCTCGCAGGCAGGAACAGTTCCCAGAGAGGAGCCAGTGGAGTGTGACTTCCTGCCCAGGGTACACATGCACTGTCTAAGGAATTCGTTTATGCTCAGTCAGAACAGGCACAGCATGGGCATAAATGTCCATATACACATGGTAGCTCCTCTTGGAAGGTAGGTCAACCCAGATAAATGATCTCCATATAGCAAGGTATCTCAAGAGGGTCTAGAAGCAACTGGAAACTTTCATAGTCATGGGTAGGAAGTGGGAGTTTCTGAATCTGCAAAGGTAAAGGGCAGACTCCGGACTCTGAGCTTGAGGGAACATGGAAGAGAGGTGGACCTGAGGCCTAGCCTGCCCCTACCTAGCAGCCTTCTTACACTCATAAGATGTCCAGTCATGAATGTCTCACTTCACTGGGGAAGAGGTTCCAGATTCAATACACCCCGTGGACCCACTAAAGAGAAAAGAAAGGCCCAGTGAGACGGAAGCAGGAGGATAGGGAATTCAGGTTCAGCCTCTGCTACACAGAGAGCTTAGGGCCAGCCTGGGCTATAAGATATCTGGCTCAAAAGGGTAGGGTATCGCCTTAAAGTCATTCACATGCTGTGGTTGGCTCACAGTGACACTGCTTCTCTCCTCTTCAGCATCCTTGATCAGTCCTTCCCCAGCTAACACAGCCAGCCATCTGATTCACAGACCTCTTCCATGGAGCCTCGCTTACAGTGGCCTCTATTCCCAAGAACATTGTGTGCAGAGTGAAATCGAGCAGTCCTAGGGGAGGCAATAGGAGGAATGAACTTGATTTTAAATCCCCACGGCCACATCTGTGACCTCTACCAACATGCTGATCTTCTCTGGTCCTTGGTCTCCTCGTGTGCTAACACAGATAGGCAGTTAGCTAAGTGGGCCTGCCGTAAGGATGAGCAATGGAGGGACAAGCAGATGTGGGGGGCCATGGATTCTCCTCCAGGTAGCGCTGGATGCATGGCCTGGCGATGGCTGAAGATGTTAAGGACTAGGAGGATCAAGGTGGATGACAACATCTTTCATTTTACACAGTCAGATCATTAGCTACATGCCTATGGGGCACAGTCCCTTCCTCTGGGCAATCAGCCACCCACCCTGGCCACTGACATAGATACAATGTAGGAAGAAACTCCCCTGACAAGAACAGGAAACATTGTAGCTGGACTTGGCTACTTTGTGGGTTCTTCTTTCTTCCACTCTTTCAATCCCCACCTAACACCAGAGGAAAGAGATCCAAGAACAAAGTCAGAGGTTAGAGAGGGGTGACATTATTGTTAGACTACTTCCTGTTGTTTAGGAGCATCAAGTTCCTTGGGATAAGTTTGATCTTTGCTATCAGGATATCTAACTTCTTCTTGTTGTTTCTTCTTTGTATACTACTTAACAAACCACAAACACCATCCACCAACAACCCCCTACCTCTCAGGGCCCTAGCATTTATATCCCCTCTGAAAAGTCCCTAGAATTCTAAACATCACACAATTGCAGAAACCATCTGCTGCTGGCAAATTCATGCCCCTGCTAGAGCATGAGGCAAATCATAGTCAGCTGCCGTGGACATTCTGAAATAGCCTCATATCCCATACCTGGGATTAAAGCAAAAACATATAGCAGTTCTATATAGGCTGTGTACCTACTGATGACTTGGTGGCCCTATCTCTGCCACCACCTATGCCCAGTCAGGTACTGCTATACTCTGGCATGTCAGTATTGACAGTGCTGTCCCCTGGTTATGGATCTTGAAGACCTCAACTCTTGTTTTGAGTAGTTCAATGCTATGACAAGCATGACATCTCCTGTGTGGTCTGAAGGATTCTGGAATCCACATGTCCCCGAATCAAAGCATTTTCTGTCTAGAAAGCTACACCTTCACCTTGAAGATTCCAAAGTAATTAAAAAAATATTTTATTATTTATATGTATGGGTCTTTGCCTGCATGTATGTGTGTGCACTATGTGTTAGTGTTTCTTCTAGATTCCGCCCAACAGTTGTCTAGCAACAGCCAGGTGTGAGCCTGGCTTGCTATAAAAGGACTGTTTGCCCCCCCTTCCTCTATGGCCCCCACCATATGTTCTCTGCCAGCTACTTCTCCTCTTTCTCCTCTCTCTTTCTGTTCCTTTCTTTGCCACACACCCCTTCTCATGCCCCAAATAAACTTCATTTTATACAAGACCTGTCATATGGCTGGTACCTGGGAGGGGGGTTGCCTCAGCATGAGCCCACTAAGGCACCCCCTCCTACCACATCATGCCACCATTACAAAACATACCACCATGTGCATACAGTATCCACAGGAGCTAGGACAGAAGGGCTGCCAGCACTCTTAGCTGCTGGGGCATCTCTCTAGTTCCTTCCAAGGCAATTTTTAAATTTTCACTTGTGTGGGAAGGGAGAGGGAGGGAGAGGGGAAAGGGAGAGGGAGGGGAGAGGAGAGGAAGAGGAAGGAAGAGAGGGAGGGAAAGGGAGAGGGGGAGAAGGAGATGGTGTTGGATTCCCTGGACCTATAGTTATATAGAAGGTTGAGAGCTATCAGACATGGGTGTTGGGAAAACAAACTCATCCCATTGAATGCTGGGAACTGAACTTGGGTCTTCTGCAAAAGGTGAATCAAGCCACACACCCCAAATACAATGGGTGGATAGATAGATAGATAGATAGATAAGCAGACAGACAGGTGCAAACAACCCTTTCACAGGGAGGGTCCCAAGGGTGAGGTTGGCTGAAAGCACAGATGAGAAGGTATCCATTTTAGCAAATGTAGCTTCCCGCCTCTAGTCTGCCTTCACCTCACCCCGATTCAAATGCTCTGGTTATCTGTGTAGGTCACAGGAGAGCAGTAGCGACAACACTGGGCTCTGTCTGAAGTGCCCCAAAGCTTCCCTATAACTTCATTCCTCAGAGTGAAATAATGTGGAGGTGGAATAGGGGACTAGGCAGTCCTCCTCGCCACTCAGACATCACTGACTCACGCACTCCTGCCTCCTGGTGCAGGGAGGTGGAAGTCTCCAGGGTCTGTCTGTGACACTTGCTTTTTCTGAGCTGAATTCCCAACACTATACCCAGGGACCTGTCCTGAGCAGATAGCACTTACCTCTCTGTCTCATTGCTGCCAAGGGGGCCTGGTGGAACCCTTTCAGGATCCCTGTGTGGCCACCAGGGGGCAGGCAGCAAGCGGCTACTGAGAGAATAAAAATGAGCCTTAGGAGCAGGTGGGTTGTCTCCAGCCCTAGGCATGGGATTTACCCTAGGGAACCAGAAAGTGCCTGTCATTCCTGCTACAGTTGCAGGCACATTTCCAGAAGCTAGACCACTATGGCCCTCATAGGCTCATACATTCACATGCGTAGTCCACAGTGAGCAGAACTGCTTGAGAAGAATTAGGAGGTGTGGCCTTGTGGGAGGAGGCGTGGCCTTGCAAGAAGAGGCGTGGCCTTGTGGGAGGAGGCGTGGCCTTGTGGGAGGAGGCGTGGCCTTGCAGGAGGAGGTGTGTCTCTGGGGGTGGGGCTTTGAACTTTCCAAAGCCCAGTCTCACTCTCTGCCTGCTACCAGAGGATCAGAATGTAAAGTTCTCAGCTACTATTCCACCATCATGCCTGTCTGCCTCCCACCATAAGGATCCTGGACGAACCCTCTGAAACTGTAAGCCAGCCCCACTTAAATGCTTTCTTTTATAAGAAGTTGCCTTGGTTCTGGTGTCTTCTCACAGCAGTAGAAAAGTAACTAAGACAGTCATGGAAAGTGACTCCAGGGTAGACTTCAGTTGTGCACCCCAGGCAGTACCACTGGAGTCTGTCCTGATGCTCACGGTAGGCCAGGCCGACCTGGTTACTCCTCACCCAGGTGCAGGGAGCTGCTCGCCACAGATTCCAGCTCCTTTGCAGGTTGCCGGCACCGGCTGGTGTTTATTTACCAGGGAATGGTGTTCCTAAGAGCTGCTTGGCTGCACCACGGCCAGGGGACAAAAACAGACCACGGGGTCCTGTGCTCCTCACCCGCAGGCAGCCTGGGCAGCCTTCTTCTGGGGCAGCACAGCACAGCACATGGCTTCTTGCTGGGCTTTCTTTGTTCCAGCATCCCTGGTCCTCTGGGTAGCTTGGGTGTCATCCCGCCCTTCGCCCTTCCACCGTGGCGCCTACAGGTGAGACTCCTTTGAACCTAGCTCCTGAGACCTCGCTGGTGATCTAAGCCCTGCCTGGAGCTGCCTACCTCTAAGGCTTTGTGCTAAATCTCTTAGTTCCTGGATACAAACGTCCTCCCTCCTGGCAAGCAAGAGTCATTCGTTCATCACGTGGGAACCCATGGAATCATTGTATCCGTTAGCCTCCCTCAGGAGCCTCAATTTCAGGGTGTGGCTGCCCCCACTGAGTGGCCAGTTTCCCATGGACCCTTGCACACAAGGCAGCTATCCGGAGCTAGGCCTGCCTTCCTACCTTTCCCCCCCCCGCCCCCCCCCGCTCCCCCCCCCCCCGCCCTTCCCTTTCTCCTCAAGTACAGATACACCTTACCCCCAGCCTCTCTCTCCCGAAGCCCCCTGCCCAGCAATCCTTCCCTGCCAGTACTGTGTGTTCCTACTGGATCTAGTTCCTGGCTGGATGGCCGGGGCCCTCCCCCTTCTTTCCCTCTCTCCCCACCCCCGCTCTCCCACTCTGTGTACCGACAGACTCAGAGCTACAGGGAGAAGCGTGGGGCAAATAACTCTTCCTTAGAGAGCCAGTGTGAGGGACCCAGCTGGTGATGCTGCAAGGTGTGGTGGCGATCCCAAGGAAAAGCTGCTGGTGACCAGGGTGGGACCCAGGACCCGGAACTATGGGACTTGAGGGACCAGAGACAGGTAAAGTCTTTTCAAACGGGAAGAAGGAGTAAGTAATAAGGTAGAGGTCAGGTGTGGGATGTGAGGCTGGGGGTGGGGTGGGTGGTGAGGGTAGGGAGGTGGGAGAACTGAGAGGTGGGAGGAGAGTCCCACCCTCACCGCTTATCTTCAGCAGGAAAGAAAAAGCTGTCTGTAAATTTCTAAAAAGATTCAAAATGTATCTGAGGCAACTAGAGGCCAGCACAGATGTGTAGGGGTCCTGGTTTCAGACTAGCCCCTAGACAACTGCACCACCTTTCCCTGGAACGCAATTTCCACATGGGGCCGTCCAGGTTGTTGGGACATTGGTTGTGGTAAACTGTGAGGAAGGGATTGGAACCCTATTTGTCTTTCCTGAGAGGGGCTGGCTGTCACATGGCACGGAGCAGTGGCCGGGAGCCACCACCCGGTCAGAATCGCCCAGTATCTTACTCAAGGTGCAGCTGCTCCAGCCCCTGTGCATCCATAACTACCACAGGGTAGCTGGTTTCCTTGGTGGCAGGGATGATGACGTGGGGGAATGACTCTCCTCTTGATAAGAGAGCAGACAGGGGGTGGAGGGGGTGAGATTCCGCAGAGATAGCATTTGTCTGGGTCTGTCCCAAGGCTCTGCTCAGAGCAGCACTGAATAGGAGTTGCCTTGGGGTCAGACAGGGGCTGCTGTCAATCAAACCCAAGTGGGGGAAAAAAAAAAAGCAACTGCTGTCCCTCTGCCTTTTCATCTTTCTTAGCTGCGCATCCACAAGTGACCCCGCTGCCTACAGCCAATGGGAGTAACCCAAGATACGATGGTGTGGATGGCCACTGGCCAGAGATCCCAGAGAGGTCGCCCTGTGTAGCTGGTATCATACCTGTCATCTATTACAGTGTCCTACTGAGCCTGGGGCTGCCTGGTGAGTGGGGACCTCAAGCTGAGCCAGAATTGGGGCTCTCCATCCGCCATCCCCAATTCTCTCAAGATAACTAAATCACAGAGGATCCGTGTGGCACTTTCCAAGATCCTGTGTCACCCCTGTGCAGAGTGGAGCCTGAATGGGGCCGTGATAGGGGTGTGCACTGATGCAGGAAAGGCCAGGTGGATTTGTTTGGGAGGTATCCCCTATGTCTAGTAAATAAACCTATACCTGGACCCCAGGACACCTCAGCTCTGAAGGGCATAGAACACCTGAGGACGACTAGGCTGGAAAGCCAGCAGGGCCGCTGATGCAGACGAGGCCACCTCGTTTTACCAAGTTGGTCCATAGCCTCTGTTGTGTTTTATAAAGAAAAAGAAAAAGAAGCGAGGGATATGTTTGGTGGAGGCGCGGTATGGTGTGGGGGAAAGGATTGCCTCTGTGGGCCCAGGTGAAAGCATCCCTTCCCCCTGGTATAGGATAGAGTTTATCTAGGGCATGGGGAGGGGAGTTGAGGGGGTAGTAGAGACAGAGCAAGGCAGAGAGGGCATGTGGAGAGATAAGGGGGAGGGGAGTGGGGAGGGAGGGGGAAGAGAGTAAGAGAGCGAGGAGGGGGCAAGCAGCCCCTTTGATAGTGAGTCAGGTATACCTGGCTGTTGCCAGGTAACTGTGGGGTGGAGCCCAGAAGGAATGCTAACAACCTCCACATGACAAGGGGCAAGGCTGACCAGATTATGCAGCTCACCAAAATAAGTTTCATTTTGATTTGATTTTTTTGTTGTTGTTGTTATGGGGTCTGTTTGAATCCAACATCACTCAAACACCAGGTCAAGGTAAAAGATAAAACACCAGGTCAAGATAAAAATTTGTTATAATCAAGCCACAAAACAGACTCAGAAACTGAATTGCAACATGAGCCAGAATATCACAGAATGTTTAAGCTTACAAATCACAAACATCTGTGCCAAGTTATTGGGGTTTTTTTTAACTATTTTTTTTTTTTTTTTTGGATTTGGTTTTTTTGAGACAGGGTTTCTCTGCATAGCCCTGGCTGTCCTGGAACTCACTCTGTAGACCAGGCTGGCCTTGAACTCAGAAATCTGCCTGCCTCTGCCTCCCAGAGTGCTGGGATTACAGGCGTGCGCCACCACCACCCGGCCAAGTTATTGTTATATTCTTTTTCTACCAATCAGAATAGGAGCTGATTCCTGGGCCTGGGGACATAAACTTAAGTTTAACCCTGCCAGCAAGATGGAGATGTTGTCCCTGAGATGGCTGGACTCTGACAGTGAGCTTAGTTTTCCCCTATGAGTAGATGGAGTCTGAACGCAAAATGGAAGTACTAGAATGTGTTTCTTCTGCTCGTACTCAGCAATCTAGTTTTGTGGCTACAGGGGACAGAACCCAGGACCTGCGGTGTGCTAGGAGACTGATCTGTCATTCAAACTATACTTGCAGGCAGGTGAAGAGCTTGGCCCTGGCTCCTTTGGCTGAGTGTTTGTCTAGCACTCACAAAGCCCTGAGCTCCATCTCCGGCACCAAATAAACTGGGCACAGCAGTGCACACTTATCATCTTAGCCCTTGGGAGATACAGGCAGGAAGATCGGAAGTTCAAGGTCATCCTTGACTCTCCAGGGAGTTTGAGGGCAACTGGATCTGGGAAGGCAGAAATAGGAAGTACAGGACCTGCCTGGCTACCATGTGAGTTCTGGGCCAGCCAGGGCACCATAGTGAGACCCTGTCTCAACATACAAAGTGAAAAAGAAGCAAATGCACTAAGAACATACTGGAGTAGTATAGTGCCTGCCTGGCCCTGGGTTCAGTTCCCAGGACTGCAGGAAGGAAGGGAACTAGAAACAGACAGGTAGGAGGGACAGGTGGGAGGGACCACACAAACGTGGAGCCGACTACTAACACCCCTTCTGATTCCTCTGACCTCTCCCTTCCGTGACACATGGATCTCCATCAGTCAACGTCCTGACCACAGTGGCGCTGGCCCGCCTTGCTGCCAGGACCAGGAAACCCTCCTACCACTATCTCCTGGCACTCACGGCTTCAGATATCGTCACCCAAGTGATCATCATCTTCATAGGCTTCCTCCTACAGGGAGCCGTGCTGGCCCGCCAGGTACCCCAGGCCGTGGTGCGCACAGCTAACATCCTGGAGTTTGCTGCCAATCACGCCTCTGTCTGGATCGCGGTCTTGTTCACGGTCGATCGCTACAACGCCCTGTGCCGCCCCCTGCGCCACTGGGCCACCTCGTCCCCAGGTCGTACCCACCGCGCTATTGCTGCCGTCCTTGGCGTTACCCTGCTGACCGGCATCCCGTTCTACTGGTGGCTGGATGTGTGGAGGGATGCAGACCCTCCTAGCACCATGGACAGATTCCTCAAGTGGGCTCACTGCCTCATCGTCTACTTCATTCCCTGCAGTGTTTTCCTGGTCACCAACTCTGCCATCATCCTTCGCCTACGGAAGAGGGGCCAGAGAGGGCTGCGGCCCTGGGTGAGCAAGAGCACAGCCATCCTCCTGGGTGTCACCTCCCTCTTCGCTCTCCTCTGGGCACCGCGCATTTCTGTCATGCTGTACCATCTGTATGTGGCTCCTGTCTACCGGGACTGGAGGGTCCACCTGGCGCTGGACATAGCCAACATGTTGGCCATGCTCAACACAGCGGTCAACTTTGGCCTCTATTGCTTCATCAGCAAGACTTTCAGAGTCACAGTCCGACAGGTCATCCATGATGTCTACATGGCTTGCACCTTAAAGTCACGGCCAAAGGGAACGGTGGCGGTGGAACTTGTGCTGAAGTCGGTAGGGACAGAGCTGTTGAGCTAAAGGGGTCAAGCTAGACATCCCCGGGGCCTCGGGGCCACCTGCACAGAGACCTTTGCAATTGTTTGGTTTTGGTTCTGGTTTTGGTTTTCTCGAGACAGGGTTTCCCTGTGTAGAGTTAGCTGTCCCACAACTCTCTCTATAGACCAGGCTGGTCTCCAATTCAGAGGTCTCTGCCTCTGAGGTACCTACCTCCACCTCCCAAGTGCTGGGATTAAAGATGTATGCCACCATCACCTGAGGAGACCTTTGCAATTATATTCATCAAAACTTTACTAATTTTGCAATCTGGGGGAGAGGGAAAGACTCCCATGCTGGGTAAGTCAAGGTAAAAAGAAGAAAAATTGGTCACCTTACTGGTTAGCTTCATCTCAATTGCTGTTTTATTTTGGTTTTTTTTTTTTTTTTTTTTTTTTTTTTTTTAGTTTTGTTTTTGTTTTTTGTTTTCGTTTTCGTTTTTGTTTTTGGTTTTGGTTTTTTTAGGAAAAGAGAGGTCCTGCTGGCCCATACATCATAATAGCTGTTGAGATACCCCTTTGTAAGGGGTTTTCCATCTGGCACATACAGGGCATAATGTGAGCTGAAGGGATGAATGGAATGAAAGATGGATGGATGGACAGACAGACAGACAGCTGCACATATTCATGTGAACCTGGCCTGCCTCCCGCTCCCTAAACTGGTGGCCTATTTGGCTTCCAGTGGTAAAGTTGGAGTCTGAAAAGGAAACTATCAGCCGGCATTGATGGCCTTTCCTGGGCTGGGGGTGCTGATGTTTTCGGCTGAGCAATGGGTGGCGCTTAGTTAAGGAACAGAGATCCCAGTGTCTTAATTCGCCAGGCCTGTGCCAGCCAGGGAGAGGCTAGAATTTCAGACACCCTAATTTGATTCTGATTTTCTCCTTGCACCAGCACCACAGAGCATCTATGAGTCTTGCTTTGCCATTTACTAGCTCAGGGTATTAGAAACTAAAATACCACGCCACCCCCATCCCCACCCTTGCCCCTGCCGCCGCCGCCACCACCCTCCTCCTCCCCACCCTCACCGCCGCCCCCAGCCTTGGAGGAAGGTGTTGCTTTTGCACTGGGAGGCTGAGTGAGCGGGGTTGGAAAGTCTGCCCCCCTCTCTGACCCTTGCTAGGCCCCTCTTGTTGGTGCTGCCTACCCCCACCCCAACCTGGGGCTCAGCGGGAAGAGCTCAGCAGATGGACCGCCCACCTGCTGCAGGCCTTGGGTAAACACATTAGCTACCAGCTGGGGCCCTTTTCTGCTCCCTATTCAGGCACAGCTGACCTCTCTCCTCAATAGGAGCTTGGAGCTGAGCCCCCACCTACCTTTGTGCCACTGGCTGAATGACACAAGCTAAAGAGCTGGTGTAGGCCAGGCACACAGTTGGTGCAGAATAAATGCTACATCTCTCTCTCTCTCTCTCTCTCTCTCTCTCTCTCTCACACACACACACACACACACACATATACACACACATACATACACATACGTACACATACACACATACACATAAACACACACACACATTTACACACACACACTTCCTCTCTTGTCCAGAGAATTAAAGCACTTGGGCATGAGTGAAGGACTTTTGGCACCAAGTGAAAGGACTTTCGGCAGCAGGATGATGAAGGGGCTTAAAAAGGGGGGAGTATAGGGGATTAGGTGAGTGTGGCTAGGCGTAGTGGGGGAAGGTGTCCAGGCAGGCCCTTGCCTGGGCACCTCTGCCCCTGAGAGACCACACACACAGACATGGTATAGAATGGAGTTTATTCAGAATAGGGGATGGGAGTTAGTGGGGGAGAGAGAGAGAGAGAGAGAGTGAGAGAGAATAGAGAGAGTGGAGGCCAGCCATGACCACGTGGGGGGGGGAAGAGCCCCAGGGGCAGAGAGGTGAGAGAGTATGGGAGAGCGGAGAGCAAAAAGAGGGAGAGGAGGAGCAAGTAGCCCCTCTTATAGTGGGCCAGATCTCTGGGGTGGGGCATACCTGGCCATTGCCAGGTAGGTGTGGGGTGGAGCTTAGACAAAAGCCCAACAATGAGGCCTTCAACCACACCCAGAAAGGAAAGCAGCTGTCACTCTTCGCCCCCAGTCACCATTCCCAGTTCCATAAGCTCTGAAAAAGCAAAATGTCTCCAACTGTGTCGCCAACATGTATGGCAAAATTGCTCAAACTGAAAGTCAATTTCTAGTCTTGATGTAGCTTTGGGGTGCTGCCTTGTGTTAGCCGCTGCTCTAGGCCTTTGGGGACTGGGCAGGAAGCTTCTGACTGTACCCTGCGACGGTAGTAGCTACATGCATGCTCTGAGGTGAGGGAAAAGGCTGGGACTCTGGGATCTGACCTAACTGCTGCCTGAGGTGGGCGGGTACTGAGCATCTGTCTCCACTGCACACAGATGTGCGCAGGGCAGGGTGTGCTAGGTTATTCCTCCACTGGCGAAATGAGCCAGTTCACACTGGATTAGATTATATTAAAGATGTGTTATTGGGAAGCTGTGCTAGGGTGGGTGAGTTCACTGGCCCCAAGGGCCAAGGCCAGGGAAGTCACCACGGGGAGTGGGGGCTAGGGGAGGGAGAGAGAAAGGGCACATGGGTAGAGAGAGGAAGAGGGGGAGGGGAGGAGAGACAAAATGTCCAGATTATATAGGAGGCGCCTCTGGGGGAGGGGCAGCCTGGCCCCTGGGTTGGAAAAGTTCAGGGCTGAGGACAGGGTGTGCCAGGTAGAGACTAAGGGATGCTGGGAGAACCTGAAGGCCAGGTCTGCTTTGATATGTAAGGTATTGTCTTAGGGTTTCTCTTCCTGCACAAACATCAAGAAACAGGTTGGGGAGGAAAGGGTTTATTCAGCTTACACTTCCACATTGCAGTTCATCACTAAAGGAGGTCAGGACTGGAACTCAAGCAGGTCAGGAAGCAGGAGCTGATGCAGAGGCCATGGGGGGAATGTTTCTTACTGGCTTGCTTCCCCTTCTTGCTCAGCCTGCTCTCTTATAGAACCCAAGACTACCAGCCCAGGATGGCACCACCCACAAGGGGCCCTTCCCCATTGATCACTAATTAAGAAAATGCCTTATGAGTGGATCTCATGGAGGCATTTCCTCACCGGAGGCTCCTTTCCCTGTGATAACTCCAGCTTGTGTCAGGTTGACACACAAACCAGCCAATACAGGTGTGCACCTCAGTTCCTGGTCCCTGGTCTGAAAGCAAGCAGGGTGTGTGCTTGGGGTTCTTTTTCTGCTTAGGGTAGAGGGGGTGCAAAGGCAGCAACCAGGGAAGAGGGAACCCCAAGAGGAACGGATGCTGTGTGCCTCAGCTCAGACTAGTCCATCTATATCCCACATCTCTGGGAAGAAAGCAAAAATTATTCTTGATTTTGAGCCAAATGAAATACTGAGTTTTTGGGTTTGTATTTTTTTAATTTATTTATTTTATATATATGAGAACTGCATGTATACCTGTATGCCAGAAAAAGGAATCAGATCCCATTATAGATGTGCTGTGAGCTACTATGTGGTTGCTGGGATTTGAACTCATGACCTTCAGAAGAGCAGTCGGACCGCTGAGCCATCTCTCCAACCCAATACTGAGTTTCTGACTCCCTGGTGGGAAACCCTTGAAACACTACAAGAGAGTGTCCTGGATCAGGGGCAAGTGATTGACTTGACAAGGAGAACCACAGCAGGGGGCTGGGCTTAGCTACAGGATGTTTCTTCCAAATGTCAGGTGCTCCCATCCCCAGGGAAACCAGAGAAGACAATGCTAGTTCTCACCTATTCCGACCTCCCCCACCCTGCAATGGCAAAACCAGAACCATCCCCCAGATGATGGTTGGAGAGGTGCTGTTGGGGCGGGTAGAGAGCTGGCAGAGATACCAGAAATCGTCCTCTCAAAGGTGACCCCACTGTTCCCACAGCCTGGGTGACATCTGTGTTTTCAAACAGCCTGGACATTGAGGTACCGAGACCACTCAATATACTGTAGAATGGGGAGCGGAGGACAGACAGTTAAGTGCCTTGCCATAGGCAGAGCTGACCCAGAGCAAACTCTCGCAAGCTCCTGGTCCACCCAGCGAGAGCCAGGCGTTCTGAGGTGCACAGAAAGGGCATCCCGGGGAGGCTTTGCCCTGTTTTCTTTCTTTCTTTCTTTCTTTCTTTCTTTCTTTCTTTTCTTTTCTTTTCTTTTCTTTCTTTCTTTCTTTCTTTCTTTCTTTCTTTCTTTCTTTCTTTCTTTCTTTCTTTCTTTCTTTTTTTTTTTTTTGGCTTTTCGAGACAGGGTTTCTCAGTGTAGCCCTGGCTGTCCTGGAACTCACTCTGTAGACCAGACTGTCCTCGAACTCAGAAATCCACCTGGCGCTTTGCCCTGTTTCTAACTTTCTAGTCCTGGGCTTAACAGACTTGGGACCTAGTATCATATTTCCCTAATAAAACATGTAAGGCATTAGGCACTGTGGGGCACACAGGTGGTCTCGGCTTCCTTTTTTTTTTTTTTTTTTTTTTTTGAGACAGGGTTTCTCTGTGTAGCCCTGGCTGTCCTGGAACTCACTCTGTAGACCAGGCTGGCCTCGAACTCAGAAATCGGCCTGCCTCTGCCTCCCAGAGTGCTGGGATTACAGGCATGCGCCACCACCGCCCGGCCTGGTCTCGGCTTCTTAGGAGGCTGATGCCGAAGAATTCCTTGAGTCTAGGAAATGAAGACAGACTGGTAACCTATCCAGACCCTGTCTAAAAATAAGTAAAAAAAAAAAAAAAATCTGAACTGGACGATGGTGGTGCACGCCTGTAATCCCAGCATTCTGGGAGGCAGAGGCAGGCGGATTTTTGAGTTCGAGGCCAGCCTGGTCTACAGAGTGAGCTCCAGGACAGCCAGGGCTACAAAGAGAAACCCTGTCTTGAAAAAAAAAAAAACCAAATCCAAAAACAAACAAGCAAGCTGGCCAGCTAGACTAGCCAAACTGCTGAGCTCTAGGTTCAAGAGATCTGCCTCTCCCCTCTCCTGGGCTGGGTTGGAGCATGTCTGTAATCCCAGCATTGGGGAGGGGGCAGGAAAAGGCAGGCGCATCTCTGTGACTTCCAGGACCAGGACAGCCAAGCACACATAAAGAAACCCTGTCTCAGAGAGGGAGGGAGAGAGAAAGAGAGAGAGAAAGAGACCCTGCCACTATATAAAGTAGAGTGACTATGGGAAAACACACCTGCACATACACTCACACATGAATACACACATGTATTCAGGACTGCACACACGTGACTGCACAAGACGCACAAATACAAAACAAGTTTTTATAAAAAAAGATTTTTCAAAATAAGGAAAACATGCATTGGGTCACACCTTTCAACGTTTTTGTAGACGGGCACGATGTTACCATACACACCTGTAATTTTAGCACTAGAGAGGTGGAGGCAGGTGCATCTCAAGTTCAAGTTCATCCTCAGCTGCATGAGTTTGAGGCCAGCCGGAGCTACATGAGACCCAGTCTCAAAATAAATAAATAAATAAATAAATAAATAAATAAATAAATAAATAAAATTTAAAAAAGTAAGTCTAAAACTTAATCAGATCATTCTGTATTCTGTTAGACGCATCCCTGAAATGTGAATGTCAAGAACTGTCATACAGGGCTGGAGAGGCTCAGTGTGTTAAGAGCACAGACTGCTCTTCTGAAGTTCATGAATTCAAATCCCAGCACCCACATGGTGGCTCACAGCTATCTGTAATGAGATCTGACGCCCTCTTCTGGTGTCTGAAGACAGCTACAGTGTACTTACACATATAATAATAAATAAATCATTTTTTTGAAAAGGAGTCTTAAAAAGGCATAGTTTAAAAAAAAAAAAAAAGACCTGTCATGCTCTTAGCTAAGCATGTTAATACACGCCCATAATCCTAGTCCATGCAAGGCTGAGGCAGGAGGATCATGAGTTTGAGACTAGCCTGAGTTATATATAAAAAACAAAAAACAAAAAAACAATTCACCCCACCAAAAGATCTGTTCTTGTTTCTTTGTGCATTTTTGTCTAAGGACTGGGGGGAGGGGTGTTGAAATCAGACCCCACCATGTAGCTCAGGATGACCGGACCCAGCAGGAGAATAGAGAGATTCTCTTCCATAGCTGCATAGGTACTAAGGTCACTACTGTGTGAACCTCCACACCTGTTATTTTAAGCATTTCCGCCCCTGGGATTGCCAAAACAGGCTTTCTTTGTGTGGCCCTGGCTGTCCTGGAATCTGCTCTGTAGATCAGGCTATCTGCCTGCCTCTGCCTTCTGAGTGTTGGGACGAAGGGAATGTGCCACCACCACCCAGCTGGCTTTTCTTTTCTTTTTTTCTTTTTTCTTCCTCTTCATTTTTCTTTTTTTTCTTTTTTTTCTTTTTGTTCCCCCCACACACAGGGTTTCTCTGTGTAGCCCTGGCTGTCCTGGAACATACTCTGTAGACCAGGTTGGCCTTAAACCCAGAAATCCGCCTGCCTCTGCCTCCCAGAGTTCTGGGATTACAGGCATGTGCCACCACCACACAGCTCCAGCTAGCTTTTCTTACTGATAAACTCTCAAGTGGTTTTCTTGGTGGCAGGGGAGTGGGGTGGGGGTGGAAGGTGTCCCCTCCCCATCAATTTGTCCTTCCCCTTCCCTCCCACCCCCAAGCCTACTGAAATACCCTTACTGATAGAAAACCCACTTTGGAATCATCAAGTCTTTCCTATGGTCCTGGCTTCCTGGGGACTAAGTAGCAGTCCGCCATGTTGACTACCACTTGGCTACATTAGCTTTTGGAGGACAGTTACTTGTCAAGGGTGTCTCATTTCTTTCCAAGTAATTTTTTTTTCAGGAGGGGGAGGGTGCTTTGAGGTTTCTCTGTATAGCCCTGGCAATCCTGTAATTCACTTTGTAGACTAGTGAATCCTGTAATTCACTTTTGTTCCAGGCTAGCCTTGAACTCAGGGATCCAATTATCTCTGCCTCCCCAGTGCTGGGACTAAAGGTGTGTTCCACCACTGCCTGGCTCCTCCCAAGTCTTTCTATGGCTTTTACCAGTTTGATTAGAAGTTGGCTGGAGAACAGTTTTCTGGACCCATCTCATTCATTTTCTAAGACTGACATCACAACGTCAGACAGGCTGTGACTCAAACAACAACAGAAGTGAATTGTCTGTCAGCTCTGAAGTGCAGGGTCAGGGTGCTGGCTGACAGACTCACCTTTTGTTCTTGAGGGAAAAGTCTCATGTACCCCAGGCTAGCCCCAAATTCACTGTGTAGTTGAAGATGACCTTTTGAATCAGCAAGCATACCCCAAATAAGTGCTGGTGAGCTCATTCACCCATGAGCGCGCGCACGCGCGCGCACACACACACACACACACACACCTCCCACTGAAGCTGAGATTTGGAGCCTTGTGCATACTAGGCAAGCACTCCACTGCTGAGTTATATTCCCAGTCCTAACCACCTTCTCCTCCTCCTCCTCCTCCTCCTCCTCCTCCTCCTCCTCCTCCTCCTTCTTCATTTGGTTTTCTGAATTATTTTTTTTTTGAGACAGGGTTACTCTGTATAGCCCTGGCTGTCCTGGAACTCACTCTGTAGACCAGGCTGGCCTTGAACTCAGAAATCCATCTGCCTCTGCCTCCCAGAGTGTTGGGATGACAGGCGTGCACCACCACCGCCTGGCTCAGTCCTAACTTCTGAACTGAGACCCTCAGCTGTCCCAGTTGCTGTGCTGAAATGACCATAGGATAGATAGTCTTAGATATGGGAGTACCTCGGGGATTCTAATCACCCATTAAGGGAAAGCATGGGCTCTTTATAGTCTCGCTACCTGACGCCACTGTTGGCTCAGCCAGCAGGGGGCACTGCAGGACTGTCTGGCTGACCCGTCAGGTGCAAGAGTCAAAGGCTCTCTCAACTGGCTTTTATAAGGAAATCCAATTGACTGGCTTAGGGCCCCGCTGGCAGCAGGGAGTTAGTAGGTGGGAAGGGTCAGCTGTCCCCTTGCCTTTGCGTCCATCCTGAAGTCACACCCCTCCACCACCCCTTTCCCACGTGCGCACAGTGGTTTCCCCGAGCATGGCTGTTTGAAGCAGGCCTCTTTCATCTTAACTCCCCACCAGTGCGGTCCATGTCCTCTTGCTGACCTCAGCATGGTAGTTTCCCTTTTGCCACGGGGAGTTTTGTCCATCTGGGCTCATTTGGTCCTGTCTGGATCTCTGGGGTCTCACTTGCTCTACCCCAACCCATCTCCATGAGGACACTTACCCCCACCCCATGAGAATGGTTTCTGTCCTGGCTAGCACTTGGACATCTTGCTCTCCAAAGGAGTAGATGGTTTCGGATATTTGATCAGTAGAGCCACCACCTGTTTTTTGTTGTTGTTGTTGTTTGTTTGTTTGTTTGTTTGTTTTTGACTCCGTTTCCCTCATTGGGTGCAGGAGAAGCAATGAGGTGCAGCTTGTCTCCCCTCTACAGGCCAGGCCTACTCAGCAACCCCAAGGCTCCATTTTCCTTCCCCGGTGTGAGGAGCCTGAACCCCATCTCCCTAGCTGTTTCTGGAACCTCTCTGAGAAGAACCCTGGGGTCCTTCCAGTCAGCCCAGCTGCTCTCATGGCTGTTGGCCAGTAGGAGATTTAATCCTGTCTGTGGTAGCTCCTTCCCAGATCCCTCCTTGATGTATATTTAGCAGGCTGAGGAGGGTGAGCCTCACAGGAATGCCAACCAGGATGTCCTGGCTTGTGACGCCTCCCAGAGGGTGGGAGCGGGCCAAGTGCTGCTGAAGCCAGCCGGATGGACGGTGCAGGGTGGGCTAGCAGGTACTGAGCTGGCTTCAAGCACAGGCTGTGTGTCAGAAGCTCAGGGTCTCGTGGGGAAGCACTTACTCTTTACCCAGTTCCTCAGGGACATGTGATTGGCCCAGGGCTGGTTGTGGGTGCTCCTGCTGCTGGGAAAGGCATCTGGGACCCCAGGCCTGGGAATGGAGTAATATAGAACACCTGCCTTGAGAGTCTCTTCCGGTCTGGGTGCCCACACTCTCAGACCTGTGCTTTCACTTGGGAAGTAACCAGGTCATGGTGGCTAACAAGGACAGAGAAGGAAGTTCTATGGCCTTCACTGAGAGTACTCCAGGGGCCCTGCTCTACCGGGTGGACCCGTAGGTAGACAGTTTGGACACTGTCTACCTTAATTCACCCAGGGGCTCCAGGTACAGAGGTACCTGGCTATTCACCTTGCCAGGAGGATGGTTAGTTTGTTTACTTCAGTGTCTGCACCCCTCCCCAGAACCCACATATAATATACCTCTTGGCTTCAGAGACTAGGACAAGGGACTTGGTCCAGTTGGCTGGTCACCCTCCCCACAGCTTCCTTCTTCCTCTTTCCGAGCAAAGGGAACACTGCTCTGGGGCAGCGCTTTCCCCTGACCAGTGGCCCTGGCCCTGGGGTACTGAACCTTTAAGAGGCAGAGATTCTATTTGCCAGGGTGAGCAATGGGTCCATCCAGGGTCATCAGCCATGAACCAAGGCCTGGCCCACCCTGGACCGCATCTCTGTTGACTTCCGTGACTTTTCTAGTTTTGATCATGTGTTAGCACAAGCGCGGGAATCCCAGGCCTCGTGAGGCTGAGGCAGAGGCGGCATGGTCACCTGTAAGTTTGAGGGCAGCCTGGTCTATATAGTAAAGTCCACTCCAGTCAGGGCTGCCTATTAAGAACATCTGCAAAACAAAATAAAGGGGAGCCTGGGAGACAGCTGGTAAGGAGCTCAACAGCAAGTGCGGGACCGAGTTTGGTCCCCAGAACCAGGTTAGAAAAATCTGGGCGTGGTGTAACTGCAATCTCAGTGCTTAGGGGAGCAGAAGCAGGCAGATCCCTGGGCCTCCATGGCCAGCCAGTCCACCCTGCTTGGTGGAGTTCCAGGCCAGTGAAAGAACTTATTAAAAAAGAAGGAAGGAAGGAAGAAAGGAAGGAAGGAAGGAAGGAAGGAAGGAAGGAAGGAAGGAAGGAAGGAAGGAAGGAAGAACAGGCAGAGGGGTGAGGGGAACCAGGGTTGGCTCACCCGGGTAAAGGCACAGCACTGACATCATCAGTTTGATGCTAAAGCCCACATAAGGTGAAAGGCGAGAACCGACCTGAGTCCCACGCGCTGTGGCACGCACGCATACTCGCTCCCGCATCCTTCAAATGCGCACTAACAGTAAACAAAACGTTTCCATCTGTTCAGGGAGTGTGTGAATGTCACAGCTTGCTTGTGGCTCAGAACTCTGTGGGGTTCTGTCCTTATAGAGGGTTCAAGGCACTGAATTCACATTGTCAGTTTGTGGGGGCAAGCCCCTTTACCACTAAGCCATCTCACGAACCCATTAAAATCAACAAACATGGCTGATGCCTGAAGAACAAATGATATCCAGGGTTGTCTTCTGGCTTCTGCACTGACAATCATGTGTGTGAATGTTCATGTGATCACCCATGCACACGTACGCATGCACACACACACATGTATGCACATAGGCACACATAAGCACACTCATACATACTTGCATATACACAGGCATACACACATGCATGCACACAGACACACACATGTACACTCACACATGCACACAGGCACACACATGCATACTCACACATACATGCATGTACACAGGCACGTACACATGCATACATACAGGCATACACAGGCACACAGGAACACACACATGCACACTCACATGCACATATATATACATTGCATACATGCACACAGGCACACACACATGCATACCCGCATATACATGCATATATACAGGCACACACACATGCATGCACACAGGCACACACTCATTGTAGGGGGTGGAAACACACACACACACACACACACACACACACACACACACACACGGTTCTGAGTTTGTCAGTCCTTTTAAACAAATCTCCAGGCTTAGGGAAGTGAATCCTTTTGTGCCTTGCCCTCAACTTCTGCTTCCAGGCTTCCGCTGGATTCTTAACAGCTGACTTTCGTGGTCCCTATGAGAGAACCTCCCAGAGACGCAAACAGAATGAGGGCCCTGGGATTAAACCCGTGATGCTTTCGTTCACCCACCCTGTGGCTTCCTGGACCCATCGCAGTGAGACTGAAGAATATAAATCCCTTCAGTGGCAAGTGGCCTGGTCTCTGGAAGAGGGGGGTGCAAATAATCTGCTGTAGGCTTGTCCGCCCACCTGACTCAAACAGTGCAGGAGGACACATCCTGCTAGTGCTCAAAAGCAGTGGATCTCAACCTTCCTAATGTGACCCCTTAATACAGTTCTTCATGCTGTGGTGACAACCCCCCTCACCATAAAATTATTTTTGTTACTACCTCATAACTATATAAATATCTGTGTTTCCCAATGGACTGAGGAGACTCCTGTGACAGGGTTGCTTAGCACCCCTCCCTTACCAAAGCTAAGGTTTCCCGAGAACTTGGAATTTCCCTGAGAATCCAGTGCCAGGCAGAGGAGGAAGATATCTCCCAGGAAGAGATTTCACACAGCTCTGACGACTTGTAGAAGAGACTGGGGACCAGGCGGTGATGCTCTAAAAGGCACCTTAGCCAGGATTGCTAGCCATACACACCTCTTGCCCCCATTAAACCTAAACCTGAGAGAAGAAAGGGAAGGGAAAATGATCTAATGAAGTGACTATAGAATGACTCAAATGAGCCGGGCAGTGGTGGCGCACACCTTCAACCCCAGCATTGAGGAGGCAGAGGCAGATGGATCTCTGAGTTTGCCTGGTCTACAGAGTGACTTCCAGGACAGCCAGGACAATATAGAGAATCTTTGCAGAAAGAGGGGGAGAGAGGGGGAGAGGGAGAAGGAAAGGGAGAAGAAGAGGGAGGGAAGGAGGGAGAGGGAAATAAGGAGGGAGAGGGAAGGAGAAAGGGAGAGGGAGAAGGTATGAGGGAGCCGGACGGTGGTGGTGCACACCTGTAATCCCAGCACTCTGGGAGGCAGAGGCAGGGAGATTTATGAGTTCGAGGCCAGCCTGGTTTACAGAGTGAGTTTCAGGACAGCCAGGGATATACAGAGAAACCCTGTCTCAAAGAAACCAAATCCAAACAAACAAACAAAACAAAACAACAACAACAACAACAAGGAATGAGAGAGGGGAGAGGGAGAGGGAGAGAGAAAGGGAGAGGGAGGAACTCAATCTTCCTTGTTTATCTCCCCACTGTAGCCTGCACTGAATAAATCAATTTCCTCTGCTCTTCGCTATGGCTTTTCTAACTGGCCCTGTGAAGATGGCGGATGAATGAAGACTAGCTTATGAGAGCTAACAGGCTCCAATATCAGTAACTCCAGTAATGAGGAACTCAAGCCTCACATCTGGGCAGACAGGACTCCACGACACCCCCACAGTCTCTGTCCCTTGGCCCGTGTGACTCCTGGGACTCCCTTTCATCTGTGGTTACAGGATAAAGCAGACTTACCCTGTAGGCAACAGCCATGGGGAGCTGGTGGTGCCTGACCATTAGGTGACCTCTGGGCTAGGTGACCTGACTTGTCCCATCATCGCCTTGTGGCCTAGGCCACCACCCCTCCTCAAGGCCCAGTTTCTGCATCTGGGAAGCAGAAGCAGGCACTGAACCAAGAAATCTAACCCAACCTTTTGTCATCTGGATTCTTTAGAGGCCAAGAAAAGCCAGGATTAAGGCCGACTCCCCTGGGCTCCCTGGTCAGGTGCACACAGGCGGTACCTTGGTTCTGAGAAGACAATTAAAAAAAAAAAGGCAGAAACCACTTCCTGTGTGGCTGCAGGGTGGGCAGCCTGTAGGATCCCCACTACTTCAGCCTCCTTTCGTCCGTCCAGGTTCCCCTAAGTATGACCTCAGTGGGGAGGGCAACTCCTACAAAGGGAAAAGGTAACAGGTGCAGGCTGTCAATTGTTCCAAAGCTTGGTTCTGCTTGCCCCTGGCTGAATTCTTTCCCAAACTATGCAGAAGGACTACAGCAGTGGCAATCTGAGAACTGCTTCTCCAAACCCAGAGCCTGAGGGAAGACACTCAGCCAGTCTCCATGTTATACCTGATGCAGCCCACCACCGAGTGAGTCCAGGCAAGGTAGTGCCGGCACATCCCATTTCAGCCTTGCTGTCTATCACACAAGGGGGAGGGCTTGGGGTGAGCAGGGAGTTTATATACAGCCCTGTCTCCATCTAGATCAGCTATTCTCAGGTGTGTGTGTGTGTGTGTGTGTGTGTGTGTGTGTAGTTTAAAGAACTGAAGAAATGCATGCAAATAGCTGATCAGCAAGGGATTTTATTCAGAGACAAATCAAAAGCACAGAATGGATCCACTGCTGGGGAGCGGAGAGGGGTGTGCAGCTGGGTGCAGGTGTGTGGTGTGTGTGTGTGTGTGCATGCCAACTTAATAGAATATGGACTCACCTAGGAAGGGAGGGATTGTCTATATTAGGTTGGCCTGTGGGTGAATCTGAGGGATTGTCTCCGACAGGTTAAAGGCAGTGGAAAGAGCTGCCCTGAACGTGGGACACATGGTTTCATAGCCTGGACCCTGGATGCAGTGAAAAGGGAAACCAGGCGTGGTGACACACGCCTTTAATCCGGCACTCGAGAGGCAGAGGCAGGTGGACCTCTAAGTTTGAGGCTAGCTGGGTCTGCAGATCAAGTTCCCGGATAGCTAGGGCTATACAGAGAAACTGTCTTGAGAAACCAAACAGGAAAAAGAAAAGGAAAGGGGAGAGGGAGCTGAACTCCAGCAGTCCGTGCATTCTGCTCTTTGGATACAGTGTGACTAATTGTCTCCAGCCATCGTGACTTCCCTTCAGTGATGGACTGTAACCTGGAAGTGTGAGCTGGGAGTGGGGCTGGGGGTGGTGTCAGGACTTCTTTAAGTTATTTTGCTCAGGGTATTTTATCACAGCAACAGAAATGAAACAGCGGTGGTGGCACAGGTCTTTAATCCCAGCACTTGGGAGGCAGAGGCAGGCGGATTTCTGAGTTCGAGGCCAGCCTGGTCTACAGAGTGAGTTCCAGGACAGCCAGGGCTACACAGAAAAACCCTGTCTCGAAAAAATAAAATAAAATAAAATAAAATAAAATAAAAAGAAGAAGAAGAAGAAGAAGAAGAAGAAGAAGAAGAAGAAGAAGAAGAAGAAGAAGTAGTAAAACAGCATCCCATCCCGGTTACTAAGTGCTTAGTTGGGAAAGGGACCTGGGTGGAGCGCAGAGCAGGAGGTGAAAGCCCCCTCCATACTGCCCGCCCTACCACATCACTGGCCTCCCTCTCTCTCCTTTTCTGCAGAAAGTCCAGCAGGGGCTAAGGGGAGGAAATGCCATGTCAATCAAGAGGCAGGCAGAGGCGGGAGGGACAATGCAGAGGTTTAAGGGTGCCAAGAGGGTAGAGTTGCAGGAAGACCGGGGGATGTTTGTCTAGAAGCCAGAAGGCTTAGTGGAGACAGGATGACAAAATGCTATAACAGCACACTTGAGTGACAATCCAGTTGCCCGGTGCCGAGTCAGACTGGCAAAGGGCACGCACTGTTTCCATTATGAATAGATAGTGGATTATGGGTGTTGATGGGGAGATCTTTGCCCGTGGACCGTTGTCACGTCAGCAGGATGTTGATAGCAGATCATCTCCTCTCTGTGGTCTGTCATCTGAAGCAATCCTGACCCTGTAATGGCATAAAGTCTTCTAGTGGCTTCCTAGGCCTCCAGGATGAATCCTGTAGCTCAGCACGGCCTGGTTTCTGGATTTCCCAATGTTCCTCAGCCCCACCTGTCCCCACAGCCAGCTCCTGACAGGACTCCAGATGCGCCTGTGGGTTGCCCATACAGTTCTCAACACCTAACACAGCACCTTACCAACACATGGGGGCGGGGCGGGGGGGGCGGCTAGCCATCTGGCATAAAAGCATCTCGGCTTTGGAAAGAAGCAAAGACACACAGACACATAGACACACACACACACACCCCTCACTGAAGGTGTTGTGCTGCCTCCTGTCCATCCTGTAGTCCATTCTGTAGTCACTGTAGAAACTGTTTAGAATTTTGGGGTCTCCCGGGGCTCTTCAACTACCTGCGATCCTATTGCCTTCTGAGAAAGGCAAAGCACTCCTACCCACAAAATAAAATCCTGCCGTGCCTCCTGCTTCTCTCCATGGCGTCCAGGGGAAAGGGAAGGTGGAAGATCACCCAGGTGTCTCTGCCAAGCATCTGGTGTTTGGTGCAAACAAAGGGACCTTGTTGAAATTCCTCAAGATCCCAAAAGTCCTCAGGGGGGAGAAGAGACAGAAGATAAATGTGGGACAGGCCGCTAGCTCCTGGCAGGGGGGAAGGAAAGTCACAAAAGGGTCCTTTTGCTCTCTGGCACCCCAGGGTCCTCCACGCCCCCTGCAGCTAAGAAAACATTCCAAGAGCTTGTTGCTGCAGGTGCCCACATTCTTGTGTAACTGGGGAGGGGGAGCCCAGCGTGAGAGCAGAGAGCCCTTTGCTACAAGGGCAAGCTGTAGAAGGAGCCCTGGAGTCGAGAGAAGAGGCCATGTTGAGGTGGTTGTGGGGAGCCCAACCCCCTCCCTTTTTTTAAAGATTTATTTATTTAAATATTTAAATATTTATTTATTTAATTATTTATTTATTTATAATGAGTACACTATAGCTTTCTTCAGACACACCAGAAGAGGGCATCGGAGAAGACACCACCATGTGGTTGCTGGGATTTGAACTCATGACCTCTGGCAGGGCAGTCAGTGCTCTGAACCGCCGAGCCATGTCTCCAGCCCCAGGAGCTAATACTTTGGACTAGGCTAAAAGTGGGACAGGAAATGACCTAGGAGCTGTCAAGTCCTGTAGCCTGCAGTCACTGGGTTCAGGCCTGCCTAAGAAGGAAGGAAAGTCAAGTAGACTCCCCAATGGCAGGATGAGGAGTATCTCTGGGGTCAGTGTGCTCTAGCCATCTTGAGCCTATTCCTGGGGGAGCACAGTGTCTATGAGGCTTTGAGAGAGGAGCTTGCAGAAGAAAGAGACATTTTCTCTCTGTTTTCTCCTTGGCCCCTGTATATAGCAAAGGCTGTGACCCAGGCCATCTGTGCCCCACGTGAGTAGCCCTTCAGACAGGAAACAAAAGTCACTTTTGCCTTAATGAACACTATCCTGGGACTGGAGCAGTGTTCTCCCAGAGGATCTGGGTTTGAGTCCTGACACTTATATGACAGCTTATAGTCATCTGAAACTCCAGTTCCAGGGCATCTGACCCCCTCTTCCGGCCTCCAGGAATGCACATGGCAAACATTCAGACCTGCAGGCAAAGCACTCAGACACACACAATAAACACATCTTTATATAGGATCGTTGTTTGGGTGGGCCTAATGTAATCATAGGAGGTCATTCACAGCAGGGAATCAGTGGCCCTTCTGGGAGCCCTAATTGAAAGATCTCAGACACCTGAAGTGTGAACTTCTTGGACCCCCACCTGTCCGATTACTTCAGCCAATAGTCAGCCTAGAAACAGGGACCTCAGTCCTCCCATCACAAGGAACTGAATGCCAAGGCCCAAGAGACCTCGAAAGGGATCTAGGTCAGAGCTCAAGCCCACAATGGGCCCTCCCTCCCCCCCCTTGATCACTAATTGAGAAAATGCCCCACAGCTGGATCTCATGGAGGCACTTTTCCAACTGAAGCTCCTTTCTCTGTGATAACTCCAGTCTGTGTCAAGTTGACACACAAAACCAGCCAGTACACCAGTTGGGGATCAAAAGATCTGGGGTCGGGGGAGGTCATCACCTGCCTGTTCTATCAAGGAAGAACTACATGCAATTGTATTTGTATTTTATTTTGATGTGATGGGGTGTTTTGTTAGCGTGTCTGTGCTTGGTGCCCACAGAGGTCAGGAGAGGACACTGGATCCCCTAGAACTGTAATGCAGTAGGTTCTGGGAACTGAACCCAGGTCCTCTAGAAGAGCAAGCAGTCACTGAGTGCTCTTCCCTGTTGAGCCACCAGAAATAAGTTCTAAGGTATCTGAACTCGCAGTCTGCGGTCTCTTTGTGATTTTCTTCAGCATGCCCTTCCTAAGACACATTCCTCTGAGAGGCTCTCAACTACATCAAGCCACAGGAGATGCTGACAAAGCGCTTTGGGATGGGTTAACGGTCCGGTGGTGTTCCGCTGTCCTCCGGCTGGTTCCATCCCCATCCCCATCCCGGTTCGCACGGTTCACGCCGTCTGTCTGCACTGAAGTCTGGCCCACTCAGCCAGTCTGGGCTCCCATCCATCTGCTGTCGATGAGTGCCTGGCTCCTAGCAAAATGCACATTTATTCCCCAAACATAGGGTTCTTTTTCTCCGCCGAGGTGGCGCGGCGATGTATTTGGAGAGGCAAGCTGCAGTTCCGCACATAGCTACTGGTTACTTTGGGAGGCAGCCAAGGATCTCTGAGCCTGAGCCTGGACTCTGTGGGCAAGAGCCCCCAGAGGTTGGGGGCAGGGCTAGGGAGGGCAGTGGTGTGTAGGAGGGGAGGAGAGAAGGTGACAGGTCTCTCTGAAAGCAATTAAGCCTTTCAGGGGAGCCCTGGGGACCACTTAACTTTTTGTGCTTTTCTCCCCAGGGAGGCGAGGGGTGGGGATCATCTCTGCCTGCGGTTCTAAGAGAAGTCTACTTTGAACTGTGGCTTTGGGAAGCTGAGGAAGCTGGTTATAGAAAGGAGCCTCACCCTGCCTGCTTTGCCCCTCCCTCCACAGGGTACAGTGGGCCAAGCTTAGAATCCAGCCCCTTGCCACAGCTACTACCCTTTCCTGGTGTCTGGCTGGCTCTGGACCTGACAGAGGGCTGGATTAACATGCCCAGCTTCTCCGTAGAGTCAAATGCCCCAAGGGTTAGAAAGTGACACAGCCCATCCTTTAAGGGGCTCCGGCAGGCCTATGCCTCAGCAATTTCCAGAGTAAATTTGCCTTTTTGTTTGAGTCAGGAAATAACAGGCTACAGACTCCCCAGGGGCCCAGGAATCC
Organism: Apodemus sylvaticus; assembly: GCF_947179515.1. Taxonomy (NCBI): domain Eukaryota; kingdom Metazoa; phylum Chordata; class Mammalia; order Rodentia; family Muridae; genus Apodemus; species Apodemus sylvaticus. The sequence continues at coordinate 7,735,884 of NC_067481.1, read as the reverse complement.
AGCCACTGGCTCCTCCTGTCCATTCTTGCTTTGGCAGGACTCAGCCAGATGTAGAGGACAGCACCAGGATCAAATTACACAGGCCTGACTTGGGCTGCACCACAGACCCTTGAGACCTGCTCAGAGAGGGTCAGTGGGTAACTAGGATTCTCACTGGGCTGATCTGTTTGCACAGAGATCTCCCCACACAGCTATGCCACTCATGGTCTACCACAGGCAGCTCTTGCTCTGATGAGCAGCAGAGCAGGCCTGGTAAATGCATCTCCTGTGAATTTCAGGGAAGATGTTTCTTAAGTACCTGGGCTGTTCCCTGAGGCTCCTCACCCTCCCCACCCACTCACACTGCTCTCTACCCTGCCCAGGGTACAGAAGGACAAGCAATGTCAGGGTTGAAGATCTTCCCCAAACTGGAAACCTAAGTGGTTCCCAGGATAGAAATCACCTGAGCCCCACGGCCAGGTTCCTCTTGGGAGTGACTCAGCAAGAAACTGGGAGATGAAGACCTATATCAAGTCCTGCATCTTGAAGCCAGAGTGTGCCCTTATGCTGCATACAGGAGGTGCCTGCTGGGGCTGGTCAGAGGGTCAAGTGCCAAAAAGACTTTTGTTGTCATTCGGGGTCAAAGAAGTGCAACACAACTTCATCTAGGGCCCATTTTCCACAAAGATCAACAAGGACTTTGAAAGATTTGACAACACAATCAGAAAATAACATGGGAAAGAGCGCTCTCCCCTTTACTAGTGGGATTGTGAACCAATTCAACTTCCGTGGAGGGCAGCGTGGCACATTCTGCCCAATGTACACAGATTCTAGAAGCGAGGCATTGGGCTTTCTGTGCACATGTTTGGGGACTTGGCTGGGTGGTGGGTTTTTTGTTTTTTTTTGTTTTTTGTTTTTTGCAAGAATTGTAAAGGGTGGGGAGGTTCCACCCTTGGGCTACTGTAATCCCATGAGGGAATGCAATTGACAGACAGTTAAAGGAATTAGAACTGCCGAAGTCTGAACATAGAACTAAGTTCTAGAAACGTAATGAAGCAGAAAGGAAACACGTGAGGTCCTGGAGAGGAACTGAGCTCTCAGGCTTTAGATTCCAGGGAATGAATGAGATGGGACGCTCCTGCGGGGTCGAAGAGGAAGTGTGTTCACACTTGCCTTCTGGGTGTTGTGAGAAAGTCTCTGGATGGGTACACAAGAAACTGGCTGCATTGGTTTTTCAAGAGTCAGTATTTTGGCGACATAGCAGACATGGTTATAACCTTAAAATGTTGAAACTGTAACCTGTAAACTGTAGCCTGTAAATTCCTCACCGAGTTGGTCTTGGCTTTGGTGTTTGTCATAGCAACAGAGAAGCAGGATAAATGTTGAAGAACTAGTTTGATGGGCCGGGGAGACGAGATGGCCCAATAGGCAACGCATGCATTTGCAGGACAAGTGTGGGGACCTGAATTTGGACCCTCAGAACTCAGCGGGCTCCTACCTGAGTGACTTTGGGCAAACCTGCCCAGCAAACTGTGCTACAGTCTGAATGTCATGACTCCCCAAAGTCGCACACTGAAACCTAACCCCTAAGGAGGTAGTAGCAAGAGGTAGAGTGTTTGAGAGGTGACAGTGCTCTGAGGCCTGCAGTGTAGTAGAGTTGGTAGAGTGCTTGCCTGGTGTGTACAAAGCTCTGGGTTCAGTTCCCAGCACTGTAAAAACCAGGTATGATGACAATGAATACCTGAGATCCCCACACTCCAGTGGTAGAAGCAAGAAGATCAGACGTTCAAGGTCTTCCTTGGCTTCCCGTTGAGTTCAAGGCCCTGTCTCAAAAAAAAAAAAAAAAAAAACCAAGAAAAATAGAGGAGCCAGAGAGAAGTGGCTCAATGGGTAAGTACTTGCCTCATCAGCCTGGTGAGCCAAGTTCAACCCTCAGAATCCATGTAAAAGAGAAAACTGACACAGACACATACCATGCTACACTAATAATAATAGTAGTAGTAATAGAAATAATAATGAGGTTTTTGTTTGTTTAAGAAAAAAAAGAGGTAGGCTGGAGAGACGGCTTATCAGTTAAATACACCTACTGCTCTCGTAGTGAATCCAGGTTCTGCTCGCAGAACTCACACGGTGACTCGCAACCTCCTGAAGCTTCAATTCCAGGGGGTTTAATACTCTCTTCTGGCCTCCTTGGACTCCTGCACACAGTTGGTGCATATACATGCACGCAGGCACACCTACATACTCATAATTAAATGATTAAAAAAAAAACAGTTTTAAAAACCAAAAGAGGCATGAGGGATACCTGTCCCCCACTTTCTATATGGAGACGTGAGACGGCACCATCTCTGAAATGGAAAGTCCTCGTAAGCTACTGAATCATTGGGCACCTTGATCGTGGACTTCTGGCTCCCAGAAGCGGCCCCTTTACCTTCATGTTGCTTATAAATTGTCTGAACCGAGATGTTTTGTCCTGGTATCGTGAAGGGGCAAACCCAGGCTTTCCATAGCTCTAGCCGTAGGACAGCTGCCTAGAGGGGGTGGCATGGGACAGTAGGACCTAAGGGAGCAGCGGCCCAGAGGCGCTCACAGCCTGTGCTTCATGCTCGGCTGGCTGCGGGCTGTTGTGGAATGAGAGGGAAATTCTGTGTACTCACTGTAGCGTGGTTTTTGCATTGTCAGCCTGCTGGGGCGCCCGCAGATGCCCTTTTCTCTTGTTCCTGCTTTTGCTGTTTCTTCTTGCCCTGAGCTGGGTCTAAGCAGTCTGAAGGCTGGGCTCTCTGGCATTCAAGTTCATATCACGTGTGTGTGTGTGTGTGTGTGTGTGTGTGTGTATGGTGTGTGTATATGTGAGTGTGTATGGTATGTGTATATGTGTGTGTGTATGGTGTGTATGTGTGTATGTATGGTATGTGTGTGTGTATGTGTGTGTGTATGTGTGTATATGTGTGTATGTGTATGGTGTGTGTATGGTGTATATGTATTGTGTGTGTATAGTGTGTATGTATGGTGTGTGTATATATGTGTGTGTGTATGTGTGTATGTATGGTATGTGTATGGTGTGTGTATGGTGTGCATATATGTGTGTGTATGGTGTGTATGTTTGTGTGTGTGTGGTGTGTGTGTGTAGCTGTGAACGCACACGTGCAACATGCTTTGGAAGCCTACAGTTGACAACAAGAATCACCCTCAAGCATGCGACCTCCTTATTTAATTAAGTCAGGGTCTCTCCATCGAACCCAGGGCTCCCTGTATGCCTGGTCTTACTCAGGTGGTATCTCCTGTCTCCACTTTCCAAAACTGGAATCACGAATCACGGGCTTGCTGCTCTGCTCCCCAGGCATTTACAAGAGTTGTGGCCGGGCGGTAGTGGTGCACACCTTTAATCCCAGCACTTGGGAGGCAGAGACAGGCAGATTTCTGAGTTCGAGGCCAGCCTAGTCTACAGAGTGAGTTCCAGGACAGCCAGGGCTACACAGAGAAACCCTGTCTCGAAAAAACCAAAAAGAAAAAAGAAAAAAAAGACCCTTGGTCCTTGTACACTTTAAAGTACTTTAAGCACCAAAACTTTGCCTCTGTCATAATGTTTTAAAAAGATTTATTTTATGTATATGAGTACACTGCCAGCTGTCTTCAGACACACCAGGAGAGGGCATCCAATCCCATTACAGATGGTTGTGAGCCACCATGTTGTTGCTGGGAATTGAACTCAGGATCTCTGGAAGAACAGTCAGTGCTCTTAACCACTGAGCCATCTCTCCAGGCCCCATAATTTTTTTTTTTTGACACAGGTTCTTATGTAATCAGGGCCTTGAACTCTGGACAGTCCTGTGGCTACCTCCTGAGTGCTGGGATCAAAGGTATTCGCCAGCACTCTGGCCTTGAGAACTTCACAGGGACCCCGGCCAGCCCTGGGTGCGTAGAGAGGAAAAGAGCAGTGTCAGAGTCTAGTTCTGCCTTCTCTCACCCTCTCAGCAACTTAAATATCCAAATATTTGTTTGGCCTGAAGGTTATACTCAAAGAGACACAGGTAACGGAGAGAAACAGTCTCAAAAGAGACAGCAACCTTTCTTCTTCTACTCCAGTAGCCAGGGTTGAGCACTAAGACCCAGGCTGTATCTCATACTTTAAAGGGAGATAGGGATGGGGCTGGAGAGATGGCCCAGTGGTTAGAGCACTGGCTGTTTTTGTAGAGGTCTGATGTTCAGCCCCCAGCATCCACAGGGCAGCTCACAAACATCTGTAACATTTGTTCCAGGGGACCCAGCACCATCTTCTGGCCTTTGTGAGCACAGCATACACGTGGTACACATGTATACATACAGACAAAACACCTACATACATAACATAAAAATAAATGTATTTAAAGGAAAAGCTTGAGTGGTAACTTCCTGGGTACCTAAACAGAGATCTGTGGTGACCAAGAGCAGAAATTAAATTTCATTTTCTTTTTCTTTTTTTATTCTCTCTCTCTCTCTTTTTTTTTAAAGATTTATTTATGTTGTGTATGTGAGTACATTGTCACTGTCTTCAGACAGACCAGAAGAGGGCATCAGATACCATTACAGATGGTTGTGAGCCACCATATGGTTGCTGGGAATTGGACTCGGGACCTCTGGAAAAGCAGTCAGTGCTCTTAACCTCTGAGCCATCTCTCCAGCCATATTTTCTTTTTAAAAAGTATTTTTAGAGCAGGTGTGGTGGTGCATGCCTATAATCCCAGCACTTGGGAGGCAGAGGCAGGCAGATTTCTGAGTTTGAGGCCAGCCTGGTCTACAGATTGAGTTCCAGGACAGCCAGGGCTATACAGAGAAACCTTGTCTCAAAAAACCAAAAAAAAAAAAAAAAAAAAAAGTATTTTTAGAAGCCACATGTGGTGGCTTACCTATTTAATTCCAGCACCTAGGAGGCAGAGGCAGGCAGATATCTGTGAGTTCGAGGCCAACCTGATCTACATAATGAGTTCTAAGATACCCAGGGCTACACAGTGAGGCCCTATCTCAAAAACCAAATGTATTTTTATTATATATTATATTTATTTATATTGTTTTATATGTTTAAGTGTTGTATCCACATGGATGTGCGTACCACTTGCACGCATGCCCTCGGAGGTCAGAAGAGGGTTGTAAGCTACCATGTAGGTACTGGGAACTGAACTTAGATCCTTTGCATGCTCAACAAAGGTTTTAACTGCTGGGCCATCTCTTCCGTCTAAGAACTTAAATTTTTAATTTTCATCAAACATGGCATGACAACTGACTTAGATCATCCTTGGCAAAATATATAAAGCCATTTGTTACAACCAATAAAGAAAAAAGAAAAATTCAGAAAAACTAAATCTCCATCTTTAAAAATTACTGTTTTGCTCTATGCGTATGGTGTTTTGCCTGCACATATGTCTGTGTGAAGGCATCAGATCCCTTGGAACTGGAGTTACAGTTGTGAGTTAGAAATGGTAATTTTTCTAGAAGGTTCAGGAATGGCTATTTACCTGCTCCTGGTAAAACAGGTTGTATTTTGCCTGAGGGTCATGAAAAATACAAATTTGCTTTTTTTCTATGTATTTGGTGTTGGTCCATGTTTATAAAGAGACATGGACTAATAAACACTCTACTAGTTTTGCCATGTAAAAGTTAGCATTTGGGTTTTGACCGCAGAGTTGGTGGCAGTCCTTTGCCGAGTCTGGCAGGGTATCTATCACTCAGCTGCTGGAAATGCGCCTTTTCTTGGGTCCAGTTGTAAGACTCTGGAGAGCTTTAATTTACTGGAGACCCCCCCCCCCCAAGTGAACAACGCCACGGAGATGGGAATCGATGCAAAAGCAAGAGAAATTTTATTGATCCAGCATGCTGGGGTCACCCTGCACATGGAGAGAGAACAACCATGCGTAGCCCCACAGTCCATCCGGAGAGCCTTTATACAGTTCTCAAGGCAACAGCCATTAGGCACAATGTGATTGGCAGAATAGTGTGACTCTTAAACTGATTGGTCTTTAGGGAATGAGGTTGGTGGCCAAAGGTCGGTTGCAGAATGTGTCTACAGCTCTGGGCCTCCCCTACGCGCAGATCGCTGGTGCTCGGTCCCTCCTCCCTGTGGTCTGAGGAATGTCATTAGCCCCTCCCTTCCTGAGGGGAGGGGTGCCTGTGTTCTGTATGACCTTTCTATTTCAGGAGGGGAGGGGTCTGGTGAAAAATCTTAAGATTTATTTATCATTATATGTAAGTACACTATAGCTGTCTTCAGACACTTCAGAAGAGGGCATCAGATCTCCTTATGGATGGTTGTGAGCCACCATGTGGTTGCTGGGATTTGAACTCAGGACCTCTAGAAGAACAGTCAGTGCTCTTAACCGCTGAGCCATCTCTCCAGCCCTGTCTATGAGTCTTAACGTAAATATCTAATATGCAATCCACAGAACTGCTGGCCCAACCCAAATATGGAGTTCCAACAGGGGAGAAGAGTGAGTTGGAGGGAGCAGCTGCTTTCACCATCCATAAATTCTAATTTGGTTTCAAACTTTAAAACAGGTATGAATTCCTTTTATGATTTAAAAGTAGTGTAGGGCCAGGGGTGTGTCTTCTGTGCCTTGCAGAATGGAGGCCCTGGGATCCACCCCCAATTCCGAAAGCAAAACACATGGGACACCAGTTTGTGGGTCCTCATGAGCTTCCAGCCCTCTAAAGCTGTTCCTTATTCTCCTAAGCCTGCTTGACTCAGGATATATCACAGCAGATTCCCCATGTCCTGGAAATCAGAGGGTGCCAGTGAACAGGGAAGAGGACCTGGGTGGGGGGAGGAGCCATAGGGCTCTAGTGGGACTCCTTGTTGGGGAGGGGCAAAGGCTCTTCCCTCCCTGTTCCCCGGCCTCCCAGGTACGGACATATGCTGCTTCCTGGCAAACTGGCCGGACCAGCCAGCAGGCCAGCCTTGTGGTGCCAGAGAGAGGGACGGGACAGAACAGAGTACTCAGCTCAGAACGCATTTTAAAAACTATATTAATAATCAATGGCTAGGGCAGTAATTCGCGACGGTAAGGGGGCTGGGCACCACGGCATCCTCCCCAGGAGCCAGCTGCAGCTGGGGTTCTGGGGACGTTGATGGCTCAGCAGGAGCTGTGGCCAGCCTGCGCCGGCAGCTTTCTGCACCCAAAGGCACAGCCAGCACTGGCACACTTCACTGGGCAGGGAGGAGTGGGGCCTCGTGCCTAAGCACTTGTTTATTTGGTGACCGAAGCCAGAAGCAGGTAAACTGGATGCTCAGATTATCCTGTGAAGAGCAGGCCCTCCCCTTCCTCAGAACCCCTGCCAGCTCTGGAAAGCAGCAGGAGTCACAACTCACAGAGAACCCAGGACACCCCGGAAGCAAGAGAAGGGACCAAGTAAGGAGATCGCTGTTGCTCCTAAGCAGGCAACCCTGGCCTACCGTCACTGACCAATAACAGGAGAGCGGCCTCCTCCGTAAACCTTCCTCTTCCTGGAGTGGGAAGAGAGGACTGGAATGGGGGAGGGGAGTGCCAAACAACCACTTCAACCAGGTCACACTAACAGAGGAGATCGGGTTACCGCCAGGCTCGGTCTCAGGCAGGGGAATTCAACTTCTGTGGCGAGGCTCTGCGCTCAGTTTGGGGCAGCAGTGGGAGGTGGGGAAAATTCCTGTGCGGTGGTTGTGAACAAGTCTCCTCCTGTCTTCACGGGCTGTGGGATTGGGGGAAACAGTTGTTTTGTGCTAGTTGCTGCCCGGAGGACAAGGGGGCACTTTGGCTGCACCGGGTGGCAGCCAAAAGTGGCAAGCTCAGGGCAGGGGTGAAGTCAGGGACACCTTGGCCCCTAGCTGGGCTCTAGTCCTGAATAAATCCTGACACCAAAACATCCTTTCCTGCAGACCGATTGTAAATAGGAATCTCTTTCACTCTTCTTTCTGCCCAACAGAAGTCTATGCTAGAACCATCCGACGAAGAGTGTGACCTGAAAGCCTGGCAGATGCCCTTATTGGGGTGGTCGAACTTTCTGCGAAGGGCCAGATAGCAAGGATATTTAACTTCACAGTCATGTGATCTCCATCACTGCTGTGGTATGTATTGCGAAAACAGAGGGAGTCTATAGTAAATCCACAAGGCTGTGTGCTAAGAACACTTTGTAAGAACAAACGGTTGGGGCTGGAGAGATGGCTCAGCCGGTTACCAGCACTGACTGCTCTTCCAGAGGTCCTGAGTCCAATTCCCAGCAACCACATGGTGGCTCACAACCATCTATAATGAGATCTGATACCCTCTTCTGGTGTGTCTGAAGACAACTACAGTATATTCATATGCATTAAAAAAAATCTTTAAAAACACATATATACATATGTGTATATATAAACATGTATATGTATATATAAAACATATATATGTATATATGTTTATATATATATACATGTGTGTATGTATGCATGTAATAAAAGAGTACTTACTAACTGCTCTTCCAGAAAACCTGGGTTCAGTTCCCAGCACCCACATAGCGGCTTACAACCATCTGTAATTCCACTTTCAGAGGATTTAACACATACATACAGGCAAAATACTAATGCTCATTAAATAAATAAACAAATAAATAAATCTTTTTTTAAAAAAATGTCCATCCCTATGGCCAACAGAATCACAAAAATCAGGGACAGGATTTGCACTGGGAGTCCAGAGGTTGAGAATATAGTATCTCAAAAGCACATACCACTATACCTGATACACAGGATGCAGGGCCAGCCCATAGTTGTGAGTAGTAGTTTGCTCAGTGGGCATGTCCCACATACTAGGAAGGGCCTTCCCCCCTTTTCTGTGGTGTAGGGAATCTTGAATCCAGGGTCTCACACATGCTAAACAAGTCTTCTCTATTTGTTTTTAATTGAAATAATGCTTGGCTATTTAGCCCAGTCTGGACTTAACTTTATAACAGTGTGCCTGCCTCAGCCCTTAGAGTGGCAGGAATTTAAGGCATGGAAATAAAGGCATGATGTCTCTGCCTTGCATCATGTTTGAGACAGGGCCCCACGATGTAGCCCTGCCTGGGCTAGAAGTCATCATGTAGACAAGGCTGACTCCAAATTCACAGAGATCTGCCTGCCTCTGCCTTGTGAGTCCTGGAATTAAAGGTCCTAGTGCTAGAGAGATGGCCTAGCAGTTTGGAGTACTGACTGCTCTTCCAGAGGTACTGAGTTCAAATCCCAGCACCTACATGGTGGCTCACAACCATCTGTAATGGGATCAGATGCCCTCTTCCGGGGTGTCTGAAGACAGTGACAGTACATTCATAAATAAATCTTTTTTTTTAAAGACATAGTACCTAGTAATATATTTATAAATATTTCTATTTGTTTATTTACTTCTTTGTGTGTGTGTGTGTTAAACATGAACTCGTGTGGTGCCACACGGAGGTCAGAGAACAGCTTGCAGTAGTTGGCTCTTTTCTTTCATCATGGGAACCCTGGGGATTGAACTCAGATCATCAGGCTTGCAGTTCCTTTTCTGGGCTGAACCACTGGCTCACTAGCCCCAGGATTTCATTTAATACGCGTGACCATGCTATAAAGCAGTGGTCTTGGTTCTGACTTACAGAGGAGGAAATTCAGGCTTGGGGAAGTGGTTAGTTGTCCAAAAGGACACAGAGTTAACACTAATCAAAGGGGAACCTCGAATGCTGATGTAGAAGAATAGGGCAGAGCCAGGGACCTGCTGCAGACAATAGGCTAATTGGTAGCTTGCAGGGGCCGAGAGCTCAGCTGTCTTTAAGCCACCCCATTCTCAGCATGGGGAGGGGGTCCTGCTAGTCTCTCCTGGGTAGAAAGACATTAGTGGGATGAACATTCAGAGGTTGTGTATAAAGTGTCACTCCATGGTCAGTCCTCACTGTGTTTGAGCGGCCGCTGTTCCTTCTGGGAGATGGGGCCTTGTCATTTAGGCCAGACTGCCACAGTCCTGTCTACCACACCCTTACTAGAACCTGGCTCTTGATAACTATAACTAAGTATCGAGATAAGATTCTGATGGGCACTGGGGGTATGTTGGCACACACCAGTAATCCCAGCACCTGGGGGCTGAGGCCAGCTGGATTGTGAGTTCCAGGCCAGCCTGTACCACACAGGGAGGCCTTACCTGAGGAAAGAGTGTTTAGCTACAGACCTTAGGCCTACACAGCTGTCCAGTGGAGCAAAGGGATGTCCAGTGGTTCCTCTGTTCAGGCAATGCAGCAGCCTATTCTCACATCCCCCGCCAAAGCCAGGGCTTCCTTGTTGCCATAACAACAGCTCTGATAAGCTGGGCAGCTGGGGAGCCTTGGGCATGGCCTGGGTGGTATTTATCTCTTGAGGCATCAGACTCTCCACTTCCCTCTGGCCCTGATCGACGGAGGCAGGAAGTCCCTTCCGATGCCTCCTTCAACGTGGACTGAAGTGGGTGCCTTCCAGCAGACTGTGGCAGCGCCAACTCAAGGCACATCTGTATCTCCTTGAAGACTAACAATTCTAGTTGTTCTTGTAACTGGGACCTTGAACTGCCCTTCAGACTATACTGTTGGGCAGAGGCCGTGGGGAGAGGCCCCAAGCTGGTATCTTGTCCATCCAAGTAAGCTGGGCCTTCTGATGACCGCAGCCTGCAAATACATAGGGACCTAAGGAAGAACCTATCTGTGGAGCCCTGGCAATTTCTACAACCGTCAGACAGAAATAAATCAATGGGGCTGGAGTCTTAGCTCCAGCACAGATTATTTGCCTTGGATTTGATCCTCGGCGTTATAAAACCCAGGCATAGTGCTGAACGCTTTGTAAAGCCGGCATTCTAGATGCCCAGGCAGGAGCATCAGGAGATCAAGGTCATCCTTGGCTATCTATGGATCTGTTCGCCAGCCTGGGCTGCATAAGCATCTGTCTCACTAAATAAATAAATATTATTGGTTAAAAGCACTAAGTTTGGGGTGGCTTGTTTATATATCAATTGCGGGAATCACCGGGAAGATTCATTGTTTATCTCTTTGCCATCCAAGCTCACTCATCTCTTGAGAGCAAGGGGGGATGACGATGACGACATATCAATGTGACTCCTTAGCTGCTTGGCCCCAGTCTCCCGAGCTTTGTTGGCCAGCTGTGGCTACAGAGAAGAGTGGCTGGGTGGCCTTGTATCTCCTGGCTTCGCAGGAAGCTCATTGAAACCAACAAATATTTGTAAAGCCTCTGGCTACTCACAGCGCTCTGGGGAGTCGAGGAGGCTGACAATACCTTTTATTTGAAGAGCATTAAAGGGCTTTCCAAGCACTCTCAGCACCGCTAAGCTCACTCCACCCTTGACAACCCGTGCAGGGGGCAGCCAGCAAAGTTACTTTGTTACCAGGCAGGAACTGACATCACGGGCTCCACTGTCAGAGGATAGCAGAGCCAGGCTGTGAGGCTACTGTTTGTTGCTCTCTTTTGCACAACATTCTAGTTATCCCCAAGCCATCCTGAGGAGCGGTTTCAGACCTGGTCAGGCCTGGTTTTTTGTTTGTTTGTTTGTTTGTTTGTTTGTTGTTTTTTAAATCAGGTCAAAGGAACAGAGCAAGGAGGCAAAAAGCACTGACTTGGGCAGCAGTAGGTGACTGTCTGGGTACTGGCATCACATCCAGGACTCTGTAGTGGCTCAGGCAATGCTTGTAATCGGTGGTAGTTACTGAACTCTTCCAGGCCTCAGTTTTCTCACCTGCAAAATGGAGGTTGGAGTGGTTGTCAACTTGACTCTATCTGGAATGAACTACAATCCAGAACTGGAGGGCTCACCTGAGATCCAGATCTTGAGGCTGGAAGACACTAGTTTCTAATCTGGATCTCGGCATGGAGATCTTGAGGCAGAGTGGCTACGAAAAGCTTAGGCCCAGGTAAGGTAGTACATGCCTTTAATCTCTGAGCTCAAAGTCAGCCTGGCACAAAGCAAGTCCCAGATCCAGGTGTGGTGGTATACATCTTTAATCTGGGCCACACCTTCTGCTGGAGACCTACATAAGGACATTGGAAGAAGGAAGATTCCAGCCCATCTGTTGGAACCTACTTCTACAGAAGACCAGCTAAAACAACTAGCCTCCTGGGACTGAGCAACTACTAGATTCTTGGACTTCCTGTGCACAGCTGACTGTGGTTGGGGAACTACAGACCATAAGTCATCACAATAAATTCCCTCAATACAGAAAGACATTCCATACGTTCTGTGACTCCAGAGAACCTTGGCTGATACAGAGGTGAGCTGTCGAGAGCCCTTGTGAGCCTGAGGGGAGTGGCCAGCTCTGGGACAGGACTAACTGCATAGAGAAGTGGCCCTCTGCAAGGACAGAACACACGCTGTCCATAGATAATGAAGCCATGATCTGGAGTGGGGGTGGGAAGGGAGGGAAAGGACAATACCAGCTCACCTGTGCTCCCCTAGCCACACATGACCAGGTAGGTAGGTAGGTAGGGGGGTAGGTAGGTGGGTAGGTAGGTAGATAGGTAGGTAGGTGGGTAGGTAGGTAGGTAGGTAGGTAGGTGGGTAGGTAGGTAGGTAGGTGGGTAAGTAGGTAGGTGGGTGGGTAGGTAGGTAGGTGGGTGTGTAGGTAGATGGGTAGGTAGGTAGGTAGGTGGGTAGGTAGGTAGGTAGATAGGTAGGTAGGTGGGTAGGTAGGTAGGTGGGTAGGTACGTAGGTGGGTAGGTACGTAGGTAGGTGGTAGGTAGGTGGGAAGGTAGGTAGGGGGGTAGGTGGGTGGGTGGGTAGGTAGGTGGGTAGGTAGGTAGGTAGGTGGGTGGGTAGGTAGGTAGGGGGGTAGGTAGGTGGGTGGGTAGGTAGGTAGGTAGGTGGTAGGTAAGTAGGTAGGTGGGTAGGTAGATAGGTAGGTGGTAGGTAGGTGGGTAGGTAGGTAGGTAGGTAGGTGGGTGCTGCATTTGAAGAGGAGTTAATGAACAAGGGTCTGGACAGTGTGCCTTGGAGGGAAGTTAGAGCTCTGCTTAAGACAGAAGTTTTAGAAAACTGGTGTTTTCTAAAACCCATAGAGAAGCATGGACCGGAGATATGTTAGCCAGACCAGGCCACAGAGTGAAAGCTAATCTCCAAGGGTACCCTTTCTTTTTGTTTCTACCTTTCTCCAGAAACAGGGGGCCATTAAAACGGGTTGTCCAACATCTAATGGGGTCTGGCAATGTAGCTCAGTTGGTAGAAAGCTTGCCTAGAATATAAGAAGCCTTGTGTTAGAATCCTAGCCTTGCATAAAAAACTCAGGTGCCAAGCCGAAAGAGAGGGCTCAGTGTTTTGTTGTAAGATTTATTAATTTATTATTTATTTGAGTACACTATAGCTGTATAGATGGTTGTGGTTGCTGGGATTTGAACTCAGGACCTTCAGAAGAACAGTTAGTGCTTTTAACCGCTGAGCCATCTCTCCAGCCTGAGGGGTCAGCAGCAGTTAAGAACACTTGCAGAGGACCCAGGTTTAGTACCCAGCACCCACATGGTGGCTCACAACTATCTGTAACTCAAGTTATAGCCATCTGATGCTTTCTTCTGCACTCTATGAGTACTGCCTACACTTGGGGCATGTATACATGCAGGCAGACACACGCACATAAAATCAAAATAAGTAAATCATTAAAAAAAAAGAAAGAAAAAAAGAAAAAGAAAGAAAAAAGGAGAGAGAAATCCAACTGGGTATAGTGGCACACACCTATAGTACCAGCATTCAAGAGGTGAAGGCAGAGACCTGGCAGTGGTGGCACATGCCTTTAATCTCAGGAGGCAGAGTGAGTTATAGCAACCAGGGCTCCACAGAGAAACCCTGCCTTCAAAACCCAAAAACCTAAATAAAGGGGAGTCAGTAAGATTAGAAGTTCAGTATCATTTTTTGGCCGCATGTCAAGTTCAAGGCCAGCCTGGGCTACGTGAGATCCTGTCTCAAAAATAACATGCTGCTAGAACTAGAGCCCCAAGATGGACAGCTGGCTGCACTTGCTCTTCCAAGGCCCAGAGGGGCTCTCCTGGATCGCATTTCATCACCAAAGCAGGTCCAAGGGCAGGGGGTTGCTGAGCCTCCGCTGCTTGCAGGCCTGGCTAGGAAATGGCCGGGTGAGCAAGACAACTGTTTTGAAATGCAATCTGGTATTAGTGCGAAAGGGCTGTTGGGAGTAAATCTGTCCTGCTCAACCGCTCTGCGCCGGCTGCTTTGGGGTAAGCCTCAAAGTGACCTTCAACATGCCGAAGGCCTGGGGGCCAAAAGCCTGCTTGGAAGAACTGGGCAGGCACCATTCTCTTCTACATTCGAGGCCTCTTAAGAGCAGGAAACAGTAAGTGGCTGAGCGACTGACTGAGGCCAGGTGGCAGGGCAGGGAAGGTCGGCAGTAAGTGGCATTTGCCTCGGGGATCCCTAACAAAAACTGGATGCTAAGAGCCTCCGGCCGTGCTCCCAGCTTTCCGGTGACTCCTCCCAGTCAGGTATGCCTGGAAATGTGAAGAAAGGTTACTGGGTATGGCTGTCCCTGAGCTGTCATTAGGGAACTACATCAGCGGTTCTCGATGGTCCTAATCCACGACCTAATACAGTTCCTCAGGTTGTGGTGGACTCCAACCGTAAAGTTGTTTCTGTTGCTTCTTCATAACCGTAAATTTGCCACTGTTATGAATCATAATGTGAATATCTGTGTCTTCCGATGGTCTTTGGAGACAGTGTGAAAGATCCTAAGACCCCACCAAAGGGGTCGTGACGCAGGCTCGGGAACTGCTGGTGTACATTGTCCCCAGCCCCTGGCTGTGTCCATGGGAGTGCCATGCTGTGTACGTGGAGGTCAGAGGATCACTTGGTACAGCCAATTCTCTCTCTGCTTTTACATCAGCTCCCGGGAACAGATTCGTTCGGGTTGTGAGGTTTTCAAAGCAGTGCCTTTACCCACTGGTCCTTGTCCCAGGCCTGATAACAGCTTTTGATAACTAGAAAAATGTTTATGAAGTTTTGCAGAGGCCCCCAACCCCCACTCCTGCTTCCTGCCCTGCCCATGAGTACGTGATGTGATGTCAGATGTCAGAAGGAAAAGAAAATGCTAAGTGGATTTGTGTCTTTCCACGGCGTCAGAATTTATTAAATAAATCCAGAAACTATGTCACTTTCATTGGATTCCATTTGTGAGGAGCCCCAGTTGGCCTGGGTAGCTGGTTATTGGCAAATAATAGTTCTTTTATTCCATTCTTAATTATTAATATTATATTAATTCTCAGATCACAGGTTAGTTACATGAACACAGTAATGATATTCATATATATATAAGATGGGCATGTGTATGTGTATAGCACAGTGGCTATGGAAGAGCAGAGCTCCTAAAGATTTCAGAGCTGTAGTAGAGAGGCAGGGAGCTGCTATAGATAGAGGCGCCTGTGTAGATGGGAGATAAGTGGAGGAAATCAGAGCCTAGCTTCTGGGTCATGGGTTAAAGCAGCCCTGGAGGGCGAGCTGAGCCAGAGAGGCCAAGTGACAGACTTTGTTCAGGGAGATGGATGGACAGGCAGATGGGCAGCCACTCGATTCAGTCACATCTGCGGTAGGAACTGAGCTGAACTAAAGCCCAGGGATGCTTGTGTCTGTTGATTCCTTCATGGGTACCCTGTGTCCAGAAGACCTGTCGGTGGGAGCCATCAGCGCCGAATTGTTTGATGTCTTCTTCCTCCTTCTGGCTCCCAGTGAGCGTGCCGTGGCCTTCCTGGGTCAGGAGTGTTGGGTAAGATTTTAGCCTGGTTATTCTGATTTTTAAAATGTCAAGCCGGGCGGTGGTGGCACACGCCTGTAATCCCAGCACTCTGGGAGGCAGAGGCAGGCAGATTTCTGAGTTTGAGGCCAGCATGGTCTACAGAGTGAGTTCCAGGGCAGCCAGGGCTACACAGAGAAACCCTGTCTTGAAAAAAACCAAATCCAAAAACAAACAAACAAAAGTCTTATTTGTTTATTTATTTATTTATTTATTTATTTATTTATTTATTTATGTTGTCTGTCTGTCTGTCTGTGTGACTGAATGCCAAGTGTGTGGCTGCCCATAGAGGCCAGAAGAAGAAGATGACATCAGAGCTGAAGTTATAGAAGGTTGTGAACCACCATGATGTCAGGGCCTGAGAACTGAACCTGGGTCCTCTGGAAGAGTTGCTAGCCAGTGCTCGCTCTTAACCTCTGAGCCATCTCTCCAATACTCCCATTTTTATTTCTTTTTCATGTGTGTGTGTGTGTGTGTGTGTGTGTGTGTGTGTGTTTGTGTGTGTGTTTGAGGATGCCAATGGAGGCCTTAGGAGGAGGGCATTAGATCCCCTGGAGCTATAGTTACAGATAGTTGTGAGCCACCCAACGTGGATGCTGGAAACAACTCCAGTCCTCTGGAAGAGTAATATGTGCTTTTAACCACTAAGCCATGTCCCCGGTCCTTAATTTTTAAAAAATTAATTAATTAGAATTTGGGGACAGGATTTCACCATGTATCCCTGGCTGTCTAAGAACTCTCTGTATAGACCAAGCTGTCTTTGAACTTACAGAGCACCACCTGCCTCTGCCTCCCAAGTGCTGGGATTAAAGGCTTGCACAACTACATATGGCTAATGTGCCCAAGTGGGATGTGAGAACAGCTTGGCTGCAACACAGGGGAGGGGGGGAGGGGAGGGGAGCACCCTATTGATTGGTTGTCAAGGGGCGTGTCCACCTGCTTCCTCGACGTTCACCCGTGTGCGTTCCTCCCAAAGCTGCATGCTTAGCTGAAGATGATGACCTTCCCCAGTAGAAGAGGACCAGCATACATATGTAGCTGAGCCTCCCACTAGGACATCTAAGCACATTCTGAATACAGGAAGCACACTATATTCACACACTATATAGCACACACAGACTGAATTCCCAGTCTCCTCTGACAGGTCTGTAGAGAAGAACTCTTGTCTGTGTCTCACAGGTGGTGGTGTCTACATACTCAATATTCGACATCAACCCTCTTCTCTGTCTGCACAAACGATGCTCTGTAAAATGAACTTACCTAGGGCAAAGCCTAGTATGGAGTCACCTAGTGAGCAGGGCACAGCTCAATCTCCTCAGCTCCCTTCTAGGGCCTTCCTACTGCCAACCACCAAGGGCTTCTCACTTCTGGACTCTTCTCAGCTAATTTTTAGGGGGTGATTGTGGTGAGAATTTTGGTTTCTTTAAAGACACAGAAATATTATAAGAATGTGTTTTCATTTTAATCCCAGGTGTGGGATGCGGGGCTGCTTCAGGTTGTCTGCAGCAGCTGACTGTGATTTGCCTCCTGCTCTAGCAGGGGCGTGGTTTTGCTAGCTGCAAGTAGCTTTTGTAATTGTGTGACATTTGGAGTTCTGGGGAGGGTACATACATGCTGGAGCCCCGAGAGAAGGGACTGGTTGGCCGGTTGGTGGTTGGACGCAGTTGGCCACAGTTTGTCAAGCAGTTGTGTACAGAGATGAAAAGAAGAAATAAGACTTTCTGATGGGTAAGATCAAACTTGCCCCAAAGAACTCGATGCCCCTAATCAGCAGGAAATATTATAATGATAATGTCACCCCCTTTCCCCTCTATATTTATCCCCCCCCATATCTAGTTGAAAAGGTGGAGGAAGAAGGATGGAGAAGGGTGGAAGAAAAGGGAACCCACAAAGAAACCAAAAGTAGGCTCTGGGTGAGTCTCTCATTTCCTCTGGAGACTTCTTTTCCCCATCAAAATTGTTTCCAAGACTATTCCTATTTAATGAGATTGCCTTCCCTCCACACACCATTCAATCAGTCTGTAGCTTTACTCACCTTGGAGCTCTCTCCAGAACCACTGTGTCTTAGTTACTTTTCTATTATTGTGATAAAATACCATCCCACAACAAAAGCAACCTAGGAAAGAGTTTAATTTGGGGGCTGAGAGAGGGTTGGAGTCCATGATGGTAGAACAAAGACATGGCAGCAGAAACAACTGAGAGCTTACATCTTGATCCTCAAAGCCTTCCCTCAGTGACACACCTCCTCCAACAAGGTCACACCTCCTAATCCTTCCCTAACAGTTCCACCAATGTGGAACAAATATGCACACGTATTAATGAGAACCATTCTCATTAAAACCACCACACAGCATTAGTATCCAAGATGGACTTGTATCTAAAGGGTGGCAATCTTAAGAGATCTCAGTCACCTGTGCCTTCAATAAATGAGAGGTTCTGATTGGATACATGTAGGTGGGTTCAGAAATCTAAGTCTTGGGCTGGTGAGATGACCTAGTGGCCAGAGGTGCTTCCCACCAAGTCTGAAAACTTGAGTTGGATCCCCAGAAACCACATAGTAGAAATAACAACTCTTGCAAATTATTCTCTGATCTCCACACTGCCAAAAAAATAAACACATATTAAGAAAAGCATAAGTTGAGTGGTGGTGGCATACACCTTTAATCAATCCTAGCTCCCAGGAGGCAGAGGCAGGAGGATCTATGAGTTCAAGGTCAGCCTGGTCTACAGAGAAAGTTCCAGGACAGCCAGGGCTACACAGAGAAATGTGTGTGTGTGTGTGTGTGTGTGTGTGTGTGTGTGTTTATGTGTGTATGTGTATGAAGGAATTATATATATCAAGATAGTTTCTCTCTGTAGCCCTGATTGTCCTGGAACTTGCTCTATAGACCAGGCTGGCCTCTGCCTCCTGAGAGCTAGGATTAAAGGCATGTGCTACCACTGTTCAGTTTAAGATATATTTTTAAAATTATTTTTAATTATGCATGTGTTTGTGTGTGTTATGCACACATGAGTGCCTGTCAAGGCCAGATGTGTTGGATTCCCTTACAGCTAGAGTTACAGACAGTTTAGCTGCTCAAGGTGAAAACTGGGAACAGATCTTGTGTCCTCTGCAAGAGCAATTTGTGAGCATAGCTGCTACTCTGTCTCTTCAGTCCCAGTGGTCTTAATCAGCTCCCAGGTGACGCAGGTGTGCCTTGTATCCCAAGGAATAATGTTTTTGTTGTTTTGAGACAGGGTCTCACTATGTAGTCCTGGCTGTCTTGGAATTCGCTTTGTAGACAAGGCAAGTTTAAACCCTTGGACACACAGATCTACCTGCCTGTGCCTCTGGAGTGCTGGGACTAAAGTCATGTGTCACCACATCCAGCCAAGGAAGGATGTCGTCTTAGTTAGGGTTTTACTGCTGTGAACAGACACCATGACAGAGGTAACTCTTATAAGGACAAACTTTAATTGGGGCTGGCTTACAGGTTCAGAGGTTCAGTCTAGTACCATCAAGGTGGGAACATGGCAGTGTCCAGGTAGACATGGTGCAGGAGGATTTGAGAGTCCTACATCTTCATCTAAAGGCTGCTAGGAGAAGAATGGCTCCCATGTGGGTCTCACTGTCTACCCCTGCAGTGACACACCTCATCCAACGAGGCCATACCTCCTAATATTGCCATTCCCTGGGCCAAGCTTATTCAATCCCCCACAGATGTGTTTAACTGGGATGATGTCAGAGAGCACTGGAGAGACCCTAGGGAAAGGTGAGAGGCAGGAGACCCAACACACCAATCATCTGTTCTTAAAGAAAAGTTTTAAAATAATGTTGATTTATCAGTTGCATGCATACTTGTGCTAGGTGCATATGTGCAGCTCAGAGGACAACTTTTGGGAGTTGAGCCAAGTCCTTGCCCTTGGCAAGCAGCCAAGCACCTATCTGTACCCACTGAGCCATTTCACGGGCTCAATCAACTTCCTAGTCTTTAATCATCACAGAGATAAAGAAAAGGCCTCCATCTAGGGAGGAACAGACACAAGTGGGATTGGTGCCTGGGGTTCACCCAGGGGCACACTCTGATGGATGGAAGGCTCACGGAGCTGGCAGGGATGGCAGAGAAACCCAAAGGCCACACAACTTGCTCATCTGTAAAATGGGTGACAGTCCCTGCCTCTGGGGACCACTGTGGAGGTGTGGGAGAGCCACCGAGCTGGGGAACCACGGCCTTTGGGAGCTCTGAGAGCCCAAGTCATCTCCCCATCGGCAATACTGTGGGATGTAAGCTCCATCAAAGGGAAGGGACTGGGCCCCTTGGTGTGCAGCTTCGGAACGGATCGTATCGTGCCGCTTAACAGATCCGTGCTGCTTGGCTGACTTCTCCCATCCCCACTTCCCTTCATCTTCAGTTCATCTGCTGTAGTCCAAGGAGTGGACAACCTGGTAGGACCCGGAGGCAGCATCTTTCTGTGTTTTACCTGTCTTGCCTTCCTTTGCTCCTGGATGTTGCTGCCTGTTCTGCACTTGATGTCACTTTTAAACAAACACACATTTATTTAGCGTTTTACTAAGTATGAGTGTTTGCCTGCCAGTGTGTATGCACCTGGTGCTCACGGAAGCCACATGAGATCATCAGAAGATCCTCCTCTCAACTGAAGGCCACAGAGGGTTGTGAGTTGCCCTGTGGGTGCTGAGAGCCGAACCTTGGTCCTTTGTAAGAGCAGCCAGAGTTCTCAGCCACCAAGCCATCTCTCCAGCCCTGACGACTTTATTTGTTTGTTTGTTTGTTTTGAGACTGGGTCTCACTGAATAGTCTTGGCTGGTCTGGACCGCCTGTGTAGAGCTAGCTGGCTTTGAACTCACAGAGATCTGCCTATCTTTACCTCTGAGTACTGGTGATTAATGGCATCTGCCACCATGCCCAGCCTTGACCCTGCTCTTTCTTAAGGCCAGTGTGCACCTTTTCAGGGTGTGTGTCTATTAGGCAGGCTCCCAGGGACTCGGTGAGGAAAGTGGCCCAGATCATCTGTTTCAAAGCAAATGACACAATCAGTTCTGAGGCTGTATGTTTGTATACAATCCCCCGCCCCTTGAATAAACAAACAAACAAATAAATACAATAAGACTATTTAAAAAGCAAGGATCTTGGAGGAAATTGGTCACTGGATTTAACCTGCAGGGACTGCTTCAGAAGGCCCATGAATGGGTTAATTTTGCAAAATAGAGCGGGTATGAGGACTTAGTATAAAACTGGTGGGGGAGGGAAGGGAAGCACCACGGGCCCTGTGAGCTACAGCCATAAAAAGGGCTGTCTGCTGAGCCCAGGGCTAACACAGACCAATCACTCCTGCCGGGTTCCTTTTTTAGCAAGACCACAATTGCTTTTAGGACCCTCAGACCTGCCATCAGCGGTTCTGAGCTTGTATAATGCCTGAACTCTGCCTTATCATCAGCAGGGAGGAGACCAGCCTAGAAACCAAGGGAGCTGAAGTTTCACCGGCCGCCCAGCTCCAACACACTCCCAGAATAGCGCACTGGTTCCCGGCAGCCAGAGCTACACCACAACTGGGCTTCCGGTGAAAGAGACAGCCAAGCCCAGGCAGCAGTGGGAACAGCTGGCCCTAGACACAGCCCTGAAGCCAGCTGGCTGGCCCCTCCCTGCCTTGTCCTGCCCTGCCCTGCCCTGCCCTGCCCTGCTAGAAGTACCATCTTTGGTGTGTGCAGGCAGATGGGGCCTCCCTATAGCCCCCTGGGCTGTTCCCCATCATCGTAAGTCTGAGCTGTTTTCAAGATTATTGGTGGCTTCAAATTCCAGATGTGAGGGTGAGCAGTGACTGGGACTTTTAAAAGTTTTTGCTGAGCTGGTTGGTGAGACAGGAGGATTGTCATGAATTTAAGGCAGGTTTGGAGTACAGGGTGAAGCCCTAGCCAGCTACCACTACCAACAACAAAATAAGGGGCTGTAAGTGTGCTTCAGTCAGCAGAGTGCTTGTTCGGAAAGCTTGGGGGCCTGGGTTCATCCCTAGCAGGAATAAACCAGCTGTGGTGGAGCTCCCCTTGTAATCTTAGCTCACCGGAGGTGGAGGCAGGAGGATAAGAAATTCAAGGTCATCCTTGGCTATACCACCAATTCAAGGCCAGACTGGGTTACCTGTGACCTTGGTCTTAAAAAATCATTCAAACACAGTAAATAAAATAAGGCTTTGCTCTGTGCAGCCTGTTGGTGGTGGCTGGACTCGCTGCGGCGGAAGAGCCTTCCTTGTCGGCAGTGCATGGAAAGGCTGGTGTGTGGCCAAATGACCGCAGGCTGTGTAGAGTTGAAGTGACCACTGGGAACAAGGGCCACCAGCAGAAAATGGGAACAGGCTGTAGCTGGCTTCTGAAGGTGAATGGAGAGCAGCTGGGCACACCCTGTGGGCTTGCTAGCAGGTGTGCTCTACCGCCTGGGTAACCTCCTTATGCCTGCGCAGACCCATCATCTACGAAATTCCCTTTAAAAAAGTTAACCAAAGCCTCATCGTGTAAGCACAAAGATGAACGGGGCACACTATACCTTGGTTGAGGACACGTGTGCATAAACAACAATACTTCAGGCAGAAGATGGTAAGGTTACGCAGGAATTATAGAGCAGAATCCAAAGACTAACACAAATGGTTTATAACTCATGGCTGGTTTTAGTCCTTATGAATCTGTTTAAACAATCTATAAAATAGAGACAATAATATCTGCTTTGTGGCATGCCACCTTTAATAACACCTGTGAAATCTATTTGTCATTTGGATAGCTACATTGATTGTAAGTTTCATTTGTGTCAAAGACAGAAACGGTTTATTATTACACAGAGGTAAACTGTCACAGGTATTATATTATCAACTAGGCTTCCTCTCCAAGCTCCTGAGCTCAGAGCCAGGGAGCCAGAGTCCTGGCTACTGGGTTCTCGTTGACCCCAAGCTCCCACCCCTAACGCTGCCGTTCCTTTGCAGAAGGCTGACAGTCTCCTACAGCCCTTGACAATCAATCCAATCAATCCTCCAGTACGTAGCTAATGCCTCTGTTTAGATGTGTACCGTTCTGTGCCAGGGGCTGCTGGGAAGAAGAGCTTTGAAATCTAGAATCCATTCCCTGCACAGACTATCAGAGAATGGGGAGGCAAGATATCTATGCATGAGATATCCCTAACAATACAGTCAGGTGGAGGGAGAGGTGAGGCTCAGATACCCGAGGAGGTCTTCTCAAAAACAGCCTTAAAAATTAACAACATAAAAAGTAAAATGGGAGTAGTGGTCACACCTGTAATCTCGATGGAAATCAGGAAACGGAGAAAGGCAGGCGGGTCAGAAGTTCAAGGTCATCTTTGGTTACTTATAGAATGTACAGCCAGCCAGGCTAAGCAAAATCCATGACCAACCAATCGAAGAAACAAACCATAAATAATGGAAGATTCCTGGATACGTGTGCCATGCCTAGGAGGAGGACTCTGGAGTTAACCAGCATTCCTTACAGAAGAATCCCCAGGGCTTCAAGGAGGGGGAGGGGTGGTCCCTGACAGGTTGGGGGGGGGGGCACATCCTGGATTGAGAATGGGGACTGGTGGGAGTGAGGCACCGGAAGCCAGTGTGGGAGGCTGATTCAGGCCTCTCTGGCTGGAGTGGCTACTTCCTGTGGGGAAGAGGAAAGGCTCTTCTTTGAGCACAGGCCAGAACGAGTGAAAATGCAGATGCAGGGATTTGGATTTTGACTTAGTGGCCCTTGGAGCCATTATCAGAGTCAGTGATTATCCCTCTCTAGATGGGGCTCTGCAGGATGGGAAGGTATGGAGGTTGTGAGCAGTGCAGAAGGTTTGGAGGATTAGGGGTCAGCCACAAAGTATGCTTGCCCTTGAAAGGTTCTCACACTGGGGGAGCAGAACGCAGCATGGCCGCACGTTTCTGTCTTGCTTTTGGAAAGGCTGGGTGAGTTGATTGTCTTAGATGTCTAGACTTGGATTCGAGGCCTGGTTTTAGGATATGCCAGGTCTGTTGGCGAGGACTGGCCAGACCCACATGAACATCTTAGAAAAGCCTGTTCTTCTTCTCCTGGGGAGTTAGTCAAGGCTGTTGAGCCACAGAGCTGTAGAGGGGCCAGTGGGAGGTTGACATGGGACAAGGGAGTCACAGGTTTCGTGGAAGGGTTCAACGTCAGGTGACATTCCAGCAGGCTCTACCCAAAGCCTGCTTCCGGGTACAATTTCCTGAGAGATTAGCCATGGGCAGCCAGCAGTGGGGAGGGAGTGGTTTTTAATTTCTTAGGATCTGGCTTCCAGATTTGTAAAGTGGCTGCTATGGTAGGAACACTCTCAAAATAACCCAACTGTCTCAATTCAGCAGGAAGCCCTGTGAGCCCAAGGGAAAAGGAGCCAGCCGTGTACTGCAACCCGGGGCAGTAACGGTTAATACAGGCTCAGAAACAAGAAGAGGTGAAAAACGAAGGGTTTACCAGTAGCTGTGGGATTCCCAGGCAACCCCCAAATCCACCTCACAGGGTTCCAGGCCCCACTCTCTCAGCAGTGTGATGTGGCTTCTCTTTCTTTCTTTTCCTCCCCCGCCCCACATCTTTATTCTTTCCTTCTTTTGGGGGTGGGTAGGTAAGACACGGTCTCATGTAGCCCAGGCTAGCCCTGTAGTACATGGGTTTACTATACCCAAAAATGGGTTACCAGGTTTCTACCCAGGACTTCTAATATGGAGCCCTGTTCTCGGTATTAGGGCAGGCTAACCTCTCCAGCAGGTAAGGCTTGCCTATCTCTCTGGAAGCTGTGACACTGCTGGAGCAGCACAGGTAAGGCACTACTTGTAAGGTCACTGGTGTGAGGGGGAAGGTCTGCAGTGGTTCTTAAGCAGACCACCCATGAGAATGGGTGGTTCATAAACATCTGCTAAAAACACCTACTGTGTGTCAGATGCTAGGTCCCTGCTCTTTAGTAAAGGTACTGTCTAATCGGGAAAGATGATTTAGAAGTTTAATGAAAACACAGTAGATTAGATCATAAATAAATGAATGTACGGTAGGCTCTGCGTGAACAAGGAAACTCAGAAGAGTTCTCTCCTTGAAAAGGAATTTCTAAGGTTTACTTATTTTATGTGTATAACCATCTCACCTGCACACATTGGCCTCTGCTCACCACAGGCATGCCCGGTCCCTGAGGAAATCTAAGAGGCAGTTCTGGATGGCTGTGAGCTGCCACATGGCTGCTGGGATTTGAACTCAGGACCTTCAGAAGAAAAGTCAGTGCTCTTAACCGCTGAGCCATCTCTCCAGCCTCAACAAGTGCTTTTAAATACCAAACCTTCTTTTGAGCCCTCTTAAGACAGTCCTTTCTGAGCCAGGCATGGGTGGTTGCACATCTTTAATCCCAACACTTGGGAGGCAGAGGCAGGGGGGATCTGAGTTCAAGGCCAGTTTGGACTCTTCAGAGGGAGTTGCAGGACAGCCAGGGCTGTTACACAGACAAACCCTAAGACCCTCCTTGCTGGGGGCAATGAGGAAGGCTTCTGAGAGGCAGAGACATGGAGGCAGGGTAGAGTTTTGAGAAATCTTTGCTCAGACAGAGACTAGGGGTAGAAGGAACAAAGCTTGACGAGGAAAAAATCAGCACAAGCCAGAGGTCAGCCGAGCACAGCCAGCAAGCCTTCTGAGTGATGCTGAAATGGGAACTGGAAGATCGCTGCACAAGCAGCTTCATCCAGTGTGCGGTTCCAGAACAATTACCTGCCTCATGGCTCAGAGGGCTGGACCATCACACGGGGAAGAGGAGTCTGGCCTGAGACCGGTCTATAAGTACAGGCTTGTGGGGGGAGGAACATTCTAGAAATGTTGTAATTGGGGGTGGGGGCGGGAGTTATCACTCTCATTTTCCAAAGGAGGAAAGAGAGGGAGGTCAGAGCGATGAAACGACTTGGCCTGTCACACAGCTAGCGGGTGGCACATCTAAGACTCCAGGACGGAGGAGCCCTGGCAGCTCAAAGATGGGCCAGTTCTGGGCAATGGTGGCACATGCTTGTAATCCCAGCACTTGGGAGGCAGAGGCAGGCGGATTTCTGAGTTCGAGGCTAGCCTGGTCTACAGAGTGAGTTCCAGGACAGCCAGGGCTATACAGAGAAACCCTGTCTCAGAAACAAACAAACAAACAAACCAAAGGGAAAAAAAGCCCCAAAAGATGGTGTCATCCTGCCTTTCAGCAGGTACTCAGGTGTACAGAGCAAATAGAGCCGAGGTTGGGTTTAATCAGGATGAGTGGCACTAGGGATCATAGATCGATTGGAGTCAGAGAGGATCCCCAGAACTTTCTCCTGGTCCCCAACTCTTTCTCCCAAGACCTAAACAGAGCACAGCAGGGATCTCAGAGAAGCAGAGGTGGGAACCATCTGCCCAGAGGGACTTGCTTTGTCCTTTGAAGGCAGATTTTGTTACACAAGGGGGCCTTATCGAACAGGGAAGAGCAAAGAGTTTTCAGACTCTGGCCGACTTTCTACTGCCAGCAGCCTCACAAAGGCCAGCTGAGGGCCAGGCTCAGCCCCTGTGGGGCAGTCCCTTTTAAATGACTCTCAGTGGGTGACGGGCACCAGAGAGATACCCCTGCCTGATAGGAAGCAGGGGCCAAGAGTGGTGGTTTTGTTTTGAGACAGAATCTTAGGTAGTCTAGAGAGGTCTTGGGATGACCTTGAGTTCCCTAACCTCCTGCCTCTTCCTCCCAAGGGTTAGAGCTACAGGTGTGAGCCGCGAAGCAGGGCAAATCAGTCACAGTTTTGGAGACTGTAGGGAAAAGAGAAGATGGAAAATTGAGATGGTTTGCAGGGTCCTGCCACCCCCACCCCCACCTCCCACCCCCAAAGCTGGCTTTTCGCAGATGCCAAAAAGCCCTCAGCAGAGTTAGGCATCAATCCCCTAGTTAATGAAAAGCAGGCAGAGGCCTGGGAGACTTAATTCCGCTCACTTAGGTCTAACCAGTCTGTTTGCCTTCCCAGCTAGCGTGGGCACTAAGTGTCTGCCCCACGCAGGCCTTGATACCTGAGCATTGAATCCCCAACCTTGGGTTGGGAGGTGGACTTAGGAATGAGAGCGGGTACCCCCGCAGCAGCCACCCACTGAAATAGTTCCGAGGTTTGCCACATTCCCCAGACCTGGCAGAAACTGCAAGGCACAGGAGAGGATTCTGGGTTCTAGAAAGTCTGGGCCCCACAGGTTTCCCTCCCCCCCTTAAGTAAACATTCCTCTTAGACTCAGAAAAGAGCAGAGCGGCGTGCTAGGGGAGGAACCCGCCTAAGGTTTATCGCTCCGGCAACTCCGGGTGATTTGTTGAGTTTAGACTCCAGGTTGTCATAGATGGAGGTACGCAAATACACAGCCAGACCGGGAGGTACGGGTCACTAGCTCCCTGCCCTCCTCCACCTGGCTATCCCCTAGCCTGTGACCAGCTGCCTCCCCTCCCCCTCGCGGGCGCCCAGGATTGAGCAAACACGCCCGGCCGCCTGCCCTGCTACCGGCTGGCTCCGACAGCGCTCCTGGCGATCCCCCAGGCAACTCGGCGTCACGAGAACCCGCACCCTGAGACCCAACGCTCTGCCCTCCCCCAGAGTCCCCAGGGCCCCTGTCAGGCCCAACAACCTCTCCCTTGGCTCTTGCGACTCGTCCCCTCCGGGGATACGGCGCAGTGCAACCAGACCCACTCAGTGCTCCAAAGACAGCGCAGCCCTCTCCCACGGGATCCCAGGTCCCCAGAGAAAGTGGCCGGAAAAAAAAAATCTTGTTTACTGGGCCAGAGAGGCCCAGCCTCAGCTGGGATTCGCTTCCCTCTTTCTGCGATTTCTTTTCAGCAGATTCCTGGGACTGGAGGAGAAAGGGTGGATCCACCGGGGCAGGGAGTGGGGGTGTGGTTCAGGGGAATCTGAATTCGTGGAAAGGTCTCCCGACTTCTGGAGAGACCGGACTCAGAGTCAGCAACAATGTGGCCAGGAGCGCACAGACCACAGGGATCCTGTTAAACACTACCTCGGGGAACAAAACTGAGAAGGCTAATTAGGACAGGTCACCACAGGGAACCGGGACGCGGGGAGGGGAGGCCGCGACGTAAGAAACTCGGGCGTGGGGTAGTCAGGCCGACAAAGACGCTGGCCAACAGTCCGCAGGGTTTCTGGACTCAGTCCACAGAGTTAGTGGCGTGCGCTGTGGCATTCCCTCGTGATCTTGGAGACTGGGCTCTTCAGGAAGGGTCACGCACGAAGGAGACGGATACTCCGTGTGTGCTGTGTCCACGTGTGCAAGCTTGCGAGGGGAGCCGTGACAAAGACGGACTTTGTGTCTTAGTGTGTTCCCAGCTCCAACCGGGAGCAGCGAACTGTGCCAGGCATGTGTCTCATGGGAAAGCCAGGACGAAAGTGACAAAGGTTGGGTGTCTGTCACGGGGAGACACGCCAAGGTGGCCACCGTGCGTCTGTGGGTTCGTGCGATCGCTGGGAGATGCAGCCCAGGGGTGTACTGGACTGCATCCTGAACAGCTTTCCGGAGAGAAAGGCGAGCTCAGAAAGTGAGTACGCGCAAGTGCGCGCGCGCCCGCGTGCGGGGGCGTGGCAGTAAACAGCAACAACCCACTCGTCAGTTTGGCCACAAACTCGAATCGCCCTTCCCAACCCGAAAGTGCGCAGTGGCCGAGCCTGGAGGTGAGTCGGAGGGGGCAGGGCCGGGCGCGCTTTGTTACTGGGGATTAGGATTGCGAGTACCTGGTGCGCTGCTGGCCCGGGAGGAGCGCCCGGAATGGAGGTGATGTCACGGTGATGCAGCCGGGCCCACCCTGGCGGAGAGAAGGGAACGTTGTGCCTGGGGAGGCGGGCGGGAGAGCGAGCCACTGAGCGCGCCCGGCTCAATCGGGGGTCCCTGGGAGGCAGGCTCCCCGCACTTCTGCTCAGGCCTGGTCACCTCCGCCAGAACTGTCTCTGGCCCAGCGCCCTGCTTTGAGTCCCTCCTACGCCTGCCGGCACCCTGCCTGGGGCCGAAGTTGGCTCTGAGCTCGGCGCCGGAGCGGGCTGGCTGCGCGTCCCAGGTAAGGGCTGCTGCCTCGGCGCTCCGCCCTTGCCATCAGCCGGCAGGAAGGGCTGGGTCCATCTGGCTGGGAAGGGGAGAGGGCCGAAGCTCCCGGTGGAAACCCAAGGGGCGGGCGACGATGCACCCACTCTGCAAGTTCGCACAAAGTTTCCAAACCCGAGCCAGCTGGAGACTTAATGGCTCGGGGAAGCCAGATTCTGCGGCCGGAGGTGTACGGCAAGAGATCTGATTGTCCGAGAGCCGTTCCTCTATCCACTTTCGCTGTGGGAGGCCACGGAGGGACTGTAGGTTGGCTTACTTTCCTTCTTTCACTGCAGTGAGTGGGGAGGGCGGGTTTCGGTGACCAGAGAGAGAGGGATTAGGAACGGAGAGCCTGGTCCTTTGCTCTTTTGGTTCAGACTTTCGGGGGCGTGAGAGCGTAGATTCAGCCCAGTTGGAATAGGGAGGTGAGGGCTCAGGATCTCTCCGCGGGAAGTTTGGAATTTCAGAGGCCTATGGCGCTTCTCCTTGTGGAGGCCTCGGTTCTGGATCCCACCGCTTATTCACCCCTGATTTTTCCAGAGCGCTTTCCGTTCCCACCTCGCGCCTACACGTTTACACTTACAAAGTTCTAAATCACTTAAGACTTCCACGATCTTGATTCTGAAGCACAGACACGAGAATATATAGAAGCGTGGCTTTGTACTCCTGGAGAACTCCATTCCCCAACAATGTCTGTTCTGTGGCTGGGAGGGAGTGCTGTTGGCGATGGGGGTGGGGCACATTCCAAGGCGGAGAGCAGACCCTTGATTGCTTAGAAGATCTAAGACTCAGCATGCTGGGGTATTTTGGTCCAGTGAAAGGGAGGACAGTAAAAGTGCTTTGACTCCTTCCATGCATTAGGATATCTCCAGGTCCTTTCTTACGGGGGGGGGGGGGGGGGGGGTTCGTGGACCAGCCCGCTGCTCAGAGGGCCAGAGGGCTGAGACAATAGGACTGACTTGTCCGAGACTGGGAAAAAGGAGGAAGTGGAGGATAAGAGGATGGAGGAAGGCTGGCCAAGGAAGGGTCCACCCAGCTTTCCAGGTCAGCTGCTGAGGGGACGCAGCCAGGGAGGAAGAAGGATGCTCTGTGGGTGTCCCTGGCGGAGCCGTCCCTGCATCCCAGATGGGGCCATGGTCTTTGGCCTCAGTCAAACTTTGTAGCTTTGATCCTACTTAGATAGCCTTCTTTCTCTCGGTGATGTGTGTGTGTGTGTGTGTGTGTGTGAGAGAGAGAGAGAGAGAGAGAGCCCACAGCAGGTACACTGAGAGCTATTTAGGCAGAGCTAGCTGGTCTCCCCTGTCTACCTTTTAGCCACCATCTTAAAAGGTAGCAGGCGGCTAAAGAACGGGCAGCGGCTGGTCTTGCAGAGGACTGGGATTCAGTTCTCAGCACCCGCGTGGTAGTACCAGGGATGCCCTTTTCTCACCTCCTTGGGCACCAGACACACATGTGGTACACATACAGACATACAGGCAAAATATTCACACACATAAAAAAGAAATCAAATGAATCTGTACTCCTGGACAGAAGGATTGGTCTGAGCTCCTGCTTCCTTCTCTCTTCAACTGTCTTGTTGTTGTTATTGGTGTTTCTGAAGACAGGGTCTTACTATGTAGCTAGCTCTGAAGGTCCTGGAACATACTACGTAGACAGGGCCGGTCCCAGACTCAGAGATCTGCCTGTCTCTGCTTCCATAGCTTTAAAGACACTATACCTAGCTCTCTTCCACTGTCTTGTTCACCTCAGGGACCTCTGTCCTATACAAGGGAGAGAGTCCAGTATAGCGTCCTAATTTCCCATCTTGACTGTGTCCATCCCCCCCAACCCCCATTCACACACTCTCTGTTTTCTGCGGAAGCAGACAAATGCGGCATTTTAGGGCAAGAATAGCACATCTCAGGGCAGCCCAGTTTTCCACGCTGGTGGTTTGGTGACAGAGATGAGACGTGAGGAACAGGTCAAGGCGGAAGCTGCTCCTCCTGTGGGAAAGGTAAGAGGAAGTAGGACAGGCTTGAACCATTCCCTAATGCTGGCCCCAGTGTCTGTGGGGACGCTGGGGACTTCACCTTCTCCCTCTTCCCTGGGGAAGGAGGCCAGGACCTTGTACTTGGATGTACGTGCCCACAGTGACCTACATCCCCAGCCGTGGGATGACCTGACTATTATCAGGTGTAAACCAGAAGTATAGCCTGTGACATCCTTCCAGTATCGCCCTAGTCCCCAGATGTGTGTGTGTGTGTTGGGGGAAGGGGCTGCAGGGGGGAGGGGTAGTGGCAAGAATCTCTCAGATCTGTCCATCACAGTGCTTCCTTTGGCCTTGCTCCTTAAACTGGGTGGACATTGGCTTCAGTAACTAGATTTCTTTGTGCTTTTGTGCCGGGCACATCTCTGAAAGCACGGCCCTGTTGATGCTAGGTTCAGTGTGGCTTGTAGGAGCTCATTTCCTTGAACAAGGCCCTCACTCCTGCCCACCACGGCTCACACACTCACCTTCGCTCACACACTCTCACCGCTCACATGGTTTTCTTTCTCTCGCTCAGAATATGGGGGCCAGACTCAGGATACTGACATCTATTATGGATTTTTAGCACAATTTATTTTTTTTTTTATTAATTTACCTCTATTAGCATTCTTTTTAAAAAAATATTAATTTCATGTGCACGGGTGTTTTGCACCAATGTATATCCGTGCACCATGTGTGTGCCTGGTACTCAGCGAGACCAGAAGAGCGTGTCATATAGTCCCTTAGAACTGGGGCTACAGATAGTTGTGAGCTGCCATGTGGGTGCTGGGAATCAAACTCGTGTCCTACGGAGGAGGGTAACCAGTGCTCTTAACCACTGAGCCATCAATCCAGGCTCCCAGCATTAGCCTTCTTGGTGCGTTTTTATTATTATTTCATTTATTTTCTTGGCTTATTTATGTGTGTGCAGGTACACATGGAGACCAGGGGACAACTTACAGGAATCACTTCCAGGTCCTGAGAATTAAACGTTGTCAGGCCAGGTGGTAAGCATCTTTACCACTGAGCCATCTTGTCTGCCCATTATTTGAATTTTTAATAGATTGTCTGTAAGCAGGCATAATAGTTATGAACGCCTTTAATACTGGCACTCAGAAAACAGAGAAGGATCTCTGTAAGTTAGAGGCCAGCCTAGTCTATAGAGTGAGTTTCAGGACAGCTAGAGCAACATAGGGAGATCCTGTCTTGAAATACACACACACACACACACACACACACACACACACACACACACACTTATTGTTATTTGTCAATTTCATGCATGTAAACAGTGCATCTTCTGCAGGTGCCTCTAGCACATTCCTCTCCCTACTTCGTGTTCTTTCTTTTTTTCCCTTGTTAATAATCCACTAAGCCTGTTGGAACATTGACTGATCTTGCTGGCTTGATCCTGTACTGGTAATAATGGCTGAGGTGAGTTCCTGGGTACAGTGGCCATCTAATGTCTGGAAGTCAGCCTTTCTGAGCACGCCTCCCATCCTCCGGCTCTTCACATTCTTTTAACCATGCCCTAGAATGTTCCCTGAGTGGGTCCACCCCCTCCCGTTTTCTTTTGTTTATGAGTACACTGTAGCTGTCTTCAGACACACCAGAAGAGGGCATCGGATCCCATTACAGATGGTTGTGAGCCACCACGTGGTTGCTGGGAATTGAACTCAGGACCTCTGAAAGAGCAGTCAGTCCTCTTAACCCCTGAGCCATGTCTCCTGCCCCCACCTTGTTTTTTGAGACAGGATCTCTCATTGAGCCTTGAGCTCACTCATTCCTCCGGTCTCCACATCCCCAGAACTGGGATTACAGGTGCGAACTTTACATGATAGTGGAGATCTAAACTCTGGTCCTCATGCTTACACAGCAAGCACTCACTGGCTGACATCTCTCTCCCCTTTTTGAGGTGTTGGGGGATCAAACTGAAGGCCTTGTGCATGCTAGATAGGTATACAAGCCACATCCCTTAATTCTCAATAAAGTCTTCTTGTCCTGTCTCTTCTTGCTCCCTCTCTGTCTTCCTGAGTACTTATCATAAATACCATATTTGTCTGTATCATTTTTTGCATACCTACCAATCTTATTTATTATCAGGCTAGCAACAGTATTTGACCATCTTTTTTGTTTGTTTGTTTGAGACAGGGTTTCTCTGTATAGCCTTGGCTATCCTGGAACTCACTCTGTAGACCAGGCTGGCCTTGAACTCAGAAATCCGCCCGCTTTTGCCTCCCAAGTGCTGGGATTAAAGGTGTGTGCCACCACCGCTTGGCGACCATCTTTGTATTTTCCAGAACTCTAAAAGCAATTGGGCCTTGTCTCCCGAGATACATAATAAATGCTGGCACACTGAGGATAATTACCTATTCATCTCCCAGCATTGGATTGAACCTAGGGCCCTCACATAGGATGGGCAAGCACTGTACTGCCTACCAGGTTATGTCTCCGGCCCTGATTGCTTTCCCTAAACCACTGGCCTGGGGAGGTGGGGTGAGAAAGCCTCCCAAGGGCTGATGCTTCTCGGCTGTCCTCAGGGTTCCATTCTAAATCTGTAGGTGCACCTCACATTCTAGCTGTTGTGTGATTACTAAAATGCTGGATATTTAGGATCCTTGATCTTGCTACCCATGAGTTACTCTCATGTGGCTGGGCATGACTTCCTCCCTACTGACTAAATACCGGTGACACTTATTGATTTACCAATATACAGTCTCCGTGCAGGGGAAGTGAACTTTTGCATTAGAAATGGAGACCAACTAGCTTTAAAAACAGTACTTATTTAGGAATACAGCTATTAATGTATTTAAGTATGCTCATAATTTTAGGAGTTAAAGCTAGATGGCTGGGGAATAACTAGGAAATAGATGGCTGAAGCTACATGACTTTGTATAAAAGATTTATTTATTTTATATATGATGAGTACACTGTTGCTGTCTTCAGACTCACCAGGAGAGGGCACCAGACCTCATGACAGATGGTTGTGAGTCACCATGTGGTTGCTGAGAATTGAACTCAGGACCTCTGGAAGATCAGACTGTGCTCTTACCCGCTGAGCCATCTCTCCAGTCCTAAGCTACATGGATTTTTATTTTACTTATTTTTATGTATGTGTGTGGGAGTTTATATGTACCACGTAAGAACCGTGGAGGACAGAACGGGGAGTTAGACCCCCAGGAACTAGAGTTACAGGTGGTTGTGAGCTGCTGTGTGGGTGCTGGAAACTCAACTCAGAATTTCTTGTGGCTCAGACTGATCTCTATTATGTAGCCAAGGATCTGGTGATCTTCCTGCCTCCACCTCCCAAATGCTGGGATTACAGGTTTGTATCACCATGCTGGGCCCTGGAATTTTTTTCAAGGGGCAAAAGCTGGCATGGCTTAAAGTGCTGTAATCCCAGCACTCTGGAGTTGAGGCAGAGGGACTGACACATATTTGCAGCTATTCCAGGCTATCACTTGAGATTCTCAAAATAAGTAAGTAAGTAAGTAAATTAATAAATAAGACAAAGAAGATTCAGTCACTAAGAGGACTGGTTACTTTTCCAGAGGACCCATTCAATTCCCAGCATCAACTTGGCTGCTCACAATCACCTGTACCTCAAATTCCAGAGGCTCTGACAGCCTCTTCTTGCCTGTATTATGCAACTGCATGGGTACAGTGGCAGGCAAAACACCCATACACATTTTTTTTTAGTAAAAAGCCAAAGAGGGGCATGGGAAAAAATGTGAAAAAAAGAGATCATATTTATAATGCTAATTTTATTTAAATTTGTGTGTTACTTTTCCTGTTGCCACAAAATAACCAACAAGAAGCCCACTTAAGGAAAGATTTGTTCTGGCTCAAGGGGGCTGGAACTTGAGGCAGTTGGTTACGTTGTATCTGCAGTCAAGGAAGCAGAGAGCAGTGAATGCTGTACTTGGCTCACTCCTCTTTCTCCTTGGAAACGTCAGCCAAGGGACTGGCGCCACCCACCTTTTAGGTGAATCTTCAGTCCAATTAACCTAATCTAGATAAACTCTCACAGCAACGCTCGGGCTTGCGTCATTTCCTCTGATTTCATGATTTTTTTTATTTATCAGTTATGCTTAGAAATTTTCTACCAAATGGAACTTGAATTAAATAAATGGGCGTTGGAGGAGAAAGCATTAAGTAACATAGTGCCGTGTCTTTCCTGGCCACTAGTGGATGCCATCATCCAAAGAAGGCTTGGTTGTTGGCTTCAGGGACCTTCCTCCTGGTTAGGCAGGAGAAATACTTCATTCATTCATTCATTCATTCACTTACTTACTTATCTTTCCTCTTTTTCTTTTCCATGTATCCCTGGCTGGCCTGTAACTAACTATATAGATGAAGCTGACCTCAGGCCTACTTACCTCTTCCTCTCAAGTGCTGGGACTGAAGGTGTGAGCCACCATGCCTGCTCAGCTAGAACTAGTTTCTTGAACACATAAGATGACTTACAGAGTTTGGGGGCTTTATAATAGTTTCTTTTAGAACCTTTAAACATTCTGTGATAGATCTCTGTTTTTCCATGGCCAAAACAACATTATAGAAGAAAAAGTTTATTGGAGTTAGCTTGTAGTTTCAGAGAGTGGGAGTCCATGGTCCTGGTGGAGAACTGGCCAGCAGGCAAGCAGGCTTGGGGCTGGAGCAGTAGCTGAGAGGTCACACCCTTGTCTTCAAGGAGGAGGCACAGAGATCTGACTAGGGTTGGCCTGGACTTTTGAAAACTTCAATCCCACCCTCAGTGACACACCTTCTTCTGCCAGGTCATACTTCCTAATTCTTTTCTGTTGCTAGAGGGAACAAGTATTCAAATATAGATGCCTAAAGGGGACATTCTCATTCAAACCATTACATTTTCAAGTAAATGTAAAGCTTTGAATGGAAAATGGAAAATTTGAGGAAGTGTGCCTCTTTGGGGTGGGGGTGGGGTGGGGCACCAAGCATTGATGGAACCTAGAATTTTGTACACATAGCAGGGAAGTGTTCCACTATTGAGCTTTCTCCCTAGTCCCCCAGATTTGATCTTGAATTTCTCTTCACAAGTAGCACCCTTCACATCATACAGAGAAACTCTTCAGGGCAGCTAGCTTTGGTTTTCTCCTTTGGCACAGATCTGTAACATTCAGTACGGCTATGGTGAGCAAGTAGGGTGATCTGTTACTTATCTGGTGTTAACAAAATAGCAAAATAGGCTGTTTCCCCCTTTCCACTCCAGTGTCTTTACATCTTCCATTAAAGGCTAATCCCCTTAGGGTCTTGTCTTTCCCCAGTTCTTGAGTTCTCTCTCTCTCTCTGTGTGTGTGTGTGTGTGTGTGTGTGTGTGTGTGTGTGTGTGTGTGTGCGCGCGCGCGCATATGTGTTTGCTTTTGCTGTTAAGGTTGGTCAATTAGTTTGTTTTTGTGTTTTTGTTTTTTTTTTGTTTTTTTTTTTCTGAGATGGTTTCTCTGTGTACTCTTGGCTGGCCCAAAGCCACTCTGTAGACCAGGCTGGCTTCAGACTCACAGGGATCCTCCTGTCTCTGCCTCTGAGATTAAAGGTGTTTATTGCTGACTCCTGCTCCTCCCACCCCACCCCTTTTTCTTTTTTGGATTTTGGTTCCACCCACCCACCCAGACAGGGTTTCTCTGTATAGCTCTGGCTGTCCTGGAACTCATTCTGTAGACCAGGCTGGCCTCGAACTCAGAAATCCACCTGCCTCTGCCTCCCAGAGTACTGGGATTACAGGTGTGCGCCACAACCACCCGGCTCTATTTTTCTTTTTTAAAAGACTGACTTTTATTTTGTGTATGAGTGTTATGCCTGCACTACATATGTAGTATGTCTGTGCTCCATCTGCATACCTTGCTGGCAGAGGCCAGAAGGGGTGGTCAGATTCCCTGGAGTGGAGCTACTGGTGGATGTGAGCCATCACGTAGGTGCTGGGAACCCAGCTGGGTTCTCTGGATGAGCCGCTGGTGCTATTAGCCTCCAAGCCATCTCTACAGCCTGCATCTGCTTATGTTATTCCCATCTTTATCTTTAGTACTGAAGTAGACAATGAACTCTAGAGGCTGAAGCGTAAAGTGTAAAAGTGAAAAACCAAAGCCAGTCTTGCCATCCTGTGCCTCTGATCCTAGGAGAGACTGAGTCAGAGTCAGCTGGGGTTGTGTAGTGAGTTCTGGCCAGCCTGAGCTACAGAGCAAGACCATGTCTTATGAGTAAACAAACAAACAAACAAACAAGAAAGGGGCACATAAAAAAACTAAGGAAAGCAAGCCAGGAAGTAGCAACCTCTTTTTGCGGGAAATATTAAAAAAGAACGGCCAAGTTCCAGCGCACCAACCAGCTACTCTCTGCCCGCCAACTCTCCGGCTGGGCCAGAGCTCCCTTCGCTGGCTGCCACACGAGCCCCAGCAAGGACCGCCCACCCTGTGATCAGCCGCCACAACACCTAGCAACCCGATAGAAAGGAAACTCTTGACGCTTATAATTAACCAATCAGATTTATGTATCAATAAATTCTCAATTCACAAGATGCCAATACGATAATTTCAGAACCAATTGATAATGATAAAAGCTACCCATCTATATTAGACAAATTATATCCCAATTATTCCATCCTTTAAGATATCGTAACTACCTGTGGCTATTTAAAACCATGTGGGATCAGAATCTTCTTCCACCTCCATCTTGACTTCCCCCGTCTCCTAAGAAGCTGTCTCTGCAACTCTTAGCTCCGCCTCCCTTTTCCCTGTCCAATCACCGGCCTTCCGCTGCACTATTATTTTAATGTAATTGGACAGAGCCTCCATAGTCTCTGCTTCATTTCCTGTCTCCAGGTTCCTGACTTGGGTTCTTTTGATGGAATGTGGTCTGTAAACCAAGTAAACCCTTTCCTCCTCAAGTTGCTTTTTGGTCATCCTGTTTTACGAAGCAACAGAAAGCAGACCGGAACAGCTGAGAAACTAATCTTCAACTATTTCTTCTCCTAGCTGTAGGTTATTCCTGCCATAGGAGCTTGTTAAGTTCTTTTGGTTGAATGGAGGAACACATGGCTACATGGCTGTATGAATCAGCGTTCTCTAGAAAACAGGACTTACAGAATGAATATGTATATATATACATATATATATAATGTATATAATGAATGTATATATATATGGCTTACAGGCAGTGGTCCAGCTAGTCCAACAATGGCTGTCTACCAACAGAAGGTCCAAGGATCCAGGAATTCAGTCCTCGAGGCTGGATATCTTGGCAGGTCTTCAAGTGAAAACCAGTGAAGGAATGGACTTGCTGGTGAGAGTGAGGGCAAGCAGGCAAAGAGAAAGAGCTTCTTCTTCCGTGTCCTTTCTGTAGGCTCCCAGTAGAAAGCATGGCCCAGATTAAAGCTCTTCTCGCTTCAAAGATTCCGGTTAGAA
Organism: Apodemus sylvaticus; assembly: GCF_947179515.1. Taxonomy (NCBI): domain Eukaryota; kingdom Metazoa; phylum Chordata; class Mammalia; order Rodentia; family Muridae; genus Apodemus; species Apodemus sylvaticus. The sequence continues at coordinate 7,697,656 of NC_067481.1, read as the reverse complement.
GTGGGTCTTCCCACTTGAAATGATTTAATTAAGAAAAAAATTAGCCGGGCAGTGGTGGCGCATGCCTTTAATCCCAGCACTTGGGAGGTAGAGGCAGGTGGATTTCTGAGTTTGAGGCCAGCCTGGTCTACAGAGTGAGTTCCAGGACAGCCAGGGCTACACAGAGAAACCCTGTCTCGAAAAACCAAAAAAAAAAAAAAAAAAAAAAAAAAAAAAAAATTCCAGGGCTGGGGAGATGGCTCAGACGTTAAGAGCACCGACTGCTCTTCTGAAGGTCCTGAGTTCAAATCCCAGCAACCACATGGTGGCTCACAACCATCTGTAATGATATCCAACACCCTCTTCTGGTGTGTCTGAAGACAGCAACAGTCTATTTACATATAATAATAATATCTTTTTAAAAATCCACTTTAATGTGCCAGGGTGGAGGGATACCTGGGTTTGGTTGGCCTTTATCCTCTCAGAGGAGAAGGAAAGGGGGAGATGGGGGAGGGACTAAGGGAGGGGCTGACCAGGAGTTGAGGACAGTGATTGGCACGTGAAGTGAATAAATAAAATAGAAGGAGAAGAAGGGGAAGAAAATGATGATGATTACTCACAGGTGTGCTTAGCCATTTGGATATTAGTTAATTCTAAATGTTGTCAAGCGGACAACCAAGAGTAACCATTGCCATAAACTTCGGCATTTCCAGGACTTAGTTAACAGGCACCATATCTGACCTGAGCCCTGGAAGTCCCAAGGCAAAAAGGACAGTGGGGAGTGGTGGTGTGTTTGGCTTCTGGCTACTAGAGCTCAGAGAATATTTAAAGACAGGTTTTAATGGGTTAAGGAGGGCACTTGAAAGTTAGATTTCAAGGTTTATTTTTTTATTGTATGTTTATATGTGTTGTGCCTTCATGAATATACATGCATTATATGTGTACAGAGCTTGAGGAGCCTGGAGTCAGACCCCTGGGACTGGAAGTCAGAGATTGCTGTGACCCCTCATGTGGGTGCTGGGACTCAAACTTGGGCCCTCTGGGAAGAGCAGCCAGCATTCTTAACCTCTGGGCCATCTCCCCAGCAGTTAAGAAGTTTCCCCTTTCCCATGGCTAGGAAGAGGGCTGGCAGCTGGGTGTGGTCGTTTATACCTTTAATCTTAGCACTTGGGAGGCTGAGGCAGGCAGATCTCTGTGATTTCCAGGTCAGCCTGATCTAAAAAGCGAGTTCCAAAACAGCCAGGGCTGTAGTTATACAGAGAAACCTTGTTTCAAAACAACAACAACAAAACAAAGACAGGAATAGGGATGACAGATGAGTCTCATCTTTCCACCCAGATAAACTTTCATGACTTTTAGGTCAATGATTCTGAAGAGCTGGTGAGATGACTCCGTGGTTAAGAGCACTGACTGCTCTTCCGGAAGTCATGAGTTCAAATCCCAGCAACCACATGGTGGCTTATAACTATCTATAATGAGAAACAAATAATAATGATAATAATAATAATGATAATAATAATAATAATAACCACCTATGGGCTGAGCAAACAGGGCTGGAGCAAGAGGGAGAAAGGAAAGCAGGGAAAAAGAAAACAAACAAAAAAAAAACAACACTTGTTATTCTACTAGAGGACCTACTTTCAATTCTTAGCACCCACATATTGGCTCACAACCAACTGTAGCTCCAGTCTCAGGGATCCGACACCATCTTCTGGCCTCCACAGGCACCGGGTACACATGGATGCACAGACATACTTGCTACCAGAACACCCATACACATAAAATACAATTTTTAAGATTAAAGATAACATAAGGGGTCTGAAGCTTAGAAGAACGTGTCTCCTGATTGACTCTTTTTCAGGATGCGGGGCACGGGTGAGAAGAAGAAATACCGTGCTCACTGATGCCTGACCTTGGAGGACTGATTTTGTCTGTTCTTCCTGTCTCTAGGGACCCAGCTGAAGCCGGGCCTGGGAGCCAGGATGGCCACCCGCAAAGCCTTGCTGATGTGCCTAGGTCTGCCTCTCTTCTTCCCAGGAGCCTTGGCCCAGAATCATGCCCCACCTGGCTGCAGCCCAGACCTGGATCCTCTCTATTACAACCTCTGTGACCGCTCGGGGGCCTGGGGCATTGTCTTGGAGGCGGTGGCCGGAGCGGGCATCATCACGACGTTTGTGCTAACCATCATCCTTGTGGCCAGTCTGCCATTTGTGCAGGACACTAAGAAGCGGAGCCTCCTGGGGACCCAGGTGTTCTTCCTGCTGGGCACCCTGGGCCTCTTCTGCCTGGTGTTCGCCTGTGTGGTGAAGCCGGACTTCTCTACCTGTGCCTCTCGCCGCTTCCTCTTCGGGGTCCTGTTTGCCATCTGCTTCTCCTGCCTGGTAGCCCACATCCTTTCCCTCAACTTCCTATCCCGGAAGAACCATGGGCCCCGAGGCTGGGTGATCTTCACCGTGGCTCTGCTGCTCACCCTCGTGGAGGTCATCATTAACACCGAGTGGCTGATCATCACCCTGGTACGCGGAGGGGGCCAGGTTAGCGTCCTGGGCAACGGCAGTGCCGAGTGGACCGTGACCTCTCCGTGTGCCATCGCCAACATGGACTTCGTCATGGCCCTCATCTACGTGATGCTGCTGCTGCTGGGGGCCTTCCTGGGAGCCTGGCCCACCCTGTGTGGCCGCTTCAAGCGCTGGCGGAAGCACGGCGTCTTTGTGCTGCTCACCACAATCCTCTCCATCGTCATCTGGGTTGTATGGATTGTCATGTACACCTACGGCAACGCGCAGCACCAGAGCCCCACCTGGGATGACCCCACGCTGGCCATTGCCCTTGCTGCCAATGCCTGGACCTTTGTCCTCTTCTATGTCATCCCTGAGGTCTCCCAGGTGACCAAACCCAGCCCAGAACAGAGCTACCAGGGGGACATGTACCCGACCCGAGGGGTAGGCTACGAGACCATCCTGAAGGAGCAGACGGGCCAGAGCATGTTTGTGGAGAACAAGGCGTTTTCTATGGATGAGCCAGCCTCAGGTGCGGCAAGACCGTCGGTGTGTGTGTGTGTGTGTATCTTTGTGGGGTGTGTCTGTGTGTGAGCATAGACAGTATCTCAAGTGGCCTAGGCTGGTCTTGAACTCACTATGTAGCTGAGGCTGGGTCTTGGAACTGATCCACTGATCCTTCCTTCTTCCAGCTGCTGGGATTATAGGTATATGCCAGCATTTCCAGCTTTTGGGGTTTTTGTTTGTTTGTTGTCATTTGTTTTGGTTTTTGAAACAGGGTTTCTCTGTGTAGCTTTCTTTGGCTGGCCTGGAACTCAGTCTCTTGACTGTGTTCTGTGTGCTGCCTCTGCCTCCCGAGTGCTGATATTAAAGGCATGTACCACCAATACCCAGCATTCCAGTTTTTGGTTTTTAGAATTTCTTTCATTCATCCATTCATTCCTTTATCTATCATTTCTTTCCTACCGTGTGGGCTCTGGAGACTAGACCCAGGTTGTCAGGCTTGGTGGCAAGTGCCCTTACCTGGCTGTGGCAACTTTAATCCCATGTCTTTTACTGCTGGGCAGGGAGCCTTTCTCTTGAGAAAAATGTCTGCAATTTTCTGCTTTAAAACCCCTGCATCTGGGGATGTAGCGAGTAGGCAGTGGGAGCATTCTTGTATCGCATACCTGAGACCCTAGTTCAGTTTCCAGCACCACAAACAGAAATTCAGTTTATAGGCAATGGGCATGCTAGAGTCAGAAATCTGGGGTCTTCTGTGTACACTGCGTGGCCCTTACACTTCCTGTTTTGTGGAGGGCGGTGACACATGTAGTCTGTGATCTTCCTCCATGGAGATGACACTTTCCCCACCCTGGGGTGGCTTCTGGCACACAGAGGCATTAAGGTGTCATTAAGGAAGCCAGAAAGACAGAGGACCTGGGCAGGCGCTGGGAGGCGTAGCAAACCCTGCCCAACCCTTGCTCGTCCCTCCGTACTTGGTCAGCGGGCCGGAGAGTTCTCGGTCTTTTTCTTCTCATAGAGTTACTTCTAGGCTTCTAAGTATTGTATTTATTTCGTTCCCTCACCCCCACCCCGAATGGAAAAATCAATAGCATGAGCTAGCTCGTAGGAGTCCAGCACAGGCTGTAGGGTCCCTCAGCCCTGCAGGAGACAGTTAAACTCTATATACCTGGCCTCCTCCGGCTGGTTAGCAGCTCTCCTCCAATACCCCAGCAGCGCCCAGCATGGGAAACCCACACCAGAAGGAGCAGAGAGTTACAAATCTGTCTGGGTGCTTGCCAGGGGTCCCAGGATAGGTGGAGCGCCTAGGCTCTCTGGCTGAGCCTTGTGTGGCTATATAGTGACACCATAGCCACCCATTCGCTGTAAGGTCATGAACACAAAAAGCTGTGGGGTTTCAGCTGTATTTCCTTTCGCGCCTGGCAGTGTGGGTCCGTGATGGTAGAGATGGGAGCTGGAGGCTGGCCATCTTGGAAGGCAGCCCAAGGCCCGTGTGCCCCCTCTTGGCCTCGGGCCCTGAGGGTGGACAGGGATGTGAGGGTTGCTGATGGCATGTTTTTCTGAGCTATAGGGGAGGAGGAGGGTGCGTGTGTGTGTGTGTGTGTGTGTGCGCGCGCGCGTGCACGTTTCCCACAAGCAGGAAGCCCTGCAGTACTTTTTTGTACATCTAAACAAAAGTGCACCAGATATGGGAAGGGGCACCAGGTTCACTGACTCACTCACAGGTCACTACTCTGGGGTTGGGGCCCCAGGGCCCCATTTCCCTATGCTCAGGCGAGTTGCTTGGGGTCGGGGAGGGGGAGACAGACAGGAATGAGAGTCCTGAAATCTTCAAATTTGAGCTTGTTTTCCCTACAGGGAAGAGACCGGTGTCACCTTACAGTGGCTACAATGGACAGCTGCTGACCAGCGTGTACCAGCCCACGGAGATGGCCCTGATGCACAAAGGCCCGGTGAGTGGGTCTCACAGGGTCCTGTGACCTGGCTGATAGCCACAGAGCCCAGACTTCTTTTTCTGTTGTAGAGAGGCTGCATAGGCCATGAGTATGTGGCTGGGTGGAGGTATTAGGGTAGGGTGAGCTTCTGTGGCATTAACCCTACCAACCCAGGGCACCAGCACAGTGCAGTGGGACCTACCCTGATCACTGGCATCACCCACAGCCTGAGGCCCAGGCATGGTGGCACATACCTGTAATTCTAGCACTACAGGAGGCAGAAGCAGGAGGCTCGGGGTCCAAGGGCAATCTTTGGCTACAGCCTGCACCACCAGCCTGGGCTATAGGACACCCTTTGACGTTATACCTCCCCTGAGCTCTGAGAGCAGTACTCCATTAACTGTGGGGGCTGTGGGAACAGGAAGGAGGTGAAGTAGACACCCACTCCATATGTGGCCCTCCCCTCTGCTGGCAGTGATTGCCAGAGAGGTCAGCGACCTGCCTTGGCAGGATTCTGGGAACAGGAAGCCAGGAGGTCAGCAGGGTGCAGTTCCCATCCGTTCTGTTCCCCACCTCTCCAGGCTGGGAGCAGGGGATGGCTGCCTGGTGTGTCTGAGACTTCCAGCTCCTGCTCTCTTCTAAGCTGCACCCTGGAGCAGACCCCGGGCGGTTTCCATTCACAGCCCCCCCCCCCCCCCCCCCCCCCCGGTCACCGGCGTGGAGTCGGCCCAGCCTCTCTCCCAGTTTGGAGGGTGAGCTGAACTGGACTGTGGTTCCTGCTTCATTTGCACACTCCGTGGTCCAAAGACCCTCAGAGTGAGCAGCAAACTTGCTGACAGTGCAGATTAGGTCTGAGGTGGATGTGGAATTGTGACTTCTGTGCTGATGACAATGGGGTGGGGAATCTGGAATTGGGGGGTGCTTGACATCACCTGGTAGATTAGGTTCTACCTAGAAGGGAGTAACTCCCCAAGGCGGATCTATAGGGGACTTCGGGGCTTTCCCATTCTAGTAGTTAAACATTTTCCAGTTTATCTCAGGATGGGGCCCAGCTAGGGAGTGGAGCTCAACAGGGTGGGGGTGGGGGTGCTTGACAAACACTCCTGATAATTTTGGTGCCTTCCTGAGTTGAAGCTCCCAGATCTAAGTATCCTAGACAGCCAGAATGGTTGGCTATTCTAGGAAGGGACACACCACGACCACCACCACCACCACCCACATGCGTGCGTGCACACACACACACACACACACACACACACGATCCTGGCAGCTTCAGAGCTTTGCGGTAACATCTCATACATTGTGATAAGACAGGCGGGACCACCCCAGGGGGTCATGTTCTTTCCAGCCAGAACATTTGAGGCCAGATTTCTATGAACCAGGACCTAGCAGAAGGGTAGAAGGTATTGCGGTGACATTTTAGGGACTCGGGTAAGACACTTGGAGGAAGGGAGTTTATGCACATTAGCAGCCAGGCAGTAGTGTTTCAGTGTGAGCCGTCTCTCCACAAGTCCTGAGGTTTCCCCAAGCACCTAGGAGCAGGAACTCAGAGACAGGGTCTCCTGGGAAGCCCTGATGTGGTCAGGGACCTTCTTCTCTATGCAGAAGGCCAGTTCTCTATTTCCAGAGGTAGAGTCATCTGTTCCATCCTGCCAGCAGGACCTTGGAGGAATGGGGGTAGAGCGGTCAAGAAGTGGGAGCTGGCAGGCACAGCCCTGCAGGAAGCTGGGTATTTGTGCTTTTGCCCTGGCGGAACCTGGCTCCCAATGCCCTGACTGTGAGACCGCCTGTTCTTCCTTCCAGTCCGAAGGTGCATACGACGTCATCCTCCCACGGGCCACCGCCAACAGCCAGGTTATGGGCAGTGCCAACTCAACCCTGCGAGCCGAAGACATGTACATGATCCAGAGCCACCAGGTGGCCACACCACTGAAAGACGGCAAGATCTCTCAGGTCTTTAGAAATCCCTATGTGTGGGACTAAGGCAGCAGCTGTGGCCAGGAAGAAGCGGGCTGATTTAGTGAGGGCCCTAGGGACCTGGTTTGGGTGAGGGACCACTAGGGACCCTGTGCTCTGTGGTTCCCTTCCCTCCTCACTGGCTCAGGGTAGCTTATGCCTCAGGGTCAGATCCCCTGATCTGTCGACATTTGGGTGGGTTGTTCTTGAGCGACCCTCCCACTCAGTATTTGTGGAGTCCAGGCACCTGCCCTGTTTCATGCCAGGGCTACCTTTGGCGATCTAACTCTATCCAAATAGTGTTCTGCTTGGGATGGTGGCTGGTTCTATGCCTACACTCTCCGGTGACACCTACAAGCCTCCATTGAGCTCAGAGAGAATGCCTTGGGCTGGATCTTGCTCCTCTGTGAGGAGTAAGGGTGCCTAATAAATACATTTCTGCTTTATTAACTCTTGCTTTGGGCTTGTGGTTTCTGACCCGGTTCTCACTTCCCGTGATTCCTTGCTTTCACCAAGGGGATCAGTGGGCCCTCTTTCTTCCTTATATTCAGTTCTTATAAGGGGTTGATGCTTTTTGGGTTCCTGTGGTGAGGGGCTGGCGCCTCCTCTGGGGAGGGCTCTCCAGTATGTCTGCCATTGATTACCATCAGAATGAATATCTGGGCTCTTCACATCTGGGTGCAACCCTACACCTGGGAATATCCAACCTGGGTCTCATCTTCCACTGGCTATATTAAGAGACAGAATGAGGGAGGCAGACCCACCAGGGGGAAGGAAATTCTAGGGTTAGTGGGAAGATCCGTTCATCTTGGCCTCTCCCACAGGAAGTTAGCATCCTTTAGAAGGCTGCCATTCTGAGCCAGGTTCTGAGATCATGATTCATGGCAAGGGTAGGTTGGCTTGCAGTGGGGCCTGAACTGTTTGTAATGGTGGGTCACAAAGACAGGCAGTCAGGCCAGGCCTGGTTGGTTCAAGGGTCACAGCATCCATGTGCTTAACATTTGGGGATCAGTAAAAGCCTTTCCCCAACAGCTTGGGCTCATTTCCATGGATGGTGGGTATGGGGGAATGTGTGTGTAGGAGAAGACAACCAACAGGACAAGACCAGTCTTTCCATGCATTTCCAGAGCCCAAGTCTCAGAATGCTGCCACTGCAGGTTATATGCAACCTTAAGGGTAGTTGTCCCAACCTCTTTTACAGTAAGCAAAGTGATCCAGTCTGACCACAGGGCCTCTAGGTGGCTGGATCAAGACTGGCCAGACTGATGTCCCCAGCTTTTGTCCTTGGCCATCTCTGGGATAAGCCAGACCAGAGCCTGAGCTCTGAGCTGCCTCTATTCCTTATGGATGGGACAATGTTCTGACCTTTGGATGCCAGGTCCAGGTTGTTCAAGGGGACTTGAGAGCCGGCCCATCCTGCTCTCAAGTGGTTGGAAATGTTTGTCCCCAACTAGCCAGAAGCTATTTTCTGACACCAGTTGTAAGGGGAAAAAATAGGTTTTTTGTTGTTGTTGTTGAGAGAAAAGGATTATTGGAAGAAGACTCTAGACTTCTCCCAAACTTCTATATTTAGATGGTGTTGCTCCCTGAGGACTGACCGAGACTTTTAAAAAATTTCTTAGTACAGTTCAGTACTTGGGCTATGAGCAGTAGAATCTCCCTCCCTTTTGACTCTTGTTCTTTCTGGTTACTTTAGGATCAGTCCCCGAAAAATAAAACAAGATGGTAGCTGCCCTCTTCCCTGGACCACACCTCATCCGGATCCCTCATTGCTCTGCCTCCCGCTGAGCAGGGCCCAGCTGCTTTCCCATCTTTGTCCTTGGAGCTGGGAGGGACCAGAGGCCACCAATTTGAAGCAGTGGACTGAGTGGGGACCTTGGGATAGGCCTGAAGCTTATGACTGGTGCTCATAGGGCCACTGTCCCTTGCCCATCCCAGCCTCCTGGTACCCAAGAAACTGCAGCTACAGGGAGTTCACTGTTGACTCCCATTTCCTGCCTTAACACATCCCTCAGGTCACAGAGACTGTGTCCCCACGTGGTTCTCCAGGTTAGTGTCCCGCTGTGAGCATCAGGTGTGTGACAGACCTCCTTGGCCATGTTGGTCACATGTCAGTGTGTCTCACAAGGCTCGCCAGGTGAATCTTTGTGAGTCTCTGGAGACAAGCCACAACAACAGAAGTTGTCTCTTGCCCTACTTAGGGCCTGCTGCACTTTCTAGACTGGAAGGTCACCGACTAGGTTTGGCAGGCTGTTTCTCATGACCTGAGGGTCCCAGGTCCCAGCACCTTTGAACCTGGACTGAGCCTGCTATACCTTCAGTGGGTTGTGTACCCTCACCAGGGCAGGGCCAGTCTGCCTGTTCTGTCCTCCCCACTGCCCATCACCATTGGAGATGGCAGTTACACTCATTCCCACCTGGGGGAGCTTTTGTTGTCCAGCCCTGCCACACAGAAAGCCCACATCGGAGTTGAAGAGCCAGTGGGCCCCAGTGGTGCTAGGGCTTTGCACCATTTCTGTCTCAGTTAATCCCCTGGCTGAATCTCCCCCGTCTTTTTGGCTTCTGTGCCAGCTCCCGGCATAGCTCCAGGGACAGGTACAGATGTGGATGTTGCTGAATTAACCTGGATCTCACAGGTTCTGAAGGTACCTGCTTGGGCTACCTGGACATATGTGGTTGGGGTCTGGGAGTACCCTTAGGAGACGGTGGGTGGGAGTCAGGGCTGCATTCTCAGGGTGAGTTGAACCTTGCCTGTGTCTGACTGGTGGGCTGTGGGGTCCAGGACTGCAGATCGCTTATGGGAAGATGTCTTAAGTTTCTACCTCAGCTTGGGCAGCAGATATCCTTGGGACACCTGGACATGCTCTGCCGCTCTCATCATTAAAGGAGTGTCCTTGGCCTTTGGACATGCACCCGAGGGACCTGATGGCCACCCAGGTCAGAGAGGACCATTTTCAGTCCTGCAAGCTGCTGGCACCAATGGCTGAGATGGTGCCATGGTACTAGACCCTGGAATTGAGATCTTCAGAGCATCGTCCTTCATTTTACTCTTGGGTAGCAGACAGAGCCTCTTCTGCTGTGCGCCACCCCCCCCCCCCAATGTGTTCTGGGACCTGGCCCTTAGCTCTGCTTAGTGCCAAGGTAGGGGTAAAGATGAGTGGATTCCCCGGAAGGCACCCCATGCCTAGTGCTCATGCTGTCCCCAAAGCCCTGTGCCTTTTATCATTGGGTGAAAGGTTCCCACAGCGTAGGACTATACCTCCGAATGTGACTCCTCCTGCCTTGAGCTCTGAGGAATGAGGATGCTCAATCCTTCCACAAAGGAACGGGGGTCTCCATGTACCTCACGCTGTTCTTGATCTAAGATCTGCTGCAGTATGCAAGGGACTAGTTTGCTGTCTTAAGTGAGTCCTTTAGGACTCTGAAAGCTCCAGATCCCTAGGTGGGTAGCCCGTGGTGGGTGTGGCTGTGTTTATAGCCCAAGTCCTGCCTGCAGCTGAAGCTGAGGAGGGATGGGCTCAGGTTACCCTGTGTGGTAACCCTTCTGTCTTTTAGTTGCGGTTCCAGTGGAGAAGTACTTTTTTTGTTTTAGGAGGGGTGGGGGCCTCCCAATGAACAGCTCTGTATCATACACAAGCCTTTAATGGGAGAGAGACATCAAGTAGGTCCAGACTTGACCCAAGCTCATCATCTGCAGGCCGCTATTCCTTGATAGATGTCACACCGACACTGTTAAATCCTGTAGTGGGTGTAAAGGGAGGGTCAACCTTGTAACTACTCAGAATTAAATGACTGCCCTTTCTTTGGGAGGGGTTACTGCCTCTGTTCCTGTGTGTGTTTCTACTTGATTGTGGAATGTCTTGTCAGCTGGCCTGCCTGCCTCTCTCTCCCCATCCCCCATCTCTGCTACAACAGGCAACAGCTGTTTAATTGCAACTAACTAACTTCTCTCTGATTAGCGATTTTAAGGGAGAAAGCCAGACCTCCAAAAGACTTTTGAATTCTAGGCTGGACAGTGTTGCATGCCTTTAATTAAGAACATTGGAAGACAGAGGCAGACAGATCTTTGAGAGTTCCAGACCAGCCAGCACTACATAGAAGAACAAAACAAAACAAAACAAAGCATTGAATTCTTAACCAGCCAAGCAGAGAGACAAATGGTTCCCACACAAGATGTAGGAGGGGTGCGGTGGGAAAGGGGACACCCTCAGATAACTACCCAGCTATGCCTGGCATGGTTGGGAGGCAGGGCACAGCCCATTTCATCTTCGTAAAATGTTTTATTCACAGAAAGGCATGCTGGGCCAGAGATGATGACAGCTGCCCCAGGCCTAGGGGCCCTGTCATGGCCACACCCAGCTCGCTCTTGTGGTCCATTGTACTTGTTCAGCCCGCAGCACTTCAGCTCCTCACTGAAGAAAGCAAGAAACAGGAAGGTTATCTGGCTTGCCTGGCTGTCACTGCCCAGACACCAACCAACATTCTCACCAAGACCAACCAGCACCCCCTCAAACTCTGCAGAGGGCACGCCAAGGTTGTGCTCAGGGGGGCTGCTAAGCAGACTTCCTGTCTGCTGTCTCGGGGCTGGATCCTTCAGGAAGCTGCAGCCCCGTTTACAGCGGCAGCATGAATTATTTAGCATCTGCACCAGCCAGAGAGCTCTGACCTCATCCTCCTTGTGGGCCCTGTGAGGCTCTGACCTCATCCTCACTGAGGAAAGGTATCTGTTAATGGCCAGGAGTGGGGGTGGTGGGTCCCACCGGGTGTCAGTAATGGGGCGGGGGTCTCTTTGAGACTAGCACTCTCAAAGAGACTCAATTAGCTTTGTAGTAGGAAGTGACCTCGGAGTGGAGAGTTCTATACGATGTATAGAAATCAAAGGGTGATTACTAGTTGTGGCCTTCCACAGTCCCTTCCATCATCCCCCAGTCTCCGCTTATCTATAAAATAGGAGTGACAATCTTTGGATACACAAAAGAGCACTCACACAAAAAAATTACATTCAAGCATAGCACTCAAGTGTGTCCTCCCTAGACTATCCGACCTCTAGACTGGATCATTTGCTGTCTATCCTTGGGTACAACTTACCACTGTTTGCCCCAGGCATTGGCGTCCCAGGATGGGTGCAATAGCTGGCTTGGGGCTTGGAGGTATATGTTGGTATATCTTGGGAGTTCTCTGATGTGTAGGAGGAAACGCCTTGGTGGGTGGCTTACTTGCACAGGAAATCCAAATAGCCAGGCTGGAGAGCTGGGACCAGACAATTGCTCCCCAAGTACCCAAAAGGGCATTGAGAGGAGCGACTGCTATTCCTCTTTACAAGGAGAGACGGGAGCTCTGAAGAAGTTATGGAGGCTTCACCTGGCCATTCCAGAGTGGCAGTAACTCTGGGCCACAGGGCATCCTTATGGTGTGGCCTGACTGTCCTGCTCTGTCTGTGATGGAGTTGGGGAGATACAACAGTCTCTGCCTGAGGTCTGCAGTAGAACTAGCTAGATGACGGTCACTGCAAGGTTGTGCCTTCCACAGAGGAGCTGAGGGGTTTAGGAGGCCCATCCTGGCTAGCCAGCTTTCAGCCTGTAGGCTCGCTCTAGCCAGGCAGAGAAGGAGCTGCTCTCTGGTGTGTCCATAAAGAGGCAGAGAAGTTCACACCGCCTCCCAAGGCACTTTGAGGGTGCCAAGGGTGGGGACCTGGGAAGGTTTCACACTGAGTCCCAATCTGGAGGATCAGATGGGACCTTGCCAGAACTCCAGGGTTCTGGGTTCAGATCCTCTGCTTCCCTCTCCCACCACAAACACCCCCACTCTCTCCTAGGCTCCTGGGCTGTGTTTTGGGCTGAAGGAAGGTAGGCCTGAACATCTGGAGCTCAGGCTGTCACTCTCCTTGTAGGGCCCGCCTCTCCAGTCCCCAGCCAACCAATGCTGCCTTCTACTCTCACCTAAGCTCCATCCCTGCAATCGGGTTCCCCCTAAGTGCCAGCCAGCTGTGACCAGCTGCCCCTCACTGTCTCTGTGCCTGCCCAGCCCTGAGTGAGGATGGGGAGGGGGGATGGGTACGAGTGTTGGGAGTAGCCCACTGTGCCCCCACCCTGCTTTCCTAGCCTTCCCTATAGGGATCTGGTGCAGAAGTCTCTGTCCCATCTGCTCCACCAGCCCAGGATCATGTCTGTCTCAGCCTAGCTCATATCTGTAAGGAGGGCAGATGCCTGCACCAGCCAGCCTGGGGAGGGAGCTCCTCCACTGCTTTGGTTGGGCCTCAGGGGACAGTCTCCTTAGCCTGTCACTACTGACACTTGGGAAGGAAGACTTCTTTTGTTGGAAGCTGTATGTGGGAGATGCTGAGTGGGACCCTCTATCGGCTAGATGCCAGGATCTCCAAGTCCCAGGTTGTGACAACCAAACATGTTTGGGGACATGGCAAATGTTGGTTAGCATTGATTGTCCAACCCCTGGGCTGAGGTCTGGTTCCCTGGGGAGTTACGTGGGGCCTCAGCCAGCCTTACAGGGACCCTGGGAATCCACACAGTCCTAGATTTTGCTTGCTTTCTGAGCTGCTTCTCTGGGGAAGGGCAACCTGGGAATCCCAATCTTTAGCTACAGTACAGGCAACAAGTGATCATTAACTCCCTACATCTTTCTTGGTGAGCTGAGTTGTCTTGGGATAAGAATGCCAGCCACACAAGTCTGTTTTCTGTACACTGGATCAGGGTATCTGAGTCACCAGAAAGACCCACAGTCAGAGCCCAAGGTCAGGGGAGAGTCTGGGTAGCAGGTGCCCAGCTGCAGGTCACAGCAAGGGGCAGGCCACACTTGGCTGAGCACAGCTCTCTGTCTTGTGACTCTCATAGGGATAAATGGACCCAGCACACACACACACACACACACACACACACACAGCTCTGGAAGATTCCCTTCCAGCCTTTGCACCAGATCCCTATAGGGAAGGCTCGCTGAGTGCCCAGCAGGGATGGGGGCAAGATGGTATTACCTCACATGCAAAGAACTTTCCAGGAGAAACCAATCCCAGACTCAAAGCAGATGGTTTTAGTAGCCTGCATATACTGACACCCTTATATTCAGATGCCCTTATTTGTGTAAAAGGATTCTGTATAAGAGAGTTGGGGAAAGCCGGGGGTGGTGGCGCACACCTGTAATCCCAGCACTTTGGGAGGTAGAGGCAGGCGGATTTCTGAGTTCGAGGCCAGCCTAGTCTACAGAGTTCCAGGACAGCCAGGGCTACACAGAGAAACCCTGGCTCGAAAAAAACCAAATCCAAAAAACCAGAGAGAGAGAGAGAGAGAGAGAGAGAGAGAGAGAGAGAGAGAGAGAGTTGGGGAAATAAAATTTAGGTTCACCCGTGGGAGGGTGGGAGTGCTAGGTAGAGGAGGCAGAGACTTTGACTGCCTTGCTGTTTCTCTACCCCGTCTTCCCTTCACACCCCTTTCATTCTCTATTTTCACTGAGAAAATAAACCATGAATTTGATTTCCGAATTCACAGCAGTGCTGGCAGGGTAGGGGTGGGGTTGGGGTGGGGTAGGGGTGGGGTAGGGTAGAAGGCAAGACCTTGCCCGTGGGAGGCAAGGGCACAAACCCCACCCACTCCAGCTCTGAGTCACTGGTTTTAAGAAGTTTTTTTTTGATATTATTTTTAGTTATGTGTGTACGTATGTGATTGTGTATGAGTAAGGACATGTGTCTTTTACATGCATGCAGTGCCCCTGAAGGCCAGAGGCTTTCTTTGGATTCCCTGGAACTGGAGTTAGAGGTGATTGGTGCTGGGACCTGAACTCAGATCAGAGGGAAGGGCAGCGTGGGTGCTTGGGGCCGGGGAAATGAATGGCTTAGTGGTTAGAAACGCTGCTCCTACTGGACAAGGTGGGGATGTGCTGCCCACATTATCTGTGTCACAGATAAGGGATGACTCCGCAGTTAGGATTGCTCTAGGAAATGCCTGGTGCTCTGCTCCCACTTCAGGTCGTTCAAGACCTCTGTAACTCTAGCTCCAGGTGATCTGACACCAGATCACCTAATCTTTGCAGGTTCTGGTACACACACGAACCACACACACACACACACACAGACACACACCCCTAAAAGAAAAAAATCCAGCAGCTGAGTTACAGGAAGCCTTTATAAAGGGCTCATCTTTGGGACTGGGGGGTGGGGTGGGGTTCATTTGTGGAGTAAAAAAGGACCAGACAACCTAAGGTTATACGTGCCCCCTTCCAGCACCCTGGATATATAATTGATTGATTGATTGAGACAGGATCTTATGCACTCAGGCTGGCCTCGAACTCATTATGTAACCACGGATGCAAGGACAACCTGGGAACCTCTGATCTTTTGGCTTCCATCTCCCCAGTGCTGGGATTAACAGTGTGTACTGACATTCCCGGCATATGTAGTGTCCAGGATGGAAGCTAGGGCTTTGTGTGCCCTGGGCAAGTAGTCTACACCCCCAGCTAAGCTACACCCCCAGCCCCACCTCTGGAATTTTCAAGAGATCCCTGTTTATTGTCCTTTAGAGTTCCTCAAGGGGACAGAGATCAAATAGGGCGAAGGTGCAGGGCCGGCCACTCTTCTGTGTCACATAGGTGGAAAGCCGTAGTCAGTGACTCACCGGGTCACTGGGATCTGGGCTCTGATTTTAGCAGCAATTTTCACCTTTTAAGGGAATCTTTTTTCCCCTGTCTTTGTTTACATGTTTCCTACTACACTCTGGACTCCCAGAAAGGAGAAGTTGCTGTATTTTTATCTCTACGGTCCCGATCCCATCTTTGGGCCCAGAGCCTGGCATAACAGGGGAAACCATGGAATATTTGTTAAGCAAATAAGCAAGGTTGGATATCAAGTGCCACCTGGTGGAGACACCCAGATTCAGGCTAGACCAGTGGACCTGCAGGGATGTGTCCTGGTAATGCTGTTTGGCTTGAGGTCCAAGATGTGGGGTCAGATAGTCAAGAGACTGAGGGGAAGGAAGAGGCTCCGCCCACTTTGAATAGGTAAGATGAGGCACCCACTGTGGTCCACTGCACATAGCTCTGCAAACATGGGCGGAGTTATGTACTGAAGGCCTTGGAGGGGGTTAGGAGATGGCTCAGCTGCTAACGTGCTCACCAAACAAGCATGAAGGTCCAAGCTCCATCCCCAGAACCCATGTAGAAAGGTAGGCATGGCAGCTCATCCGTGGTGGCACAAGACTTTAAGCTCAGCATTCAGGAGGCAAAAGCAGGTGGATCTCCGTGAGTTCGAGGCCAATCTGGCCTATGGAGCGAGTTCCAGGACAGCCAAGGCCACACAGAGAAGCACTGTCTCAAACAAACAAACAAACGGATAAACAGAGATATGCACTCTTATACGCTGTGTAAAAGCATTCACCTGTCAATAAAGAGCTGATGGGCCTATAGCTGAGATAGGAAACAGCAGGTGGAAGTTCCGGTAGGAAGAAAGGATTCTGGGAAGAAGCTTTTGGGAGGATTTCCCCGGGGGACCCTAAGGAGGACAGACGCCCGGAACCTAAGCAGAAGTAACTGTCCATGTGCTTTACAGGGAATGGGCTAAGGGGATCAATCAGGTCTGAGCTAATTGGAGAACATGTAAAGCGTTGGCCTAGGTATTTGTAAATAAATAAGAAGTCTCAGAATCATTATTTCAGGGAACAGAGTGGACAGGTGGAAAATCCTGAGATTACAGATGGCAAAGCACACTACAAGACATACACACACACACACACACACACATATGCACACATACAAACACTTATGCACACATACACACATATGCACACATACACACACATACACATATGCACACATACACATACATACATTCACACACACACACATTCACACACATTCACACATATATGCACACATACCTGTATACACATGTACATTTACATGTTCACATGCACATGACCATACATACCTGTACATACCACACATACTAAACAAAAATAAATAAATAAAGCAATAGAGATAGCAATAAACACAAACCCTCCTGGACTATGGTCACTGTAGACTGATAGCCTCATTATTGCAGGAGGAAAAGCTAAGGCTCAGAGAGGTTAGAAACTCAGACAAGGTCACACAACGTATTCAAAACCAGGTGGGATCCAAAACCTAGGCTATGCTGGGTGTGGTAGTGCAGGTCTTTAATCCCAGTGCTCAGGAGGCAAAGTCAGGTGCATCTATGTGAGTGTGAGAACAGCCTGATTTACAAATTAACTTCCAGACTAGGCAGGAATACATAGTGAGACTCTGTCTCGACAAACAAAATCCAAAAGCCTAAGCTAGGCTTTCTATCTCTTTTCATTTATTTTTTGGGTTATCCATTTTTAGAACTAATCTCTTGGCCCTGTCGGTAGTTCCAAGGTGTAACTGGTACACCGGGTCTCACAAGCTCAGCCTTTTTTGTCCTGTGAAATCCTCCCTGTGGGGACCCCTGCCTTCTGTGGAGAGAATTTTGGTGAGAAGGATCCCTGCCTCAAAACTTAACAACTGAGTACCACCTGAAACCTCCTTTACTCTCCACGGGGCCCCTGGCCCCGCCCACCCCGCCCACACACCAAGACCCTGCCCCCGCCCACCCCGCCCACACACCAAGACCCTGCCCCACACACCACAGGCCCCGCCCTAAGGCCAGAACAGCCAATAGGTCAGAGAGTCTCCAGGAGCAATTCCTGTGTGGGGACTGGCCCAAGCATAGGTGGTTTTCCTGCTTTATCCTGCTTACTTGTTCTCTCTCTCTCTCTCTCTCTCTCTCTCTCTCTCTCTCTCTCTCTCTCTCTCTCTCTCAATAGCAGAACAAACACTTGTTCAGAAAAAAGGAGAAAATAACTTCCAAGAGTGCAAAGGAATTCAAAGGAGAAACGAACTTCCTTGTTGTTGTTTCTGAGACTGGGGTCTTGTGTAGCCCAGGCTGGCTTCACACTTGCTATGTAGCAGAGGATAGCCTCGAACTCTTGATCTTCCTAGTTCCAACTTCCAAATGCTAGGATTACAGATGTACACCACATGCCTGCGAAAATGCTAGATGCTTATTTTTGTTGTTTTGTTTTGTTTCTTGGAGTCCATGTTGGCCTAGAACTTCTACTAGGCAGCCTCAGCTGGCCTTGAACTCGTGACTCTCCAGTCTCAGCCTTCTGAGTGGTACTGGAATTACCATTTTGTACCTGGTTGGGTTCAGATTTTTTTAAAAAAAATTTATATATTTATTTTATGTATATGAATCCTCTGTTTCTATGCACACCAGAAGAGGGAATCAAATCCCATTACAGATGGTTGTGAGCCACCATGTGGTTGCTGGGAATTGAACTCAGGACCTCTGGAAGAGAAACCAATACTCTTAACCACTGAGCCATTTCTCCAGTCCTGGGTACAGATTTTTTTTTTTTTTTAAAGCTCCTCAAAGGATTCAAAAGTGCATCTGGATTTGGGTTTTTGCCAGTGTGGTCAGTGGGACTGGGAAGTAATATTCTGCTTTGCCGGACAGAGCCCTGCCCAGCTGGGCCACTTCTGCATTCTGAAAATGGGAAACCTTAGCAGCTTTAAAATCAACTCCTTGGACCCCTTCTCCCTCTCCCTCTCCCTCTCCCCTTCCTCCTTTTTTTATTTTTATTTTTATTTTATGCACACTGGTGTTTTGCCTGCATGCGCACATATATATCTGGGTAAGGGTGTCAGATGACCTAGAAAGAGCATTACAGACAGTTGTGAGCTGTTATGTAGGTACTGGGAATTGAACCCAGGTACTTTGGAAGAGTAGCTACTGCTCCTAATTGTGGAACCATCTCTCCAGTCCCCAAAACACATTTGTAAGGAGCGAGTGGTCTGTGAGCTGGGAGCCTTAGATGTTAGGCATGAGACCCAGAGCCCAGTGTATAGGGAAAGACCAAATCAAGCCTTGCCTGGGGGCAGGACAGTCTTCATTTGCCTTTTAGGCCCCCAAGCAGATGAGCAGGTGGCCCTCTGTGCTGCACCTGCAGCCCAGCCCCTCCCTTCTTCCCAGCAGTCCAGCAGGTAAGACGGCCCAATGCTCTGCTTGCCCCAGAGGGCTGAGCCAGCATCAGGTGGGTCTCAGAGACATTGCTCCTGCTGGGAACCCGAGTAGCCTTGGTTTCACTGGTTCCTAAGCAGGGGCCTGGGAGACCTCAGTGTCCTCTGGCTACCTCCTGCCTGGGCTGTGAGACTCCTCTCACATCTCCTTCCTTAACTGCCCCTGAAGAGGTCTCCGGTCCTCTTCCCAGTGTTTGATGCCTCCTGGGGTCAGGCAGAAGGTGGGGATAGAGGATGCCTGGGGCATCAATGCTATACCCCTGGATACACCAGCAGTTCCTATACAAAAGTTTCTGCTTTCTCAAGGGTGACCAGCAGATGGCGATAAGGACTGCTCGTGGCTCTCTGGGATCTTACCTAGGGTCCAAGAAAATCCCTTTCCTTCCCTTCCTCTCCCCTCCCACCTCCCCCTCCCTCTGTTCCTCTTTCTCTGTCTCTGTCTCTCTCACTCTCACTCTCTTTCTCTTTTTGGGACAGGGTATCTCAATATGTAGATCTTGAGATCGCAATATGTAGATCTCGCTGTTCTCTAACTCACGATCCACCTGCCTCTGCCTCCCCCAGTGCTGGGTGGGATTAAAGGCCTGGCAGAAGCTTCCACTTCTGGCAGAAGCCTCTTTTTTGTTCTTTTTGTTTTTTTCTTTCTTTCATTCCTTTTCTTCTTCCTCCTCCTCTTTTTCTTCTGTTTGTTTATTTTTTGAGACAGGTTTTCTTTGGCTGTCCTGGAACTCACTCTACACCAAGCTGGTTTCAAACTCATGGGGATCCACCTGCCTCTGCCTCCAAGTGCTAGGATTAAAGGCATGCACCACCACCACTCGGCAGAAGCCTCTTTTCTATTGAGCTGTGAACCATACAGGCTCCACAGCCAGTGGTTTTATCCTGAATTAACAGTCACTGGTCCTGGTTCCCTTGGAATTACATGGGAACAGGTAGAGATCTCCCCAGGGGAGTGCTCACTCCATCGCTTGTCTATTTCTGGGTTTAGCCATCTGGTCTACCCCAGCCTCATTATATCCAGACCCAGCTCCTGTTCATTCTCTTCCTGATTCTTCAGATGGTGTTGAACCATATGATTTTCTGCATATAACAGTCTCTGTCTTCACAGAAGCTGTGACTATTGTAAGACACTCTCAAGAGGAGGCTGTTAGCAAGCTGTGCTGGAGAATACTTCCAGTCCCAGCACTTGGGAAGCAGAGGCAGGCATATCACTCTAAATGTAGGGCCAACCTGATCTTCATAGTGAGTTCCAGGCTATCCAGGGCTACATAATGAGACACTGTCTTAAAAAATAATAAATGAATAAAAGAAGATTTTAAAACATCAAGCTATTAATGGCTGGTATTTCCTCATAGAAGTGTGTGTGTGTGTGTGTGTGTGTGTGTGTATAGGATTATTGACCTTCATTTCCAGCCATTTGGATTTAATTCTTCCCTTATTGCATATGCCCCGAGTGTGCAAACAGTGGAAGTCTAACTGAAGCAGGCAGGGGGGGAGGGGCTCCATCTATGCAGCCACGGGAAAGTCCTCTAAGATCCTTTCCAGTGGTGTGGCTGCTTTAGGGTCACAGAAGCTCCTGAAAATGACCTCTCAGTATCTCCAAGTTGAGCTTTGGTGGCCACGTGCTTTGGTTGGTTGATGGTGATCTATAAAGAGTTTGTCTCTGTCAAGGAAGAGTCCTGGAAACAGATAGAGAGATGGGGCAGATGGAGGCAGGCGGGCACCAAGAGTTAGAGCGGGAAGGACTTGGCCTCAGAGGAGTCCAGCCAGCCAGCCTCAGTCAGTCAGTACTTCCCTGGGTTCCACTGAGAAGCAGCCCCTCAAGGCTGGCTGCACTGCCTCCTGACTGGAGAATAAGGAGTCCAGTTCCTTCCTTGAGGGCTTTTATGGTTTTGGTACTTGGCTTATCCAGTCTTGTGGGAAGTACAGAGGTCCTGTGCTCACAGATAAGCCCTAGGGGAATGAAGAATGTTAAACACACAGGGTTGACTTTTTAAAGGGAGGCATGTGTGATCTGTTCTCCACTCAGAAGGCTGGGGCAGATGTGGTTAACAGCCTTGTTACTTTTGAAGAAAGAAGACAGTACCAGATCCTCTCCCAGACACTTATCAAGAGCTTGTCAATCTGTAGAGCCTGTCTTTATTGAAGGTATCACATGTAGTCAACCTATAGAACCCATCTTTATGGAAAATGTCACACGGACTTTTTAGAGAGTTCATTGTAGCCACATCTTACTTTATAGTACACACAAGATTGAATTAATTATCACCAGGAAAATGTTCACCATATTGTACTATATTTAAATGTGCCCAAAATAAACTACTCGGGATTAGACTTCTGAAGCTTGAACCAACACAAGCTACTGAGTCATGTTGCACCTATCTTCTTGCTTCCTGTGGATTGTTACTCTGTTGGCCATGGTGGTGGCACACACACACACACACACACACACACACACATACACACACACACACCCCTCTGTGTTTCTTCCCACTCTGTGGGCAGAGAGTAATTCTTTGGAGCACTCACTATCTGTCAGAGTGGGAAGGTCCCCAAATGGACGACAACCTCAGAAACATTTAGCCACAGGGTTGGAGATGTAGCTAGGTTGTAGATGTAGGGAGAGTGCTTACCCACCATGCACAAAGCTCTAGGATGGAACCCTAGCACCTCATAAAACTGGGCATGGCAGCGCACACCTAATCCCGGCACTCAGAGGGCAGAGGCAGGAAGATCACAAGTTCGAGGTTATCCATCCTTCCTGACTCCAACCAGATCAGGGACAAAGGCTGATGAGAGAGAGTTTGCCTTTGCCGGGTGTCTTCCCTCAGGTGAGAAGGAGGAGGAAACAGCAGTGGTTGCCAGGATGCAGAGGCCCCGGGGTGTGACAGTCACTTCCTGAGAGGCTTTCTATTTTCCTCCCCTAAGCCTCAACTACCCAGTCCCTCCACTGTGCTCCTCGGACATCAGCTTAGGGACTCCCTGCTGCTTTCTTCCAGCCAGTCTCCCATGCCCTGCATGGTCCATGTTCCAGGGAGTCTTGGCAGGGGAATTTGGGTTAATATGATAGATATGGAATTTTGCAAGTCAGTCATCTTTCCCTCTGAGTTTGAGTAGAAAAAAACGTAGGCGTATGACTGGCTTTGAACTTGTGATCCTCCTGTCTCAGCCTCCTGAACTTTAGGGTCACTGGTATTTGCTATCACGCTCTACTCTGGTTTCCTTTTCTTCTGCTCCCCAAAGACTCATAAAGTAGGCGGAGTGAGGAGTAGAGCTTCTATT
The DNA here is from genome assembly GCF_947179515.1 of Apodemus sylvaticus. NCBI lineage: Eukaryota > Metazoa > Chordata > Mammalia > Rodentia > Muridae > Apodemus > Apodemus sylvaticus. The sequence goes on along the minus strand of NC_067481.1, from coordinate 7,675,446 downwards.
TTGCCTATGAGGAATCTGTGTGAGGCCCCCTCCTCCCTTACACACACACACATACATACACACACACACACACACACACACACACACACACCCTTCTCCCAGCCCCACCCTTCCCTTCCCTTTAAATATGCTGCCCCATTGTCACAGTTGGGGGAATCTCCCTGGGGCAGGTGGCCCTCTCTGACCTTTTCACCTTCTACCCATTGTGTGTCCTGACAACTAGCCATGACTCAGAAGCATTGTGAGGTCAGTACTGGGAGCGGCCATTCTTTCGGATACTGCTACCTTTGTGCATCTTAGGTTATGTGTATGTGTGTGCATGTAAAGGGGGTTGATTAGTGGCTGGAGGCTGCCACTACCCTATTCCAGGTGCACAGACCACCCAACTGTGAGGAGCAAAGTGACATTGGTGAAGTGGACAGTCTCAGGGAGTTAGCTGGTGACTTCTTGCATGGACGTCCTATGCCCTCACACTATGAGCCAAACCAATCCCTCCTTGAGTGCTTTTGTCATAAAAAAGAGCCAAGTAGTTATAAAACTACCCATCTGCTGGCCTATAGTTCCTGTTCTTCCCTGTCATTACGAACCCAGGGCTAGGATGGACACATTGTGGCCATGATGACCAGCTGGTGTACTGAGGCTGGGGTCCAAGAGACACGCTGGGCATGCGTCCAAGTTTCTTGGGCCCCTTAGGGATCTGCCACTCAAGGTTAATTCCCCAGAGATGAGCAGGGCCGTGGGACAAGGAAATGCCCAGATGTCTAAACGGGGCAGGCCAGGCCAAGATGGTGGTAGAGTGGCCTTGACCACTGAAGGGAAACCAAAAATTCCCAGTCTTCAGACTGTCCCCAGTGGAGCCCCTTCTTTACCTGCTTGCCATGTGTAGCCTGTATCTTTGCCTCTATTGTGTGTCCCAAGTTGCATACATTGGGATCACAGCAGAAGCACAGGCATTGGGTGTACGAGGAAGTCAACCCCTTCTGCTTTTCTTAGGTTCTCACACGGCCACAAAGCTTTTCTTCCTACCATGGGAATTACAACCGCACAGACCCGCTTCCTGTTTCCCAATGCTTGCTTGGGGCCCAGCCTCTGACTTTCACTAGAACAGTCAGAGGCTCAAAGCCATCTCTTGAATCCTTGAATAAATGCAAAGAAAGACTTGTTTCCTCCAGGGAGAGATGGGTGGGAGGGCACCCCATCCCAGGTAGAGAGACCACCAACAGGACCCCCACCTCCCATCAAGTCCAGCTGGTGAAGCAGTGAATGTAGCGTGGTTACTTACAGAGGTGTGGGTGACTCAAAGATGTGAGACCATGGGGAAGTTCTCCTGGGTGACTTACAGACAGCTATGTCACTGAGGAGTCCCACCCAGAACGCAGATAACATAAGAAAAGAAGCCCTGGACAACTGGCAAAATTCAAAACAGACATACCAGGAAAAGACCCGGAGAAGTATTCCATCTCAGATAACTGAGGCGAGACTAAACTAAAAGCAGAGATACTTCGGCTTAGGAAGAGTCTAGGGCAGTAAATGACAGTCATGTTCACGTGGTCTCACAATCGGTACACAACTCAATGCCCACAGATGGGCTGCCGTAGCTGACATAAGCCACAGGTTCTGTGTGTGCGCAGGTGTGCAAGGCAGGTGGCCTTGTGTGTGTGAAGGCCAGGGGAGGATATCCAGGGTCTTCCTCTGTGGCTCTGCTTGCTATTCCCTTGAGGTAATGTCTCACCAAACCTGGAACTCACCCTTTTTTGAAGAGACAGTCGGCCAGCAAGCCCCAGCAGTCCTCCTGCCCTCAGCACTGGTGGGCAGATTCGTGTTGTGGGAAACAAAACCCCTCACTCTAATAAATTAAAGTGACTAATGAAAGTGAAGTGATTTTTAATATTCTACAGAAAGGGACACCAGCATGGAGAAAAGACAAAAAGTGGCTGGCACACTGATCTGACACAAAATAGTACTTCCTTCCTTCCTTCCTTCCTTCCTTCCTTCCTTCCTTCCTTCCTTCCTTCCTTCCTCCCTCCCCCTCCCCCTCCTCCTCTTCCTTCTCCTCCTCCTCCTCCGTCTCTCTCTCTCTCTCTCTCTCTCTCTCTCTCTCTCGCTCTCGCTCTCTCTCTCTCATTCTCTCTCTTTCTTCCTTTTGGTTGTTTTCAGTCAGGATTTTTCTGTGTATCCCTCATCCCTGCCTATCCTGGAACTTGCTCTGTAAACCAAGCTGGCCTCGAACTCAAAGATCCACCTGCCTCTGCCTCCTAAAAGTGTGCACGCCACCTCCCAGCTAAGACAATGGTTCCTAAAGTTCCCAGTTGTGAGGAATTCCAGCCCACTTTCCCTAGGCTGGTACTTTAGACAGTTACAATCGTCACACCCTTCCCAAGATCCCGACTCTTTCGGCTCAGGATGCAAAGCCTTAGCTAATGACTATCTGGGGAGACTGCCTCCTTTTCTAATCCTGGGCTTGTTCCCCTGGCAACTTCCCATCGCAGAGTCCTGAGACAAGCAGGCGCTGTCCACCAGGCTTCACCTGCTTTCCTGTGGTGTGTGGATGAGTTCTGGGCATGCCTCCTACTGAGAGTGGGCCACCAAGATTTAGTTCTGACAGTGTCTCCATGTCCAGATTTTTACACGGGTGCTGGGGATCCAAACTTAGATCCTCACACTTATACGATAAACATTTTTTATCTACTGAATCATATTCCCAGCACCCCACCTCCTTCTTGAGCCGAGATCTTTATTAGTTAATTAACTAATTCATTCATTCATTCATCCATCCATTCATTCACTTTACATTCCAGTATTAGCCCTCCTCCTCCCAGTACCACCCCCACAAAACCTCCCCCATTCCTCCCTCCTCCCATCTCCTTAGAGAAGGGGGAGTCTCCCTCTAGGTATCACCCCCCCTTCTACTCCCCCATTGAGTCTTATGTGGTTTGGGCTAGCCTCAGACCCGTAGTAGTCAAGGATGACCTTGAACACCTGATTTTCCTGTTTCAGTCTCCTAGAGCTGGGACTATGGATCTGTGTCATCACAGACAGTTTACAAGCTAGGGTTTTGCTCAATGTCACTCAAGCAAGCAAACCAGTCCCATTAGAGACTTGCCTCCTTAGTCTCTGACTAACCTGGGTGTTCAAGCCCACAACAGCGTCTTTTACATCATAAGACATCTAGGGAATAAAAAAAATATATTCTGTGACTCTTACAGTGAGCAGGCTATATAAACCATAAAACATGACTCCTTTCTTGCCTGTTCATGTTCGGTACAAGATCAACAGCCAAAGTGTCTTTGTTAGCTTCAGAGGTCAGCTTGACCCATCCCAGAGCTAGCTAGCTGAACGTGAGCCTGGGAACCAGTCAGTACACAATGTTTTCCCATGGTTTCTGCTTCAGTTCCCCCTCTGACTTATGGATTGTGACCGGGAAGCGTAAGTTAAACAAAACAAACCAGAACAGAGCAACAAAATAACCATCTGTAAATCCGACTGCAGGGGATCTGGTGCCCTCTTCTGGCTGCTGCAAGCACTGCACATAGGGTATACATACAGACAAGCAGGCACACACACACACATACACACACACACACACATAAATACAAATGTTTATTATTACATTTTTTGAGATAGGGTCACATTATTTAACTCTGGCTATCTGAGAATCCACTATGTAGACCAGGCTGGCTTCACAGAAATCCTGCTTCTGCTTCCCAAATGCTGGGATTAAAGGCATGTACCACCCTGTCTAGTTTAATATTTGTTGTGGTTTGTTTGTTTAATTTTAAAAGTATTGTGGTGGTTTGAATGAGAATGACCCCCATAGGCTCATAGATTTGAATACTTGCTCACCAGGGAATGACACTATATGAAAGGATTAGGAGGTGTGGCCTCATTGAAGGAAACTGTCTCCAGGGCTTCAAAAGCCCAAGCCAGTAACAACATGTCTCCTCCTGCTCCCTGTGGATCTGGATGCAGAACTCTCAGCTACTTCTCCAGCACCATGTCTAACTGCAGGCCGCCATGCTTCCTGTCATTATGACAATGGACTAAACCTATGGAACTGTAAGCAAGGTCCACTTCAATGCTTTTTTTAAAAATAAGAATTGCTAGGGCTGGAGAGATGGCTCAGAGGTTACGAGCACTGACTGCTCTTCCAGAGGCCCTGAGTTCAAATCCCAGCAACCACATGGTGACTCACAACCATCTGTAACAATATCTGACTCCCTCTTCTGGAGTGTCTGAAGACAGCTACAATAAATAAATCTTAAGAAAAAAAAAAAGAATTGCTGGTCATGGTGTCTCTTCACAGTAACAGAACGCTGGACCAAGTCGAGTATCTAGAACACCAAGTTTCATGCTGATCTTTAGTTGACCTATGATGTCATTACTGTCATAGAATGGTGTGTTTTCTTGTTGCTGAAAGAGTCTCTCCAGACTTCTGGGCTCAAGCAATGCTCCTGCCTCCCCCTCCAGAGTAGTTGGATAATAGGGGTGTGCCCCTGTACCTGGACATCAGAGAAATTTCCTCAGGATCACCAGCTCTGTCTTCCACCCGTTTAGTAGCATAACTGTCAAGTGTCTTCAAGGGGACATTTGTAGCAGGAAACGGAAAGCATGGAATACTCAGGAAGATCTGGAAGGGAGGGCGCTCTAGGGACCTCATCATTGGCACAGAGCTGCCTGTGGGTTTAATAACTACTATTATTATATGACAACTAGCTAGTTAATATAGTTTAATAGCTATGAGATGGCCTGTCTTACATTAAGGTCAGAGTTTTCTGGGCTTTAGTGCTGTTCTGTATGAGCTGGAAGGGTTCTCAGGACCCCTGTGTACATGTTTGGTGTCTTCGTGGAGAAAGAGGGAGATCTACAGGTTGTCTGGGTGTTGTTCAGGTTTGATGGGGCTACAAAAGAAAGAAGGTCACAGGCTGGGCGGTAGTGGCGCACGCCTTTAATCCCAGCACTTGGGAGGCAGAGGCAGGCAGATTTCTGAGTTCGAGGCCAGCCTGGTCTACAGAGTGAGTTCCAGGACAGCCAGGGCTACACAGAGAAACACTGTCTCAAAATAAATAAAATAAAATAAAATAATAAAATAAAATAAAAATAAAAAAGAAAGAAGGTCACAGCCTGGAAAGCCCATGGTCAAATGGCAGACACATTTTCCAACACCAGGAACCCTTCAGGAATTTTTGGGAATCCAGGAGCTCCCAGGAGGTGCCACAATGGGCACCACCCAGGCAGGGCCAGCAGGCCTGAAATCTTCCTCTCCACAATGTTGTCATCCTACCCACAAGGAAACAAGGAGTGACTGGGTGCCCAATCAGAATGAAGCCTGGCCCTGCAAGCAGACAGGGGGCCATCAGACTGTCATGGCAGCCTGGCGGTCATGAGATCCGCGCCTCACCCGGGTTTCCTCGGCTCCTTCGAGAGCTCCTTCCGACTCTTTCAGTTTCTTCGTGGCTCCAGGAACAGAACTAAGAAAAGTCAGAAACAAACCAGCCTGACACAAAGAAAAGCAGAAGTGGGCGTCTCGGAGACTGGCCGTCCCCCAACGGGGCTGAACCGTGGAGCTGAACCGTGGAGCCTGCCGTGGCCTGCCTGCCGGTGACCCATGTGTAGGGAGAAATGACCCAACTGGTCAGGGTTGTGTGGCTGCCCGCACTGTTGCTGCTGCTGCTTTTCTGGCTTCCAGGTGAGGAGGCGTCTGCCCGGGAGGGCGGGAGGCTTCGGGGAGATGCAGTGTGAGGCACTGCAACCGGGATTCCTCTGCGCACAACAGCGAATGTGCAGGTGCGTCCTTCATGTAAGGTGGATGACCGAAGGGTTGTGCTTGGGGGGAAGGGACCGGGACCTCAGATTGCATCCAGCTGTCAGAAAAAGAGACAGGTCACACATGGTGGGGGCTGGGGCCTGCCTTGGAGGAGTGCCAAGAGGAATTTTGGATGGTTTAGAATAGAAAACAGGAGGTCAGGGCAGGTGGTACCAGTGTGAGTGGACAGTGGCCGTGTTGAGAGGCCTTGAGAGGCATGTGCTGTGGTGATGCGTGTGAAGTTTTGTCTGTCTGTCTGTCTCTTCCTTCCTTCCTTCCTTCCTTCCTTCCTTCCTTCCTTCCTTCCTTCCTTCCTCCCATCTTTCTTTCTTTTCTTTCAGTTTCCCCCCCTCTTTTTGGTTTTTCAAGACAGAGTTTCTCTTTGTAGCCTTGACTGTCTTGAAACTTGCTCCATAACCAGGTTGACCTGGAACTCAGAGATCCACCTGTCTTCCAAATGCTGGGATTTAAAGATGTGCACCACCATGCCCAGCTAGTCTTTTTTTTTTTTTTCTAGACAGGGTTTCTCTGTGTAGCCCTGGCTGTCCTGGAACTCACTCTGTAGACCAGGTTGGCCTCGAACTCAGAAATCCGCCTGCCTCTGCCTCCCAGAGTGCTGGGATTACAGGCGTGCGCCACCACCGCCCGGCTGTCTTTTTTTTTTTTTTTAAGATTTTTTTTTTCATTTTCTTTTTGGGATAGGTCTCACTGATTAGCCTTGAATCTCACGATGAAGACTAGGGTGGCCATGAACTCAGAGAGACTGTCTTTCTCAGCCTCCATCACACCCACATACTTCTTCTTCTTCTTTTTTTTTTTTTTTTATTCTTTGAAAATTTCAAATATGTGAACAGTTTAGTTTGACTGTATCTGACCTCCCTCCAACTTCCCCATGTCTGTTCAATACATCTACCTCTAACTTATTATTATTTATATATTTTAAAAATAACCATCTAATGATTAGCACTACTACTATGCACATGGGTATGGGGTCATCCACTGGGGAAGGGACAACCTGACAATAGCCATACCCCCAAAGGGGAAAAATCTCTAATCCCAGTACTCTGGAGGCAGAGGCAGGCAGATCTCTGAAAGTTTAAGGCCAGCCTGTTCTACAAAGTAAGTTTCAGGCCAGCCAGGATTTATATTCCCACTTGACTTGAATTTCTGTCCTCTCTTGATCCAGCTCTCCTCTCCTGATGTTTCCTCCACCTTCCTCATGGCTCCCATTCACTTCCTCCTAGAATGGGAAGCCCCACCCATTCTCTCCAAAGCTCCCTATTGGATAGTTGGCTTTTATTGGCAGGGCAGTGAACGAATGAGGAGTGATGTTTATACAAACTTGAGACAGGAGCTTCGGCTTCTAAGTATAAACATAGCAATGCCATGTCTAGATTGAAACAAGATATGAGGACAGAGAAATCAGCATTTGAATAACACAAGGGTAAACTTTACACAGTGTACAAAAACATGTCTACACACAACCACCTATAACTCTGGTTTCAGGGCTTCTCACACCCTCTTCTGGCTTCCATGGGATATATATATATATATATATATATATATATATAACATATAAACTCACATAGGCACACACAAACACGCAAATATAATAAACCTTAAGAAGAAAAACAGACCTCCAAATCAGTGAGATAAACCTAGGTTTAGAGAGCAAATCCTCTCATTTTCCTGCCCTTCCCCCAGCTCCTCTTCCTGGTCACAGGGTCATAAGGGCATTGAGGGAACTGGGCATACAGTTGGCCACCTCTTCTGCTCTGACTCATATTCTTGTGTGTGTGTGTGGGGGGGTGGCACATGGGGGTGTGTCTATTCTCCAGGCTCCTGAGATGCTGAGAGCTGAGTTGGCCCTGGTGGGTAAGAGGGGCTGGGAGGATTCAGGGTGAAGGATGGAGCAGGGCAGAAGCGGAGGGCACTGAAGGGTGATTGGCTGATGGGAGGTGAAGGGACGGATGGAGGGTGGACCGTTTGGAAGCCTATGAGGTGAAGAATGGAGGTTTGTGTTTTCCAGGTTGTGTCCCTCTGCATGGCCCCAGCACTGTCACAGGCATTGTGGGGAAATCCCTGAGTATAGAGTGTCAGTATGAGGAGAAATTCAAGCCTAACAATAAATACTGGTGCAGAGACTCACTTACGGTGCTATGGAAAGATATTGTCACGACCAAAGGCTCAGAAGAAGCTAGGAATGGTCGAGTGACCATCAGGGACCATCCAGACAACCTCACCTTCATAGTGACCTTGGAGAAACTCACCCTGGAGGATGCAGGCACCTACATGTGTGCGGTGGATATACCAGCTTTTGAAGGCTTTTTGAAGGTGCATGACTTCTTGGGGATTGATAAGTACTTCAAGATTAAGTTGTCTGTGGTTCTAAGTGAGGTTCCAGGTAAGTCCTCCTAATGAGCACTATAGCACCAGGACAGCAGGAATTTCTGGGGCAGGAATCAGCTCAGAGCCTGGGAGTACGTTATGTGTGGTGAGGGGCAGTCAGGGACAGGGCAACATCCAGGGGGGCATCCTGGAGTAACTGCTTCTTGTGAGGAGGAAGGTGCTGGTCTGTCAGGGGACAGGGGGCAGAGTATGGCCAGAACAGTTCTGTATCTTGTTGGGGTGAACCAAGAAAACCAGACAGGGTTCATGGGTGTGTTGGGGGCTGAGCAGAGGTCAGTAGGGGACAGATGGTGACAGTGCTGTGTTCAGAGGGCACTTTCACTAGTGACATGCCAGCTTTGCAGTTAGCTGTCTCTGGAAGCACGTGGCTGAGGCTGACGGGGAGCAGACCTGGTGTGCGGTTTTGCCTCAGGTGGGTTGGGGGTGGTAGCTGTGTCATGTGTGTAAAAGATCAGCTAATTTAGAAAGATCCTCCAACCTGATCCTTCCTTTGTACTAAAACAGCTCAAAAACAACCCATTAGCAGCTGATCAGGGTGGTGGCATGTGCCTGAGATCTTAGCACTCAGGAGATGGAGGCAGGAGGATCACAAGTTCAGGACAGCCAGGGCTATAAACTCCATCCAATCAAGACACTGTCTCAAAAAGTAAAAGAAAGAAAAAGAAGTAAGGGAAGGATGAAGAAAGGGGAATGAGGGAGAAAGGGAGAGAAGAAGAGAGGGAGGGGAAAGGGAGAGAGGAAGAGAGAGAGGAGGGAGGAAAAAAGAAAGGGAAGGAAGAAAAAGAGGAAAGGAGGAAGAAAGGAAGGGAAAGGAAGGGAAAGGAAGGGAAAGGAAGGGAGGAAGGAGAAAGCACTTAGATACTGGCAGAATCTGAGGAGACTAACTCGGTCTGATCTGTAGTTTCATCTCCAGGACCAACACTAGAGACACCTGTGGTGTCCACCAGCCTGCCTACCAAGGGTCCCACCCAAGGATCCACCACAGAGGACTACCATAAGCATCATGATCCCCAGGCCTTGAGGTAAGGTGCCCTGGTTCCTGACCTGGAGGTGTCCACCTCAGCTTTGTTGTCCCCTTAAGAGAAGGGCTACTCAAAGTGTGAGGGCTTAGGGTAAGGAACCTTGGCTCCCGACTTGAAGGTGGGCCTTCTCCTCAGAGGGGCTTAAGTAGGCATCATGGCCATGTGTTCATGTCATATCCCGCTGGCTAGTACCTCTCGTACACTGGGCTGTAGTTCAGGTAGGAGGTCATAGGTCACTGACCACGCTGGGTCTGCCTGGGATGAAGGGAGGGAGAGTTCAGGCTGAGGAGGACCCAGGGAGTCAGGAGAGGAGAGTAGAATGTAAAGGGCTGGTGGCATCCTGTCAGGCATGGCTCGGTGCTTCACAGAACACTCTCTTTTGTACCTCGTGAAGATCTCGATGTGACCACATGTCATGGTTATTTTTCTATGGTTGTGATAAAAACCCACCATGACTAAGGCAATTTATAACAGAAAGTGTTTATTTGGGGCTCACGGTTTCAGAGAATTAGAATCCATGACAGTCACGGTAGGGGTGTGGCAGCAGCCAGGCAAGCATGTCTCTGGAACAGTAGCCAAGATCTTACATCTTGAGACACAGCCACAAGACAGAGAGAGCTAACTGGGAATGTCATGTGTTTCTGAAACTTCAAAGCCCCGCCCCAGTGACACACCTTCTCCATCAAGGCCATGCCTCCTAATCCTCTCCAAGTAGTTCCACCCACTGGGGACCAAGGATTCAAATATATGAGCCTACGAGGGCCATTCTGATCCAAGCCATTGTACCAAGCTATTTTTCAGATAAATAAACTAAAGCTCAGAGCTCAGCACACTGCCTCGTCATAGAGCTAGTGTAGAAGATACAGGACTGGGCTCAGGCTTTCTAGAATGACTCCATATTCTAGAAACTGGGGAGACGCCAGCTCCATGGAGAATCTGGAAATATCTACAGACTCTCCCAAGAAAACTGCACACAGTCACCAACCATTGCCAGGGCTCAGACTCTCCACTTCAACCCCATGGGCACTGCCATTGGATCCTGGAACTGACTGGAGTTAGTATGGAACCTATAAGTGAAAGGCTCTGGCTACTTGTTTTCCTAGCTTTTAGCTGTAAATGTTAAGGCTCCCATGAAGCCTCCTTGGGTTCAGGAATTCACTGAAGTCATCGCCCACAGAAATGGTTTTATCGTAAAAGATATAGATCACGAGGAGACAATTGAAGGCACAGCAAGGCAGAATGGGAGAATCCCAAGCAAAGCCTCAGTATCGTCCATCTCAGCAGAGTCAGGGTACATTGCCTTCCCAGGGCCCTCTGTGTGTCTCCACCAAGAGCTCCTTCCCAGGGATTTTACTGGGGTCTCATGAAGTAGGCACCACAGGCGTGTCTCCAGCACATGGATGAGCTGATCTTCAGCCCCTCCCCTCTCTGGAGGCTGGGCCAGGCTGAGCCCTGTCACATCTCTGATGCCACATTGGTTCCTGGTGAGCACCCTCATTCTGTAATCTCACCTACCTATGTACAGGCTTTTGTCATTGTGACACAACACTGTTATTTATAAAGTTCACACTCAAGAGCTGTGCCATCAAGGTACAAAAATATCAAGAAAACCAACCAACCAACCAACCAACCAACCAAACAAACAAAACGCAAAGCAAAAATCTAACCACTCTGGACACTTATTTTAAGTAAATTTACAATTTGGTGTTGGGTTGTATTTATAACTATGCAGGGCCAAATGCACGAGACCCGTAGACTGAGGCCTGGACACTGATGTCATTCACAAACAACAAAGGGGTTCCTAGCAAATTCCCCAGCATTAGGCAGGGATGTCCAACCTCTGGAGAGTGTGTTGTCCACATTCAAAGCTATCCTGGGACACACATGGCCTCTCTCCTAGGATCCAGGGACCAAGGCCTGTCCGTTCCTCACTACCCCACACCTGGAAACCTTCCCATAAGTTTTCTGCCAACCTAGAACTAGAATGTGGCTGCCAGACAAGGCAAGATTCAGGACCCAAGCATGCTGCTCTCGGAGGTTTACTTGCAGACATTCACAGCAGGCAGAGCCCTGCTTTGTTGGAGCTGAAAGCTTGTGTGTAGTGTGTAGTGTGTGTGTGTGTGTGTGTGTGTGTGTGAAGAGTGAAAGATTTAGATATAAAAGTCTGTTTTGCTGTTGACCTTTATAAAATTTCTTAAAAGATTTACCTATTTTGTGTATGTGAGTACACTGTCACTGTTTTTAGATGCATCAGAAGAGAACATCAGATTCCATTACAGATGGTTGTGAGCCACCATGTGGTTGCCAGGAATTGAACTCAGGACCTCTGGAAGATCAATCAGTGCTCTTAACCTCTGAGCCATCTCTCTAGCCTCTATAAAATTATTTGTTTGTTTGTTTGTTTATTTGATACAAGGTCTGACTACATAGCTTTGGCTAGCCTGGAGCTCACCGTGTAGACTAGGCTGGCCTTGAACTTACAAAGATTCACCTACCCCTGCTTCCTGAGCTTTGGGGTTAAAGTTGTGGGTCAGCACCACCAGCTTTATAAAGTTTTAAAGGTTATTATTGTATGTGGGTGAGTGTTCCTAGGTGCACAGCGTTCAGGAGTCAGTCAGTTCTCTTCTTCCTCTTTTGACTCTGAGGTTTAAACCTATGACCTCAGGTTTGCAGGGCAAACTTTTTTATCCACAAAGTCATCTCATGGGTTCCTTTTTTTTTTTTTTTTTTTTTTTTTTTTTTTTTTAAATTGACTTTATGTATTTGTTTTGAAAGTCAGGGCCTGGCAATATACTCAGGGGCTATGTAGAGCTCTTGCTTAGTATCCATGAGGCCCTGGGTTCGATTCCCAGCCCTGAATAAATTACTCTTTCCCTGTAAAGCCTCCCTGTGCTGCTGTCCGTGTTAGTTCTCCTGCTGTTTCTGTTGGTGGGGACCTCTCTGCTGGCCTGGAGAATGTTCCAGAAGCGACTGGTCAAAGGTGAGTGAGTTCCCTGTGTCCTTCTGTTCCTGCTTCAGGGTAGGCAGATTCTGGCCACAGTCTGCCACCTTCCTGCTCTGTTCCCAGTTCTCAGAACAGTCACCACATTAAGCTCACACCCTCAGGGCACACAAGCCAGGTGATCCTAGAGGGCGGGCCCCAGAGGTGTCCCTGGGAGTAGTGGTTACAGACCTTTGCAGATAGCTCCCTAGAGGCCTTGCTCCTGGGGCCTGAGTGGCTGCTTCTTGGAGCTGTGTCTTCTTTGGTTAAAACCTTTTGTGGCTTCCCACACTCTCAAGGGACTCTGCAGGGCTGTTAGGTCTCTGGTGTGTCCAGCCTGCCTTGCCCCTTCCCACTTCTTGTGACTTTTGGTCACATGGGAGGAACCTTAGGCTCCGTCCCCCTCTCTCTTCCCCCACTCTCCACCCCACTGAGCTTCTGCTCCCACAGGGCTGACTCTAACCACACGGGACTTCCCCAGCCTCGACAACCCCAGTTCTGTGAGTCCTAGCATTCTTCTTGGGTGCCCTTTCACCTAGAAACACTGTGGCCCCACACTTCCTTTTTAAGAAAGATGTGAGACGGGTTGGTTCAGCTAATCCCAGTGCTTGGGAAGCAGAGGCAACAGGATTGCAGAGTTCTGCAAAGGGCATGCAGCACTACACAGGGAAGACGTTGTCTCACTGAGAAAAGCAAACCAGGAGGTAGAGGTGCACTCCTTCGATTTCAGCATCCGAGAGGCAGAATCGCCAGGTGGTGGTGGTGCACGCCTTTAATCCCCAGCACTTGGGAGGAAGAGGCAGGCAGATTTCTGAGTTTGAGGCCAGCCTGATCTACAGAGTGAGTTCCAGGACAGCCAGGGCTACACAGAGAAACCCTGTCTCAAAAACACCAAGAGAGAGGGGGGGGTGTAGAATCAGGGGGATCTCTGTGAGTTCAAGGCCAGCCTGGTCTACAGAGTGAGTTCCAGGACAGTCAGGGCTACACAGAGAAACCCTGTCTTGAAAAAGCAACCAAACCAAACCAAACCAACAGAAAAAGAGGGATGAAGAGAGGAATTCTGTGGGAAACTTGAAAAATAATTAAAAGCAACAGGAAAGAAATTACCTAAGGTACATGATAAGTCAAAATCCCACCACCAAGAGCCGGGCAAAGGCGGCTCACACCTTTAATTCCAGCACTTGGGAGGCTGAGGCAGGTGAATATCCTTGAGTTTAAGGCCAGCCTGGTCTACATAGTGATTTCCAGGACAGCTAGGACTGTTACATAGAGCAACCATGTCTTGAAAACAAAGGCAAAAAAGAAAAAGAAATCCCACCACCTAGAAAATAAGCCACTGTGCCAGAGGCATGTGAATTCCTTCTGGCCTTTTATTATGCCTATGTGAATTCTTTAAAATATTTCCCCATGTTTTGATTATTTATATATGTGTGTTATATATGTGTGTGTATGTATGTATATATGTATGTATGTATGTATGTATGCATATGGAGAGCCCTTAGAGGTCAGAAGGGAGCATCAGATCCTTTGGAGCTGGAGTTACAGGCAGTTGTCAGATGATCAGCCTGGGTGCTGGGAACCAAACTCGGGGCCCATGGAAGGTCAGCTCTTAAATTCTGAGCCATCTCTTCAGTCCTTTGTGTGATTTCCTAAAGATCTTGCTTCATAACCAGGCAAAGTGGCTCCTCCTTGTGCTCTCAGCACTTGGGATGCTGAGGCAGGGGGATTAGGGGAGATTTTAAGAGCAGGCTGGACAACATAGCAAGCCCCTGTCTCAAAAACAAAACAAAACAAAACAAAACAAAACAAAACAAAACAAAACAAAAGAAAACTTCATTTCATCTAAACCTGTAGTTTTGCACTTTAACGTATTATATATAGCATTTCCATTACTGTTGAGTGTTCCAGAAATCCCAGACCTATGGCTGAAGTCTCCAGGGAGGGAAAGCCTTTCTCAGATAGAGTAGCACAAGCCTTTCCGCTTCCTACATTTGTCTGCAGCCTCACCTCCTTCCTCTCTTCCTTCCTCTAGCTGATGTGCATCCAGAGTTGTCCCAGAACCTCAGACAGGTAAGGGAGCTACAGCAGGAGGAGAGTCAGGGTGACTGGGCGGGGCTGAGATAAGAGGAGGCTGTGGAGGAGCCTCTGGCCTGGTAGAAGGGGCTGGTCTGTTTCAGGGAGCTGGCATTGTTCAGGCTAGCACTTGGAGATCTAGTCACTCTTACCCCAAGTTCTGTCCAGTGTGCTCCCCTCTGCCCAGGACAGTGGACTTGCATGAAGGGAGGGTCCTCAAGAGAACAGGGTGAAGGCAGAGGAAGAGTGGGAATGCCTCTGTGACACCCAGAGTGTAGTGGGGCAGAGAGAGATGTGTTCAGAGAAGGAGGGCAGTGGGAGGGATGGGGAGAGTTGGGAGGGAGGGACTCCATGGATGATAGCTCTTGACCTTCTACAGGCTGCTGAGCAGAGAGAGTCCCAGTATGTGAATCTGCAGCTGCACACGTGGCCCCTGAGGGAAGAGCCGGTGCTACCGAGTCAGGTAGAGGTGGAGTATAGCACATTGGTAAGTTGGAGAGCCTGGTTCCCTTGGCGTGAGGATCCTGGGCTGTGTACCACATAGGGATAGGGACAGGCAGAAGGAGAATGGGCTGCTGGCTCAGGCAACTCTACAGAAGATGCGGCAGGTGGAGACTCAGTAAGAGCTGAGGCCCTTAGAAGAGCCATGCGTCACTGTGGCCAGGAGTAGGAAGTGGGATTATAGGCGTGGCCAGTTTTTATGGTCTTGACAGTCGATACATCAAAACCAGTAATTTCGCCTTGTGTCAGTTCCCCCAACCCCATCTTTTTGGTATCAATTCTGCTTTAGAGGTGTGTTCAAGACCCACCATTTTATAGGGAGGGTCAAATTGAAGCTGAGGGAGATACAAACTTCAAAGGCTTTCTGGGGAGACTCTGTCTCCCCCCCCCACCCCAGGCTCAGAGCCTTCTGCACCCTTATCTGTTGCCCCGAGGATGGATAGGAGGATATATACTGCTAAAAAGGTGGCTTATCTGAATGGGCCGACTCTGATCCCATTCAACCCAGGCTGTGGATCCTGCTCCATGGGGGATAAGGAAAGGTCCTGTCCCATGTCCATTCGGGATAACCCAAAGCTATGACTTCCCTTCACTTGTGCATGTGTCTTAAAGATTCATGTATTTGTATTTCATGTGCATTGTGTTTTATCTGTGTGTATGTCTGGGGGAGGGCATCAGATGCCCTGGAATGAGTTATAGACAGCTGTGGGTGGTCATGTGTGTGCTGGGAATTGAACCCTTGTCCTTCCAGAGCATTGGGTCCTCTGGAAGAGCACCCAATGCTCTTAACTGCTGGACAGTCTCTCCAGCCTTACACCAGTGTCTTTTGGTGAGTTATGGGCAGGGGACCCAGTGTCCTCATTTTAAGCAGCTGTCTGTCTATAGTTAGATGTTGCCTAGCCTTGCATCTGAAAGGCCCCTTCCTCTACCGTGTGACATGTTCTCATCTTTTCCCAGCTATGGGACCAGCATTACCTGGTAGCCAATGATAGCAAATCGGTTGGTTGGAAGCTAACTTCCTTTCCCACTTGGGACAAGTCAGCCTGTGACATTAGAAGCATTCTACCACTGTGCCTACTTCTGCTGGCCATGATATACCCAGCATGGGGATTTCCTACTGTGACTTGACCAGATGGGCCAATGAGTCCACATCTGGGCACTTGAGGTCTGGGATATGTGTCCTTCTCTTCTTGGCCTGAGTCTGGGGGTCTCTCTCTACAGGCATTACCCCAGGAAGAGCTTCACTATACATCTGTGGCATTTGACTCCCAAAGGCAGGATTCTCACACCAATGGGGATTCCCTTCGTCAACCTCAGGACCAGAACACAGAATACAGTGAGATCCAGAAGCCCAGAAAAGGTCTTTCTGACCCTCACCTGTGATCCCCTCATCAGATCCCCTCAATGGTGACCATCAGGTTCTAGAGCTCCCTGCTGGCTGCTGCCCTCAATGTCACGAGCACCTCGCTGGCTTCACTAAAGATGAGCAGGAGCCAGGGCTCCGTGGGCACAGAATCTCATCCCACTGGCTCTCTGCTCTTAGCCTGCATTTTGTTCTGCCTCTGGGTGTGGAAGACATAGATGCTGCTCCTTTAGGGCTCTGGGAAGTGACATGGTTTGTATAGAATGGTACTTGTGCTAGTTATCTTTGTAGTGTCAGTCCAGGAAGAACATCTATGGTCCCTGGGGAAGTGAAGAGCCAGCAAGGACCCATGAGACTACAAAATAACAGGAGTCATGGGGGCACTAACTAACCATCAACTCCTCTGTCTCACAGAGGAAGAAACCTAAGCTCTGAGGACAAGACAGGGTCTCTCAGTGTAGCTTTGACTGTCCTGGAACTCACTCTGTAAACCAGAATGGCCTTAAACTCACAAAGATCTGCCTGCCTCTGCCTCTTCAGTGCTGGTACTAAAGGCATGTGCCACAACACCTGGCTTCTCTGGACTCTTAAGTAAAAGATGAAATAAAGTTTATAATATCGTTTTAAAGGGAGAGAAAATGGTTCACATGATGTCTGTTTCATGCCTGTAGCCCCACATTAAAGCCCAGCTTTGAAGTCAGAGGAGCCTTTGGGGAACAAGGGGTTGGGAAGGACATGCCAACTGCTGTTCCCGATGGAACACACAAGAGTGTTTTCTTACCAGGGTGATTTTTTAAACTTACAACCAAAGATGATGGTGTTTCTAGTCCGCAGTAGCCACTAATGGCTTGAAAACTGTATCTGCCCAAGCGATTTTTCTTACAACTCTTAACACTGTGCCAGAAGCAACTCCTAGGGTAAGTTGTCCCCAGAGTGGTAGGATGATGGCTATTTGTGACGTCTTTGATTTTTTTTTTTTTAAGACAGAATTCTTGCTGAGTGTTGGTACAAACCTTTGATCCCAGCATTTGGGAGGCAGAGGCAGGTAGGTCTCTATGAGTTTGAGACCAGCTTGGTCTATAGAGTGGGTTCTAGGACAGCCAGGGCTACACAGAGAAACCCAACAAAAGGAACAAACAAAAGAAAAGACAGGATTCTTTATAGCCCAGGCTAGCCTTTTAACTTGCTGTATAGTCAAGGATGACTTTTTAGTCACTGTTTTATTGCTGTGAAGAGACCCCATGATCCTCTTATAAAAGAAAACATTTACCTCGGGCTGGCTTGCAGTTCAGAGGCTTTAGTCCATTATCATCATGGCAGGAAGGGCATCCTGCATGAGTTTCTTCTCCAGCCTGCATTCTTTAGATTTCAGCTCATGTACCCCATCCTCCACATGTGCAAGAATTCATGGTATGCATACTCATGACTCAGCCTTCCCTTCTTGTACTAATGTTCTGAGAGGTAAAACGGGAAACACATACACGGGTGGATACATGTCTAAAGCCAGGTTCCACAGTGTGAGGGAAGTGTGTCAGGGGCAGTAGGGACTATGGGTACAGCAAACAGAGCACTGGTCTACTCTCAGCTCTGTCCCAGGCTCTAGCCCCATGCCTACTAATAGTTCTTCCCACTTGAAAGAGCAGTGGGCATTAGATTGTGCAGATGGGACTTAAGAGTCTTAAGAGGGGAAGTAGGGGAGCTGTGGCTAAAAATAGAGTGCTGGGCCCACAAACAGTGCAGGCACAAAGGTTTAGTTGGGTGACTAAACTAGATTGCCAAGTAGGAGGGATGGGCAGGGAAAGGAGAGCCCTGCTTCCTGGTGTGAATCACTTATCATGGGGTGGCCCAAGTGCCAAGTGCCCAGCCAGAGGCAGTTTTCTTCTCCTGTGGATGTGTCTCTTCCTTCACATTCTTCTCCTCTTCTCCTATTTCCTCTTCCTGCTGCCTGGGGCAGATCAGCCCAAGGGCAGCTTTCACTCATTCCTTCATTCCTTCCTTCATTCACCGTTCATTCAACCATTCACTTGCCAACCCATCCATCCATCCATCCATCCACCCACCCACCCACCTACCCACCCACCCATCCATCTACATACTCAATATTTTGTCCACTCCTTGCAGAGCATTCAGGGACCTGCTTCACAATGGCAGGTTAGACAAAGGGACAAAAACTCTGCCCCACATAGACTTTTGGTTTTACAGAGATATAGACATGGTCTTCTCTATTCACCTCTCTGCTTTAGAACTGTGGGCAGGGAGGGGCACCTCTTCATATGAAATCCTCAGTAAACCGTGGATGGGTGGATGGATGGATGGATGGATGGATGGATGGATAGATGGATGGGTGGGCAGATGGGTGGGTGGATGGATGTAAGAGTTTCCTGCTAAGGAACGGAAAACCTTGATGCTCCAAATTTATGTTCAAGAGTGGCCATCAGGGCTGGAGAGGAGGCTCAGTGGGTGAAAGTGCAAAGACCTGAGTTTGATCCCCAGAACCCAAGTAAAAAGCTGGATGTGTGGTCTGCTCACACCCAGTGGGTGAAATGCTTACCATACAAGTCTGGTGGCCTCAGTTTGGTCCTTAGAGTTCATGTAAAGATGGAAGGAGAGGATCAAGTACACAGAGTTGTCCTCTGACCTCCACACCATGATACATGAGCCCCCTATCCCACCTTCCACAAATAATCATTTAAATTGTAAAAATAAAAAAAAATAATTGTAGAAGTTGGGCCTGGTTCTTCCTCCCAGCCCCATGCACCCAGAAATGAGACTCAGTTTCAAAATGTATCTACAAGTACCTTGGCCATACAGCTAGGCTCTTCCCTGACTAGATATAAAATATCTCATTTATTCTAGCCTACACTCTGCCACAAACATGGCTGGTTACCTGTGTTCAAGTACCGTGGATCTATCTTGTCCTGTCTTCCCAGGCAAATCTTCTGACACCTGGCTCTATCCCAGAATTCTTTCTACCTCCCAGATGTCCCACCCCCCATCTCCTTCCTAAGTCATAGGCCACAGGCATTTTAATTGACAGATGATGCATCCATATATTACACAGGATATTCTCTCTACAAATTAAAAAGTAGGACATGTAGCAAGAGAGCCTGTAATCCCAGCCCTGCTTCAACAAGATGGGAGGTGGAAACAGGTTCCTGAAGCTTGGAGGTCAGTGGGACTGGTGCTGGAGTGATTATCGAAGAGATCATGTCCCAAGCAAGGTGAAAGGTGTAGACCAACACCTCAGATTGTCCCCCGACCATAACACATGTGCCTGCATGCACACATACAAATACACACAAAATGGCTATCAGGGTTGACTGCCCTGTTAGTCAAAAAGCCTGTGCTTATAGTGACGGGGAAGAAAGAGTCGGGTAGGATGGCTTTATCTGGCATCCCCATGAGGGAGCACTTTCTCCATCAAGAATAGGCAACCTCGTCCAGCCTGTCATGGATCTCAACAGTGCCATGCCATGTGCTTTTCCTGGGGAGATGTAAACATCTAGTGACCCAGATAGGGCTCAACCCAAAGAAACAATTGCATTCCAGTCTAGCCTGGCGAGTCAGTGAGCTCACCAGCTTTCCCTACAGGAGCAGGGGCAAAGGGCTACTTACAGGACTGTGACTGACCCCCTACAAACAGCTGTACCAATGAAAGCCCCGCTCCAGTGTAGGTGCAGGTGTCCCCCAAATCTCTATACAGAGTTCCCCCTACTTCAGCTACCTTTCCATTTCCCATGTACTCCAGCACCTCCTCACATGCAGGTGGGACAGAATCTTGTACTAGTGGCTGGGATCTCAGGTGAGTGACTGATGGGGAGTTTGAAAGTCTCATAGGTGTGGGCAGTTACAGATGCTGTGTCTTTAAGGGTGGTGGTGGCCGTGTCCAGGACAATGTTTTCAAACATCTCTCTCTCTCTCTCTCTCTCTCTCTCTCTCTCTCTCTCTCTCTCTCTCTCTGAACAAGAATTTGTCAGATCAAAATGGAGTCACTTATGTCAAACCCTAACAGAAGACAGGGGTCATAGTCTCTCTCTCTCTCTCTCTCTCTCTCTCTCTCTCTCTCTCTCTCTCTCTCTCTGTGTGTGTGTGTGTGTGTGTGTGTGTGTGTGAACAAGAATTTGTCAGATCAAAATGGAGTCACTTATGTCAAACCCTAACAGAAGTCAGGGGTCATAGTCTTAGTCTACTCTCTCTTGCTTCTTGACCTTTTGGCTAAGATCAAGTGCAAAATACTTGAGATTGGGAAATTTATAGGAGAAAGAGGTTTATTTAATTTAGGGATTTGAAGTCTAAGAGGGTCAAGTTAGGAGGCTGCAATGGGTAAGAGCAGGGTCTACAGGCAGGACAGGCTTCAATAGGTTGAGAGATGCAAAGCAAACACCAAGAAGCATTCTAAACAGATACATTCTACATGAATTATATTTGCGTGTGTATGTGAGTGCACATGTGGGTGTGCCCACATACCAAGGTGTGCCAAAGCATGAATGTAGAGATCCAAGGACAAGTTGGTCGGAGTCAGGTCTCCTACCATGCGAGGTTCAGGGATTGAACTTGTATTGCCAGGCTTGGCCGCAAGTGTACAGAGGCACTGAACCATCTCAGGAGCTCAGCTTTTCCTCCTCCTCCCCCTCCCCTTCTTCCGTCCCCCTCCCCTTCCTCCCCTCCTGTCTTAGTCAGGGTTTCTATTCCTGCACAAACATCATAACCAAGAAGCAAGTTGGGGGGGAAAGGGTTTATTCAGCTTACACTTCTGCATCGCTGTTCATCACAAAAGGAAGTCAGGACTGGAACTCACACAGGGCAGGAAGCAGGAACTGATGCAGAGGCCATGGAGGGATGTTCCTTACTGGCTTGCTTCCCCTGGCTTGCTCAGCCTGCTCTCTTACAGAACCTAAGAATACCAGCCCAGGGATGGTACCACCCACAAGGGGCCTTCCCCCCTTGATCACTAATTGAGAAAACGCCCCACAGCTGGATCTCATGGAGGCACTTCCCCAACTGAAGCTCCTTTCTCTGTGATAACTCCAGCCTGTGTCAAATTGACACACAAAACCAGCCAGTACAATTGACCCCTTGTCAACTTGACATACAAACACATCACTATTAAGCCTCAACCCTTACTTTCTTATTCATCCCCAAGATCTAAATTACTTTAAAAGTCCCACACTCTTTACATTTTAAAATGTCCAATATCTTTAAAATGTCCACTATCTTTAAAATTCAAAAGTCTTTTAAAAATTAAAAGTCTCTTAACTGTGGACTCCACTAAAATACTTTCTTCCTTCAAGAGGGAAACATATCAGGGCATAGTCACAACCAAAAGCAAAACTCAAATTCCAATGGTTCAATGTCTGGGATCCAACTCACGATCTTCCGGGCTCCTCCAAGGGCTTGGGTCACTTCTCCAGTTGTAGCACACAGCTTGTCTTCTAGGCTCCAGCTGCCTGTACTCCACTGCTGCTGCTGTTCTTGGTGGTCATCACATGGTACTGGCATCTCCAAAACACTACTATCTTCCACTGTAATTAGGCTTCACCAATAGCCTCTCATAGGCTCTCTTCATGGTGACAAGCCTCTGCTCCTATGCATGACCCCTTCAAGTCCTGGGCCATCAATTGCAACTGAGGCTGCACCGTCACCAATGGCCTTTTGTGGCCTCTCACTGTGCCAAGAGTTTCAGCTGCTCTTCATGACCTCTTTATGCCTTCAAAACCAGAACCATCTGGGTGACTCTTACACAGCACCAAGTCCAGACACAGCACAAAATACAACTGTGGCTATCTCTAGAACACAGCCTCTGTGCTCTCAGAAAACACTTCCCAGAAGATTTCACCTCAGTGATGCTCATCTCTTCTTAATCACCACTAATTTCTTAGCTCCAGCTAACCAGCATCAATAGTCCCAGTAACACAAAGGTTTGCTTTAGTGGTTAAGGTATCTTGTTGATCACAGCTGATTCTTCAGCCCCAGCTAACCAAAACCACAGAATCTTCACAATCAAAACATGGCCCCTTTAAGAGTCTTTAATCTTCCCTCTGAAATTTCACAAGCCAGGCCTCCATTTTCTCCAGTGTTCTCAACATTATCTTCCAAGCTCCTACAGAACATTCCACAGAGCTCTTAACACCGAATGGATCATCTAGCCTGAAGTTCCAAAGTCCTTCCACAGTCCTCCCCAAAACATGGTCATGTTGTCACAGGAATACCCCACTACGCTGGTACCAATTTGTCTTAGTCAGGGTTTCTATTCCTGCACAAACACCATGACCAAGAAGCAAGTTAGGCAGGAAAGGGTTTATTCAGCTTACACTTCCACATTGCTGTTCATCACAAAAGGAAGTCAGGACTGGAACTCAAGCAGTGTTGGAAGCAGGAGCTGATGCAGAGGCCATGGAGGGATGTTCCTTACTGGCTTTCATCCCCTGGCTTGCTCAGCCTGCTCTCTTATAGAACCCAAAAATATCAGCCCAGGGATGGCACCACCCACAAGGGGCCCTCCCCACTTGATCACTAATTGAGAAAATGCCCCACAGCTGGATCTCATGGAGGCACTTCCTCAACTGAAGCTCCTTTCTCTGTGATAACTACAGCCTGTGTCAAGTTGACACACAAAACCAGCCAGTACACCTCCTTTCCCTCCCCCTTCTTCCTTCCCTTCCCCCTCTGTCCCCTCCCCTTCCTCCCCTTCCCCTCCCTCCCCTCCCTTTCCTCCCTATCCTCCCTCTTCTCCCCTCCTCCTTCCTTCCCCTCTTCCTCCTCCTCCTCCTTCTCCTCCTCCCTTCTTCTTCTTCTTCTTCTTCTTCTTCTTCTTCTTCTTCTTCTTCTTCTTCTTCTTCTTCTTCTTCTTCTTCTTCTTCTTCAAAATGAGACAGGGTTTCTCTGTGTAGCCTTGGCTATAGTAGAACTCATTCTGTAGACCCAAAAAAGTAAGAGATCTGCCTGCCTCTGCTTCCTGAGTGCTGGGATTAAAGGCATGTGCCACCATGCCCTGCTCTCAACACATCTATTCTTGAGATAACACACCCAATAATCTATGTCCTAATCCCTATCCTTTCTCTGAGAAGTCTAGTAAGGTATTGATAGTGTTGCAGAAGCCAGAAGCCTCAAACCAGACCAATGAGCATTTGCAAGTAAGGAAGTATGGACAAAATGGTGTACTGTGGGACACACGGCAATACACTACAACTTCCACAAGAGGATTTTTTGTTTTTGTTTTTATTTTTATTATTTCTATTAATATTTTATTTTGAAGGGGAGGTTACAAAGACAGAGTGTAGGTATGAAGACATAGGGAGATGAGTGGGATTTGGGTACATGATGTGAAATTCACAAAGAATTAATAAAAAGCTAACTAACTAATTAGCAGTTCTGACCAGACAAAGAGGAGGAAGAGGAGGAGGGGGATGAGGGGATGAAGAGGAGGAGGAGGAGGAGGAGGAGAAGGAGGAAGAGGAGGAGGAGGAGGAGGAGGAGGAGGAGGAGGAGGAGGAGGAGGAAGAGGAGAAAATGGAGAAGAGGAAGGGGAAGAGGGAGAGGAAGAGGGAGAAGAAGAAGGAAAAGGAAGAGGAGGAGGAGGAGGAGGAGGAGGAGGAGGAGGAGGAGGAGGAGGAGAAGAAGAAGAAGAAGAAGAAGAAGAAGAAGAAGAAGAAGAAGAAGAAGAAGTTGTTGAGATAACTGAACCTTGCACCTTAAGGATGCTAACCAGGTACCCTGCCACTCAGCTATGTCCCTAATTCTAATCCTCTCCTTACTATTTTATTTAGAGACTGGGGTCTTGTTAAATCACCCGGGTTGACCTTGAACTAGTTGTGTAACTCAGGCAGGCCTTGAACTTGCTCTCTATCCTCCTGCCTCACTTTCACCAGGCCCTACTGCACAACCGGAGTTAAAATTCATATCCGTTCGGATGGAATCATCAAAGTGGAGACATCCACAAAGGGGGATCATCATGGATATTTACGTGATGGCAGTAACTGTCACCAAAGACTCTGCCCAAACCACAGGCTTGCACAAAAGTCATGATGACCTTGCACAAAGAACCACAGCCTCGCAGTGCAACATCAGCCCAGAAGCTGTCTGTTCAGCCTGGCGCTGGTTCCACCTTTGATACTGACCTTTGTGGTGGAGGGCCATTGCTTCAACACAGCTTATGTAACCTTCCCGACCCTCCCGTTAACCCCCACCTTCCTTACTCTCTCTCACCCTACGACATCTCACAACTTCTATGGCACACACTGTACCCAATAAGCTCTTTTCCCACCAGCTCAGTTTAGCTCAACACAGTATCTTCATATCATTCTAGCAGAGATGTCTCCAGAGAGAGGGTGTGCTAACTAGTTTTATGTCAGCTCTGACACAAGACAGATCATTTGGGAAGAAGGCATTTAAATTGAGAAAATGCTCTCACCCGCCTGGTCTGTGGACAAGCCTGTGTAGGTTTACTTGATTGATGATTGATGTAAGTAAAGGTTTCCGTTCGCCGTGGGTGGAGCCATTCCTGAGCAGCTGGTCCTGGATTCTACAACAAAGCAGGCTGAGCCAGCCTGAGGAGCAGGGCCTAAGTAGCACTTCTCTATGGCCTCGGCATCAGCTCCTGCCCGGGAGTTCCCGGGGCGACTTCCCTCAGGACTTCCCTCAGTGATGGTTTGTGGCGAGGGAGTGTATGTGAAATAAACCCTTTCCTCCCCAAGTTGCTTTTGGTCATGGTGTTTATCAAAGTAATAGAAACCCAAAGACAGGGGGGGCTTCGGAGTATTCCTATCTACCCAGGTTGCCAGCCAACGTCGGCGGGTAGGATAATGAGCTGAAAGATGTCTTTAGTTAAAAGGTACGTTCCCCCTTCTAGCTGCCGTCTTGTGTTCCTGCGTGTGTGTACACCTTATCTCAGTTGGTCTGCCCGAGACCCCTGTCGTAGTCAGGGTTTCTATTCCTGAACAAACATCATAACCAAGAAGCAAGTTGGGGAGGGAAGGGTTTATTCAGCTTACACTTCAGTGGTACTATTCATCACTAAAGGACTCAGGACTGGAACTCAGGCAGGTCAGGAAGCAGGAGCTGATGCAGAGGCCATGGAGGGATGTTCTTACTGGCTTGCTTCCCCTGGCTTGCTCAGTCTGCTATCTTACAGAACCCAAGAGCACCAGCCCAGGGATGGCACCACCCACAAGGGGCCCTCCCTGCTTGATCATAATTGAGAAAACGCCCCACAGCTGGATCTCATGGAAGCACTTCCCCAACTGAAGCTCCTTTCTCTGTGATAACTCCAGCTTGTGTCAAGTTGACAAAACCAGCCAGTACACCCCTGGAGCATGAACCTTAGTCCCCCACCCCATCCCACTCCTGTGCACGCGGCCCCATTTCCACTCTGACGAGATAAAGAACAGATCACAAACCTGCAGGCACAACTGCACATTGCTGGGAAAGGAACTGCTAGTAGAAAGAAGGTGGTTCTCAGAACAGCCACAGCAGACAATTAAAAAAACTGCAGTTCTCCCTAAAAAAGTTAGGGGTAAACCATATCTCTGGTAGTGAAGAGGTGAACTTGTTTACAAACCAAGGATCAGTGATCCATTTTAACAACTACAGTTCAGGCGTCTCTGGCAGCAAACACCTTCGCCATTACTGGCCACGCTGAGACAAAGCCGCGGACAGAAGTGCTTCCCGGCACCCTCAACAACTTGGTGCACGCAGTCAGACTAGTTTAAGGAGACTGGCTGAAGCTCTGCCCAAACAATCTGTGGATGGAAAAGCAGCGCTTGCTGCTGGAGAGGAGGATGTGGATGAAATTCCAGATCTGGTGGAGAAGTTTGAGGCTTCTAAGAATGAGGCAAACTGAGGTGAAGCAACTTCTGAAGAAGGTGATGCTTGCAGAAGTTACGGGAGCGGTTATTTTATATCGTGACTGTTTTTAAATTTTTTTTTTGTTTATTATGAATCTGATGAAATCTAGATCTCTTAATATTTTTTTAAGCCCAAGCCCTCCTGGATACTGCATCTCTTTTCAGTTTTCACTTATACCGAATTCATTTTTTGCAGCAAATTGAGCTGAAGAAGTGTGGGAATAAAGTTTGAGAAAGGTTAATAAAATTCTTTACCTAGTTAGGAAAAAAAAAGGTACTTTACCTAGGTGATGGATGGCATGTGAATTTTGTGTGAGACTCTGTGAGCGTATGTGTGTAAAGTGAGTCTGAATTATCAAGGTAGTTTCGGTTGTGTGTACGAGTGTGAAGAGAGCCTGTGTTAGCTGTTAACCAGAGCGG
The DNA here is from genome assembly GCF_947179515.1 of Apodemus sylvaticus. Classification (NCBI taxonomy): domain Eukaryota; kingdom Metazoa; phylum Chordata; class Mammalia; order Rodentia; family Muridae; genus Apodemus; species Apodemus sylvaticus. The sequence goes on along the minus strand of NC_067481.1, from coordinate 7,649,033 downwards.
AGAGGGATGAAGGAGACAGGAAGTTATGAAGGTAGTAAGCTCACTGGCTCTGAAGATGGACTTAGGGACCACGAGCCAGGGAGTTCCGGAACCGCTGGCTATGAGAAGAGGTAAGCGAGGACACGCCCCCTAGAGGCAGCAGGAGGAACAGCTTGTCAATGCCTTGATTTAAGAATTTTGATCCAGGAGTGGTATAGCAGGGTCCTCTGGGAGTATCATGACCAGTTTTCCGAGGAACTGCCAGACTGATTTCTAGAGTGGTTGTACCAGCTTGCAACCCCACCAGCAGTGGAGGAGTGTCACATTTCAAATGATGCCCAAGAAGAAGGAAGGAGAGGCCCCTGGTCCTGGAAAGGCTCAGTCCAGCAGTGTAGGGGAATATCAGGACAGGGAAGCAGGAAGGGGTGGATTGGGGAACAGGGGGAGAGAAGAGGACTTATGGGACTTTTGGGAAGAGGGGATCCAGGAAAAGAAAAATCATTTGAAATGTAAACAAAGAATATATCGAATTAAAAAATATGAAAAAAATAATTTTGATCCAGAGATGTAAGGTCTGTGTTGCTTTAAGACACTCTAACCCATTGTATGGTTTTGACTTCTTTATCAAAAATCGAGTGTCCATAGGTGTGTGGGTTTATTTCTGGTTCTTAGATTCAATTCCACTGATCAATGTGTTTTTCTCTGTACCACTACCGTGCAGTTTTTATCACTATTGCTCTGTAGTACAGCTTAAAATCAGGGATGGTGATTCCCCCAGAAGTTCTTTTATTGTTGAGAATTGTTTTGGTTATCTTGAGTTTTTTTTATTTTTCCATATGAAGTTAAGAATTGCTCTTTCAAGGTCTATAAAAATCAGGTTGGTATTTTGATGGGGATTGCATTGAATTTGTAGATTGCTTCTGGTAAGATGGCCTTTTCCACTAGGTTCATCCTACCTATCCATGAGTATAGCCCCTTGGGGCTCTCAGAGACTGAACCACCAACCAAAGACCATACACAGGCTGGGCCTAGGCCTCCCCACGCATATGTAGCAGATAAGCATTTTGGTCTTTATGTAGATCCTGAACAACTGGAGCTGGTGGGAGGCGGGGCTAACCCCCAAAGTGTTGCCTGTCTGTGGGCTATGTCCTTCTAGCAGCGCTGCCTTGTCTGGCCTTAGTGGGAAAGGATGTCAGGGTTGGGATACCTAGGGAGCCCCACCCACTCAGAGGAGAAGGGGAGGGGGATGGGCAGAAGGGAGACAGGGCAATGAGCTGGATATAAAGTGAATAAGTGAAAGATAAATAAAAGACCCTGTGACCCGTGACCGCAGCTACAAGCTATGACCTTGAGTAAGTTGGCTGCTGGTCAATGGGTAAAGCTAGAGACAGGGTCCCATGGGCAGTGGTGCCAGGGGCAGCCCCTGAACAAGGTGGGGCAGAAATGGCCCCAGGGAGGGCTTGGCTCATCAGTGAGGAGACAAGCCGTCAGAGAAAAGCCGACACTCCTCAAGGCCTGTGTATTGGAGGCTTGGCTGTCAGCTTGTAGAATGCCTACCTCCCAGTGCCGTCACTGTGGCCATTAAATTCAACCCGAGTCTAGCTGTGGTGGCTCACACCCTGTGGTGTCTCATACCAGTGATCCCAGACAGAAGGACCTCAGAGGGTCTGAGGTTATCCTGGGCTACATAGTGAGTTACAGGACAGCTGGGCTATAGAGTGACACCTTGGATCTGAAAACAAGTTAAACAATGAAAACAATTTTCAAGTGAGTTTGAGAGAGGACATTCAAAGCAGGGAAATATTCAATGCTATGTCACCCAACAGTGAGGACAGGCTCTGAGAAATGAGTTTGTGGACAGGGCTTGGAGCATGCTGGGCAAACGCTCTAGCAACAGAGGCACGTCTTCGACCCCCCCTCCCCCCCACGCTATAGTCTTATATTCCTGGCAAGGCTGTAGATGTGTTTATACCACACTATGTGCCCATGAGTAATGATTTCTGTGACAATGTTAGGCAGCTCTGGCCTCACGGGGGAATCATTGTCATCTCATGACATTCTTTGAGGTCCGACATCACATATGTGGTCTGTCGTTGCCTAGGTGTGGTTCTGTGGCTTGTGACTCTGCCAGGCCATTTTCACATATTCACGTAGCTGTGGTCCTTAGCTTAGAGTGCTACAGAGGACAGAGCTGGAGAGGTGACACCAGCCCTTTGGGGGAGCCCAGAAGATCATGTGTGGTTCCCAGACGTTGAAACATGAAGCTGTAACACTGAAGTTGCTTTGGAGACCACAAGATGTTTGAGATGCCAGAGCCGTGGGCTATCTGCTGAGGAAAGCTGCTAACAGGGGGTAGAACCAGCCCAGGAGAAAGAAGTTTGTTGCAGTCAATAAAGATGAAAAAAGAGTTGGAGATCTGAAGACCGCTTTGACATCAAACATGGAGATGCAGCGTTTGGAGTTTGCCCAGCTGGTTTCCTGTCTTGCATTGAGGATTACAGTTAAGTTGATTGGATGAATCTCAGAAGAGACTTTGAACTTTGGACTTCTAACATTGTTAAGACTGCTATAGACTGTGGGGGAAGTCGAGCTAATTGTATTTTGCATTATGCTGTGTTTAGGTGTGGCCCCATAGCCTCATATGTTTGAACAAGTCTATGGGGGCCAGGGAGTGGAATGTGATGGTTTATATATGTTTGGGACAGCTAGTGGCACTATTAGGAGGTGTGGCCTTTTTGGAGTAGGTGTGTCACGGTGGGTGTGGGCTTTAAGACCCTCACCCTAGCTGCCTGGAAGTCAGTATTCTGCTAGCAGCCTTCAGATGAAGATGTAGAACTCTCAGCTCTGTCTGCACCATGCCTGCCTGGAAGCTGCCATGCTCCCGACTTGATGATAATGGACTGAACTTCTGACCCTGTAAACCAGCCCCACTTAAATGTCCTTATAAGAGTTGCCTTGGTCATGGTGTCTGTTCACAGCAATAAAACCCTAACTAAGATGCTGGGGTGACCCAGCGTTGGTTTGTGGAGCTGATTCCACCTTGGACAAAAACTGAGGGATTGGACAGCCATATGTCTCCACCCTGTGGCCATGGTTAGAATTACATGCGTCTTGCTCTAGCTGTCCAGCCAGGACAGAGAATTTTGCATTTTCTGCATCCTGCGACGACGGTGAAGGGGAAGAGCTTGAGTTAAGAGGAAGGACAAAAAACCCTTGCCTGCCACTCCACTCCTTTGCCCTCCCCTTGATGTGGAAAGAGAACCAAAAACTTCCTGACGGAGCGTTTCCTTTGCTGTGCTCAGTTATCTAGCCTTGATTTTTGAAGTTTTTCATAGATTGCAGCCTGCCCAAGGGAGGGGCAGCCACTGTCCCTGTGGTGGTTATAGGAAAATGGGGGACAGAGTGATAGACAGCGAGGCAAGAAGATGCACAAATATTTTATTTTTGGATATAGGATCTCATGTACCCCAGGCTGGCCTCAAACTTTCCAGGTAGCAAAGGATGGCTTTGAACTCCTGATCCTCCTGCCTCCACCTCTCAAGTGCTGGAATGACAGGTGTGCGACATCATATCCAGTTCTAACTGGAGCTGGGGCTAGAAGCGATGGCTTCCTACCAACTAAGGAAGAACTCTACCATTCAAGGCTGAGTATTATGCCCGGAACACAATGTCACACAAAATGCCCAGAGGCTCCACACTGGTTCTTACTGTCACCCAGACTCTCTTCCAGACCTGAACTCATTCATGTGCAGTTTCCTTGTTGCCTGCCCAAGGCTCTTGACTGCTTCCTTTGGATTAGACCCTACAAATCTGGACCCCCCAGCTCAGCAGAGGCCACAACACACTTCTGAAGCCCAAGCAAGTGTCAAACCCAGAGTTCTCGCCTGCCTGGACAGGTAAGTGATACGTAGGAATGGGAGAATCAGTGGAGGCACAGAGAGGGATCACTGATTCCCAAACATCCCATTTCTATTTGTGACTTCCCTCCCTCTTTCCTTCCATCCATCTCTTCCTTCTTTCTTCCAATACACAGGTATTTAGTTTCAAATGGAGATCAGCTATGCACGGATGTCAAAACTGTCTAAGGAAATATCTTCGACTGCAAGGATAAAGACAGCCAATGCTGGGTATGGTGGTGCATGCTTGTAATCCCAGGACCTGGGGTCAGGAAGTTCAAACTTATTCTTGGCTACATGGTGAGCTGAGGAACCAGTGAACGGAGAGGGCAGGCCTCCTGCTGAGGTAGAGGTGGGCAGGCATCATGATGGCTTCCTGAAAGTAACTCTCACATAAGTGGACGTGAGCCCAGTGACAGAAGAAAAGATGCGAAGTTCGTATGTCCACAGAGGAGAAGTGAGTGTGACCCTCAGAAGACAGAAAGCGGGAGTGCTGAGAGCACGTGGGGCAGCGTGAACCTGCTTGGGTTTCTATTTGTAAACAATTTTAAAGGCACTGGGAATGTGTTTTTAATGTTGAGAACTATTGAGGAATATTCATTGTAGAAAAGTTGAGAAAGAGGCTATCAGCTTAGACTCAGCGGCTAAGAGCATCCATATAGAGACTCACAGCTGCCTGTAACTCCAGTCCCAGAGGAGCTGACACCCTCTTCTGCCCTCTGTGGGTGCTACAGACAGTGTGGCATACAGACATCTATGCAGGCAAACAGTCAGACACATACAATAAAGTAAAAGAAAATAAGCTTCGGTGCTCGAAAAAAATTAAAGAAAAGCTGAGCCACGCCCCCATCCGTGAGACCGAAAACGCCATTTTTACATCTTCTGAAACGTTCTCTCTATGCTGCTGACTTAATTATAGTTAGCTATAATGAACAAAGACTCACCCCTGCGAATCCGCCCTCCCAACACTTTGGAAGTTGAGGCAGGGGGATTGCTGCAAGTTTGAGGCCAGTCAGGCCTGAAGGGTGAGAGGCCCCATCTCAACGAACAAACAAGCAGACAAATAATAAGCAAACATCTTAGTTAACACGCCTTTTCTCGGGCTCCCATCTTCCTAGCATGCCCGGGAGTCCACCCATCCCTCCTTCCCGTATTTAGCACGTGTTTATTAGCTGTCTGCAAGAAGGTGCCACAGCCCTGGGGATGGGGAAGTTAGGGATGTAAACAAACTTCCTGCTCCTGGGCTTCCTCTTCCTCCCACTGCTTCTGTTGTTGCTTCAACAACAAACTTCGGGTGGCCGCAGTGCGCGGTCACGTGCTTCTGTAGGCGTGCACTATAAAAAGCCTGGAGCATGTGCGTTGGCTCAGGGATAAAAGTGCTTGCCTCTGTTTTGAGTTTAACCCCCAGAAGCCACGGGTAAAAAAGCTAGACACTGTGGTGCACGCCTGTAATGCTAGTGCTGCTACCGTCAGGTGGGGAGGTGCAGACAGGGGATGCCCGAGAAGCAGAAGTAGTAGATAGAAATGCATCTCGGTTTCACGGTAAGCAGAATGCATATGGCTGTCTGAGTATGTTCCACTACGCATGCTGCCCCCCTGGATTCCAGTCACAGCTTCCTGTTGTCTCTAGTCGGTGCATCCCCTCTTTGTGGCCAGGAAAGTGTCCTTCAATAAAGTCTTCAAGGTGAAGGTTCTGTATATCTTTTAGGTGAGTGGGGAACACTCTGAGTGGGACCCTCTCTCCCCATGGTTGCTTTGTGGGCTCCATGGAAACGGTATTCACTGCTCTTCGGTGTCCTGTGGTGTCTCTGGGTGTCAGAGCCAGATGGAGGACAGTGTTGATTTTCTGTTACCCTGGCAAGTCTATATGTTGCAAAGTTTCAGGTGCTAGCTGTTGTTGGAATCAGACAGTGGGTCACGACAGGGACACATCACTAAATGAGTCCTAGGAAGACACAGCAGGGTGTCCTCTCTCCTACATAACTGAATCTATGACATGGGACATCTTGCTGCATCTCTGATAACCAGGTAAAAGGCTGGTAATGACTGATGGCCTAATGTCCAAAGGGCTGGAGAGAGGGCTCAGTGGTTAAGGACACAGGCTGCTCTTGCAGAGGACCTGGGTTTGATTCCCAGCACTCACGTGGTGACTCACAGCTATCTGTAACTCCAGGTTCAGGGATCTGATGCACTATTCTGACCTGTGTAGACCCCAGGCACATACATGGTACACATACATACGTGCAGGCAAAATATCCACATACATAAAACAAAGATAGAAAATTAAAAGAGTAATGTACAAGATGGAGGCTCAGCCAAACAGCGTTGTCAAGGGGGTCACACTGGGTGCCACACCTTTGCGCAGGGACCTCTAGACAGGGACTTTAACTGTGACTGGTGGGATTCCTGCCACTCCCTTCTAGCCTTGTGCCAGCAGACTCTATCTTCCTTTGGCTGATGCCATCTGAGGATACCCTGAAATTAAGAGGTATCCTCCCCAGAGTCAGAGAGGTGACCTGAGTTAACACCGGAGAGAGAGCAGTTTGCTGATGCATAGATTTAAGGGAGAAATTGGAAGCCAAATAGCACTTCAATACTATTTTTTAAAAGATTTATTTATTTATTTATTACATGTAAGTATACTGTAGCTGTCTTCAGACACCCTAGAAGAGGGTATCAGATCTTTTTACGGATGGTTGTGAGTCACCATGTGGTTGCTGGGATTTGAACTCCAGACCTTTGGAAGAGCAGTCAGTGCTCTTAACTGCTGAGCGATCTCTCTAGTCCCTTAGTATTTCTTCCTTCCTTCCTTCCTTCCTTCCTTCCTTCCTTCCTTCCTTGTTTCTTTTCGTTTGTTAGTTATTTAGTTATTTATTGGTGGATTATTGATATATTGGCAGGAATATAGCTACTGGATATGTTACAAGCATCTAGAAAGCAATGATAATCTAGCCTTTAGCTATGAAGAATCAGTGTCCTCACAGACCCTTTTGTTGAAGAGAGAAGTATTACCTTGTTCTGGAGGAGACTGAGCTGAGAGACTGAGGAAAGGTCAAATTTCCAAGGCTGCATCCCATAGGGTACTCAGTCATAGAAAACACCATCCGCAAACTATCAGGTTTATGCAGGAGAGGGATGCTTTGGTGCGAACCCTGGGCTCTCGTGATGCGCCTGTTGAGACAGGATGACAAAGCAAAGAGCTGCTCTGCCCACATAGACTAAGGGGCAGTGTGTGAGAAGTCCGAGAGCAGAGCTGGGCTCCTGCAAAGCTTGTACAGGAGCCTCTGTCCAACTACCACACCCAGTGAACTGGCAGAGGATTATACCCTGGTTGTAAGGTGCTCACAACCATCATTGTTTGGTTTAAAGGTGACCCTATGAGTCTGAACCAGCCAACAACAGTTCAAGAGATATGTGGGAAGAGGGCCTCATGGAATGTTCCAGAAGAGATGGTTGTCTCTTCCTTGGAAGTCACTGGGGCTGAGTGTGATGACCATGCACAGTGTACTTCCTGGGAACTAGGAAGAGTCAGTGTTAGGATGAAGATAATGATGTCGACAGGCGGAGCACAGGAAGGAACTTGCATCAACCCGCCCACAAAGGCCCGCATAGACCGGCTCCAAGTCCTGCAAAGTTAATAGCAAGAACATAGAGGAAGTGGTGATGGCCCTGAGCCAAATGCCCAAACTAGGAGGCTCTTCAAGGAGGAGAGCTTAATGTGGTAGACTCATGAGCAAAGTAGAAACATGAGCAAAATGGGAATGGTTAAAAATATAACTGGGAGGCTGCAGAGATGGTCCAGAGATTAAGAGTGCTGGCTGCTCTTGCAGAGGACCTGGGTTCCGTTCCAGCAGCACATACATGGCAGCTCAGAACCATCTATGGTTCCAGTGCCAGGGGATAGGGTGCCCACATTTTCCTTCTGTAGCACCAGGCATGCATGAGGCCTATATACGCCTGCAGACAAAACATTCATACACACAAAATAGAAAGTGAATGTTAAAATATATAGTTTACCTTATTGCTGAAGACATCATGCAGTGCAATTATAGGTCACAGAAGAATAAAGCGGAAAATGATCTGGAAGTTTCTCCTTAAAAGCTAATAGTGCAGGAAAGCACTATGTAGGCTATGACAAGACTTACGCCGGGCGGTGGTAGCACACGCCTGTAATTCCAGCACTCTGGGAGGCAGAGACAGGTGGATTTCTGAGTTCGAGGCCAGCCTGGTCTACAGAATGAGTTCCAGGACAGCCAGGGCTACACAGAGAAACCCTGTCTCGGAAAAAAAAAAGATTTACCCAGGGCTAAGGTCAGTGGTCTTACCCAAATGTGAACCCTGAATATTACAATATCAACCTGTCAGACAAGACAGACTCACTGATGTAAGAGTGGCACGGCTGTTTTGAATGTAACCACTGGGGTCTGGGAATCACTGCGCAAACCACTCAGACACCGATCTCAGTCTAATAGGGATGGTTTATTGAACACCACACCCCAAGACTGATAGATCAGGGATGCAGCCCAGACTTGGGAGCTGAACTGTATCCTTGAGTTAAGATCCTACAGGGCTTTTAAGTCCCAAACCTACAAACATCTGCCAAGTTATTCTGCCAATCAGGATTTAGGGATGGGGGGGGGGTTCCTTAGGAACATGTCTTTGTTGTACATTTATCCTGATCCCATTGTTTGGGGGTATTAAATGGTGGCAGAGGACTTGCCTTGTCTAACATTCATACTTAATTTGCCAACCAGGATGTCAGATACCCACGTTCATGTCTCTTTCTGCCAAGTAGGAAGCCAGTTCCTGGGGAGGCCTTGGGAACTTAAACTTTACTCGACCCTTACTCTAAGTGGAAGTCTCATTCCATATAGCTTCTTATGTACAGATGTCTTTCTTATGTTGGGTTCTATCCAGGGACCGCTTATAAAAACAAAGACCATAAAAGCTCATGCACAGGCACAGGAAGTGCTACCTGGAGGTTGGTTCCGGTCCAAGCTTACTGTGGCTAACTATACAAAACAGTTCTAAGAGACTTCGGTTGTGATTGGTTTCCAAGAACACCAAAGCACGGAACAGCCTACTAACAGCAGAAACAACCTATGAGAACGTTTCCCTGTAACATTAGTAACAATACAAAATGGCAGGCCAGACAGGCAACCGTTACCTAAGCCTTAACATTTTACCTGGGTCTTAACAGTAGCCAACCACTATCTTCTTGAATTTGAGGCCTACTTTCTGGGAAGGAGAGAAAGCCTAGTATTGTACACTTGATCAGAAGTGCTCTGATATTTTGCCAAGCAGACACAGAGTCAAACTGCTTTCTAAATATTTGTGTGTATATCTCTATCTCTATCTATCTTATCTATCTATCTATCTATCTATCTATCTATCTATCTATCTATCCATCCATCCATCCATAGACTAGTGCTGCTCTTGGTCAGAGAAGAAGAAACTCATACCTGGTCAAAGTGCTGAGAATGAGTGACCGTAGGTACTCATCCATAAACAGCGCATCTATGTCACCCCCTCCAAGGCCCAGGGAACACTGAAGAAAAATGGCTGGAAAGAGTACAAGACTTGAAGGATCAGGGGATGTCTTAGTTAGGGTTTTACTGCTGTGAGCAGACACCATGACCAAGGCAACTCTTATAAGGACAACATTTAATTGGGGCTGACTTACAGGTTCAGAGCTTCAGCCCCTTATCTTCATGTTGGGAAGCATGGCAGCATCTAGGCAGGCATGGTGCTGGAGGAGCTGAGAGTTCGACATCTTGTTTGAAGGCAAACAGGAGAAGACTGACTTCCAGGAAGCTAGGAGGAGGATCTTAAAGTCCACACCTACAGTGGCACACCTACCCCAACAAGATCACACCCACTCCAACAAGGCCACGCCCATACCAACAAGGTCACACCTACAAATAGTGCTACTCCCTGGGCCAAGTATATTCAAACCATGACAGAGGAATACTGTGAAATGCTGTCCTCTGGACATGAGATAGCTGTTGCAGTCATGATCACAGAACAGCTGTGGCCACCTGAACAAGACTCCTCTCCTCCCCCCAAACCCCAAAGACCTGAAAGTAGAAGGGAAACTATATGGGAAGAGGGATTTAGCAAGATCGAGTTGAGAATGGGAGAGGGCAGAGGGGCTGGATGCAATAGCACACTGAATCCATGTATAAAATTGTCAAAAAAGATTTTAAAATGAAATTGGAAAATGGGTTGGTATGTAGCATAGGGTAGAGTGGTTGAATCCACGGCACCACATAAAACTGCACATGAAGGTACATACCCGTAGTTCTAGCAGTTTTGAAGTAGAGGTGGGAAGATCATGAGTTCAAGGTCATCCTCAGCTGCATAGTAAATTTAAGGCCAGCCTGGGATATGTGAGAATCTGGCATAAACAAGCAAGCAAAAATCCCACAAAAGTAAGAATATTTATTTACTTAAAAACAGTGTAGTTCGTTTGGCATGGGACAGTCTATTTTACACTCATGTCAATATTCTTTAATCTTCTCAAAGAAAGTGAAGTCCTCTACCTACCTCTTGAAGCCAGCTTGTTTCAAGTCGTGCTTCCCCTGCCACAAAGTATCCATAATTTCATAGACAAAAGAGGAACACTCTTTTTAATTTTTTTGTCTTGAAATATCTTGTTTTCTTTTTCTAAATTTTATTTTCTATATTATTTGTTTACATTCCAAATGCTTTCCCCTTTCCCAGCTTCCCCCTCCCCATATGTCCCATAAGTCCTCTTCTCTCCACCCATTCCCCAATCACCCCCTCCCATTTCTCTGTCCTGGTACTCCCCTACAATGCTGGATCAAGCCTTTCCAGGACCAGGGCCCTCTCCTTCCTTCTTCTTGGGAATCATTTGATATGCTAATTGTGTCTTAAGTATTCAGAGCTTCTGGGCTAATTAATATCCACTTATCAGTGATTGCATTCCATGTGTATTCTTTTGTGATTGGGTTACTTCACTTAGGATGATATTTTCCAGTTCCAACCATTTGCCTAAAAATTTCATTGTTTTTAATTGATGAGTAGTATTCCATTGTGTAAATATACCACATTTTCTGTATCCATTCCTCCACTGAGGGACATCTGGGTTCTTTCCAGCTTCTGGCTATTATAAATAAGGCTTCTATGAACATCGTGGAGCATGTGTCCTTATTTCATGCTGGGGAATCCTCTGGGTATATGCCTAGGAGTGGTATAGCTTATGCTCTAAGACCAAGAATTGACAAATGGGACCTCATAAAATTACAAAGTTTCGGTAAGGCAAAGGACACTTCAAAAGGACAAAACAGCAACCAACAAATTGGGAAAAGATTTTCACCAACCCTACATCTGACAGAGGGCTAATATCCTATATATACAAAGAACTAAAGAAGTTAGACCCCAGAGAACCAAATAACCCTATTAAAAATGGGGTACAGAGCTAAACAAAGAATTTTCACCTGAAGAAATTCGGATGGCTGAGAAGTACCTTAAGAAACGTTCAACATCTTTTTAAATTTTTTAATGATTTATTTTTATTTTATTTGCGCTGGTATTTTGCCTGTATTTACGTCTGTGTAAGGTTGTCAGATCTCCTGGAATGGGAGTTACAGACAGTTGTGAGTTGCCATGTAGATGCTTAGAATTGAACTTGGGTCCTCTGGGATGCGAGGCCAATGATCCTAACCATTGTTGCATCTCCAGCCTCTGAGCAACAATCTTTTTATTTTCTTTATATTTTTATTAGTTCTTTGTGAGTTTTACATCATGTACCCCAGTCCCACTGATCTCCCCACCCCTTGGATCCACCCTCTGCCCTTGTAATCTCCCCCCAAAGTAAAAAATAATGTATAGAAAACATCTCATTGTGGAAGCTGTAGTGTGTCACAGTGTGTCCCACACTGTATCCCTCTCTTCATACATCTTTACTTATAGATATTCATTGCAATGAGTTATTGGTCTGATGGAGGTGATACTACCAATATTGGATCCTAACAGGGATTCCTCCTGGTTGTCCTGTTGTCCTGTGTCCTGGAGATCCTGCAGCTTTGGATCAGCAGGACTGGTTGTTTCACATGCCCCAACAGTTCACAGATGATGCAGATTTTGGGGTGGGTCCACTCAGAGCCCTGGATCTGGATCTGGGCGGTAGCTGAGTGGAATAGCCTGCCAGCTCTCCCTTATCTGAGCCACCGGGCAGGCGAGCTCTCCAGCAATGCTCTGGCTAGGCCACCCAATGCTGTCACAGAAGGCATAGTCAGGTCTCTCACTCTCACTCTCCCCCTGGGCTGTCTCACTCACACCCACACACCTCACAGTGGAGCTGGCTCTGGCGGTCATGAGCCAGCTAGCCACACTTCGTTCTTAGGAAGGAAAGAGAGACAGACCAATGGGTGATTAGTTTACTTTATCTCTTTCCTCCTTTTTATTCCGTCTGAGACTCCAGGCTATGGGATGGTAAGTGTCCCCATTCAGGGTGGGTTATCCCTCCTCAGTTAAACTTCTTTGGAAGTACCTTTGTAGAGAGCCTTGGAGGTGTGTCTCCTAGGTGATTCTAAACCCAGAAAAATCAACAATCAAGATTAACCATCACAGTCATCATATGCAAGAGAACTGAAGATGGCATCTCAACATGAAACCTTCACCCGCACACTCACACTCATTGTAACGTTATCCACAGGGGCCAAGAATAGAAACAACCGAAACACCCGGGAGTAAGTGAGCAGAGGAAGAGACTATGGTATATCCACGCAGTGGGATGCTAGTCAGCATTTATCATGAAGGAATACTGTCATGTGCTAGAAGGTGGGTGGTCCTTGGGGATGGGACTGACGGTAACTAAGGTAAAGCAACTCCAGAATGACAAACACCTCATGATTCCACTCAGATGCAATAGCAAAACTCCCAAGGGCAAAAAGTTAGATGGTGGCAGCCAGGGCCTGGTAAGGTGAGGTGAGGTGAGGAGAGGTGGTGGTGGAGTGGGGGGCGTGGTGGTGAGGTGTTGCTCAGTAGGCTTAGAGTCTGAGTCTTGCAAGATGAGAATGTTCTAGAGATATGATGTCTTTGCAATGCACATGTCAGCTCTGAGCTGTGCAATGAAAACCACCTCAGAAAAGGCAGAGTTCATGTTGTTTCTCCCTCACCCCCAACTACAGTTAAAGGCAAAAGAACCCTGTGATAAGGGGACCATTCTCGAGGCCTCTACCTCCCTGGCTGGCGCTGTTGGTGGTTACTCTATGAGCTACCCTTGGCCTGACTTCCTCTGCAGTGTAGCTGTATGCAGTGCAGGCCATGGGGAGGACCCAGGTGGGAAGACATGGCTCTCTCTGCCTCCTGAGCTCTCTGATGCTTTCTCTTGGCCAACCTTTGCTTAAAGGCAGCATGTGAGCCTAGGTAGTCCAAAGATCTGTCTAAGGCTGTGCAGCCTCCTGGCCCTGGAGCAAAACACACCACTGGGAAACACACTCACAGCTTCTGTGGCCAAGTCATGGACTCCCGAGTTCTCCACATTCCGGACCCTGGGCCTGTCAGGCAGGCTTTCCTCAGAAGTGCATGCTAGGGGAGGGCTCAGTGTCCAGAACGTGGAGAATGAGCACCTGCTCTGCTCTCACAGAGTTTTCTATGACAGGGGCATAGGATAGATGACCTAGACTCCTCACTGGCCCTTTCTGCTTCTCTGTGCTTCTGTCCCAGACTCTGCGCAAGCAGGGCACATGCAGTTCTCTTTCTGCAGCTTGGTCTGCGTTCCGTCAGTTCTCGCCCTGGGCTGACCATGGTGGATAGATGGGACAGGGCTGATGAGGATGTAAAGGGGGAGCGAGGTGCTGGCCATGCAGCCGTAATGATATCTCAGAAAGGGTCTGAGCTGTGGCCCCATGCTGTGCACAGTGCAGGTCATGCCTGGCGGAGCCCTCCAGGCACCAGCCTCAGTCACCACCGTCCCTGGTCGTGCTCTCCTCTGGAATGAGAGTCTAGGATGGGAAGGCTCTGCTTATCCATCAGTCTAAGGAGAAATGTCTTTAGCCAGAAGTTCAGAGTCCAAATCGCTACCAAGAGTGTGCCTCCACTGTTCCTCAGGGACCTTCTGAGTTGACCGCTTCAGCCAGAGGATAACACCAGCCAAGATGACCAAGGCAGGCACCTTCAGAAATACCAGGAGCATGTAATGGGTCCTGTGACAAAGACACAGCCATTAGGGCCTCATGACCTCGAGCCCCATCATGCCTCATTCCCCAACACGTGGAAGTCAATAGCTGACTCATCACAGCCTGAAACTGAAGGCCCACATCCTACTTGGAAGATTCCCCCAAGGACCTTCTCCAAGGTCCACCCAACCATGAGGGCTCCTCAGTGACTCCAGGTGGCCTTGTTAGGGCCTGTCCCCTTGTCCTAATTTTATCTTCTGGGGCTCTCCTTTCCCATAATATCCCTCAAGCCAGCAGAAACCAGAAGCTCTCTATTTCTGGGTGGTGTTTGCTTACTCTGCCCTCAACACTGGCTCCAGGTTAGCAAATCATTGTCTCTGCCCTGTTCCTATGATGATATGGGGGTCTTGTCTCCCACTTGGCAGCCACAATGCTACCAGGGTATTTTTGACCAATTTGCTGGGTAGTGATGGATAGCTCTGCACATTGGTTTCCTGGTGGGGCTGGAATGGGGATCACAGTGGTTGGGAAGTGCCAGGGACAGAGGTGGCTTGGGACCTTGAGTCTTGACTATGACAGTCACTGGCTTCTGGTGATAGAACATGAGTAGAAGTCTCCAGGCTTGGTTGTCTCCATAGGAGGAACCCATGTAGAGGAGTTAGTTAGTCTTAGTTAGGGTTTTACTGCTATGAACAGATACCATGACCTTGGCCATGTCTTACAAGGACAACATCTAATTGGGGCTGGCTAACAGGTTCAGAGGTTGAGTCCATTTTCATCAAGGAAGAGCATGGCAGCATCCAGGCAGGCATGGTATAGGCAGAGCTGAGAGTTCTATATCTTCATCTGAAGGCTGCTAGTGGAAGACTACTTCCAGGCAGCTAGGATGAGGGTCTTAAAACCCATGCCCACAGTGACACACCTACTTCAACAAGACCACACCTCCAAATAGCTCCACTCCCTTGGCCAAGAATATACAAACCATCACAAGGAAGAAGAGAAGACCTCAGGACTCACCTCTTCTGCAAGTCAGAAGACACCATGTCTTCACTGCTGTCCATAGTGGAAGAGGAAAGTTGCTTAGAAGTCGACATGGTATCTTTACCCACTGGACATAAACAAAGATGGCCATAGATTATGAAACAGATTGGGGGATAGTTCATGCATGGCTCACAAAGGCATCCTAATACAACCAGCCTTCACCAGGCATCTTAGTCAGGGCTCCCATTAGATGAAGCGCTATGACCCAAACAAGTTGGGAGGAGTTTATGTGGCTTACACTTCCATGTCCCTCACTGAAGGAAGCCAGGACAGGAACTCAAACAGGGCAGGAACCTGGAGGCAGGAGCTGGTGCAGAAGCCATGGAGGAGTGCTGCTTACTGACTTTCTCCCTATGGCTTGCTCAGCCTGCTTTCTTATAGAACCCAGGACCACCAGTGCAGGGATGACAACACCTACAATGTGCTGTGCCCTCTCCTATCAATCACTAATTAAGAAAACTCTCTATAGGTTTGCCTGCAGCCCAGTCCTCTAGTGACATTTTTTTTTTTTAAGGTTGTGGTTCCGTCTCCAGTGAGTCTAACTTGTGTCAAGTTGATTTAAAGCTGTCCTGCACATCAGCAGATCTTTTGTCTCCTGGATTAGGAAGCCTTGTCTCTTTGATAAGTCCTTTAGCTACTATCTAGCTGTGTGATTGACCATAATCCGTCTCCTCCATCATTGCTACTGACAGGAGATCTGACAGGGAGATATGGACTGTAGTTTACTCTGGAGGAGTAGACACACCATGGTTTCTTTCCACTTGCTTTGATTGGAGGCAAGAATCTCTGTCCCTTGCCATTAGATCGTACCCAAGTAAGTCTCAAGGAGAGACGATCTCAGAAACAAGTGTCTAGTGACTTGGGTGATGAACGACAAAGGACTCCCGGAGGTCAGGAAGCAAGAAGACACAATACTAGTTAAATCATGAATGACTATGAGGAAGGAAATGCCACCATGAGGAAGCTATGGGGTGTCTTGCAGTGGGCGGCTGAGTCATGGATTCCTGAGTCCATCTCTGGCTTACAGCTGTCCTTTGAGCTTGTTCTTGACCCAGCAAACCATTCACTCAAAGGCTCTGGGTTTTAACCATGCTTGGCAGCTGAGCAGAACTCTGGATAATTCCAGTCCTAATAGCCCTCTGACCGGCCACAGTCGCCATACTGGCTGTGTCCCCTGTCCCCTGGACACTTTAAGCTCCACATGAGACACATTCTCTGACCACTCTGTCCTTTGCCTGCATATCTCAATCAACCCCTTTTCTACCCCCACAGATCTTCCCAGCTTCCCTTCAGTGGTAGTTGTGGGGAAGTCCTATTGGGGTGACCCTTCTGAACCTCACTTCCCCCAGGAGGCAACTTCCTTGTCTCTCTCACCAGTTTTAGCCCTACCCTCTCTGCTGCCTCCTCAGGAGCCAGTGTGGCTGTTGGGCTGAAGAAGGTCTGCATATGTCTAGTTGGGTGGCAGTGGGGTAGGCTGCTTCTCAGGTACCAACAGAAGGTCCTGGAGTCCCTCACTGAGGCTGAGGCAGGGAGAAGCCAGAAGAATCAGGGAAGTCTCTGATTCTAATTTAATAGCTTTCTCTTTGAAGCATCCACGAATCAGCTGCAAAAAAAAGGGCTTCCTTACCCTATGTCCTTTCTTTTGTAGTCGGAGAAGGCAGAGTGGTCACTTAGAAAGTTCAGGTCTCCGGAAGTGGCCAGAGTCACTGTGGTTTGGTTAGGCCTGGGCTTCAACCTTGGGAACCCTCCCTCAGGTGCCTTAGCCTCCCTGCATTGTTCTGTCCTGAAAATCAGCAGATCTTTTTTCTCCTGGATTAGAGCTTCGTCTCCTCGATACAGTCCTTCAACTGCTATCGAGCTGTCTGACTGACATCGAGCTGTCTGACTGCCCGCAATCCATCTCCTCCATCTCCTCCATCACTGTTACTAATAGGAGATATGACAGGGAGAGATAGACCGTAGTTTACCCTGGAGGAGTAGACACACCACGGTCTCTTTCCACTTGCTTTGATTGGAGACAAGAGTCTCTTGGGTACAGGCCTGGGGTACAAGCTTTGGAAAACTAGAAACTTCTCAGTCTGATGGGCTGAGGTCTTCTTCAGGCATCCGAGACCTACTCACGCCTCCAGTGGAAGAATGGGAGTTTCCAGGACTGTGGATCTCCAGGACAGCAGGTCTGGGTCATGGGTTCTAGAGGGAGATTGCTAAGTCCTGGTTCTACACCAACCTCTGCCCGTCAGGACATGTCAGTAGGATTCCTTGGAGAAACTTCAGAGGCTGACATTGGTAAAGGTGCTGGGCTGCTGTCCTTCCTTACTTCTGTCACTGCCCTGTTCCATCTGTCTGTCTGTCTGTCTGTCGCCCTTCCTTCCTTCCTTCCTTCCTTCCTTCCTGCCTGTCTGCCTGCCTGTCTGCCTGCCTGTCTGCCTGCCTGTCTTCTAGGCTTTCAACTCTTTCTTTATAGCTGTTTTAACCCTGAGTGACAGTGCCTTTGTGGTACCCACGGGAAAGTACTTACCTGAGTAGACGGTCACTCTAATTCTGGTCCCACGGTCAGTTCCAAATTTTTCGATACCACACCAGTAAGTGTCTGTGTCGTTTTGCCTGAGCATCTCCATGGTAACCTGGAATGAGTTATTTTTATGATTGTCCCTGATGGAAAACCGGCCGACCTTCGTTTCCTTCTCTGATCCCGTGGATCGGATGAGGATCCTGCACGTGCTCCAGTTTGCTCCTCGGCACCACCACTTCCTGTTGGTTTGCCATCTTGAGCTGTAGCCACAGCGCACAGTCACTGACCCCTGCTCTGGGCCCCTCACCAGTGCTGGGCCTTGTATGGAGAGGCAGCCTGAAAAACAGAATGTCAGAGTATGGGTGTGGCTTCTTCTCCCCCTGGAAGATAGAATGTCAGGGCATGGTTTCTACTCCTCTGAGCCAAGCCACTGCCCAAAGGATTAGATAAGGGTCCTGGCCACTCCAGCTGCCCTGAAACACTTGAATCCTCACATCTATTTCCTCTGAGGGCCAGTCTGTTATTAACCCCTGCATGCCTGTGCCCTGGCCTCTCCAGACACTATCTTCCCAGGCCTCCTGCATCACGTGACACTTCTGACATCCTGTCCCATTTTCCATGTCCTCTTGCCACGGTTGTTGTCTGATGATCTCCTTCTCTGATTGTTCTACTCTGTGACCTCTCCTTCCCCCTCAGATTTAAGAGTAATTAGTGGTATGCCAGTAAATGTTTAACAGCTTTCTATCTAGGTTGAAAAATGTTTCGTTTAGTAGCATCTGCCAATCTCTATGATGTAAATGTCCCCACTGTGACCGACATCAGGCTGTCAGTGAACATGGAGGTAAGATGACATCTCAAGCCAACCCCTGTGAGCCACTGAGCTGGCTCTGCAGGCTGCTGGGGACATCCAGGACTTGGATTACTTTCCTCCTGGATGTGACAAAAGCCTGGCCAGCAACTTAAGGAGGAAGCAGATTTTTGCTTTTTAAATCTAAATTTCGATTCATGATGTAAGAGCTGCATCCATTAGGGCAGGGACAGTGTGGCGGGCATATGAGGCGGCTGGTCACATTGCGTCTACCATCAGGAAGCAGAGATGAAGGCTCAGCCTGTTTTCTCATGAAAATAGCCAGTCTAGATTTCCTATCCAGGGCGTGGTGCTACTCACATTCGGGGGTCATCTCTCCTCTTCACTTATGTCTGTGGAAATATCCTCACAGGTATACCCAGATGTGTGTCTCCTAAGTGACTCCACATCCAGTCAATGTGACCATGAAACATCACACCCAGGACCCTCCTGCAAGCCTTCTTGTCTCCACAGAGGGAGTGCCCCATGTCTGTGGTTCTAATTAATGCACCCCACAATGTTCCAAGTGACATTTGCAACCCAAATGTTCCCCTTGGGTCTAGGCCACCATTCAGAACACCCACTACATATCACCAGCTCTTCCACAGAGCCCACTCTGCTGCTTCCTCTCTCTAACAGGGGATGGAAAAACCAGATCCAGAAATAAGTTGGAGAGTGTCTGGGTGCAATGTGTATCCTGCTGGTCTGTGGAGTGACTCAGTAAAGTTGGCTCACACAGATACAGTAGCATGTAATTCCTTACAGCATGTCTCCTTACAGTAGCATGTCATTCTCAGTCACCTGGGTGCAGACAAAGAGACGGGGAGCTGTGGTGGGGCCTTTCTTGACCATCTCTCAGCCTTGGGCTTTGGCCTCTGTGAGTGGGGCAGGTGCACAGTGGCCCCCACTTGGACCTTCTCCTTAGAGCTAATTTAATTTTATCTGAGGTCTGCATCTATGGCTGATAGAATAACCCTTCCTCACAGTTAACATTTTCTTTTCCCTTCCTTTCCTTTAGCTTTCTCTTTCTTTCTTTCTTTCTTTCTTTCTTTCTTTCTTTCTTTCTTTCTTTCTTTCTTTCTTTCTTTCTTTCTCTCTCTCTCTCCCTTCCTTCCTTCTTTCTTTCTTTCTTCTTTCTTTCTTTCTTTCTTTCTTTCTTTCTTTCTTTCTTTCTTTCTTTCTTTCTTTCTTTCTTTCTCTCTCTCTCCCTCCCCTTTCTCTCCCCCTCCTCCCTCCCTCCCTTCTTCCCTCTCTCTCTCCCTACCTCCCTTTCTCCCTCCCTCTCTTCTCTCTCCCTCCCTCCCTCCCTTCTTCCCTACCTCCCTTCCTTCCTTCCTTTCTCTCTCTCTTCCTCCCTCCCTCCTACCTCCCTCCCCTTTCCCCTCTCTTCTCTCTCCCTCCCTCTTCTCTCTCCCTCCCTCCCTTCTTCCTTCCTTCCTTCCTTCCTTCCTTCCTTCCTTCCTTCCTTCCTTCCTTCCTTCCTTTCTCTCTCTCTCTCTCTCTCTTTCACAAGGTCTCACTATCTGGATAGCCTGACACTCAGTACATAGACCAGATTGGCCTCCAATTCACAGAAGTCTTCCTGCCTCTGCCTACCCAGTGCTGGCTGCTGATGCCTAACACCAACCTGTTACTATGTGGCCTCACACAGAAAGAGGGAAGCGGGAGAGATGGATACATGAGCAAACATACACAAACTTGCAAACCTGAATTCAATTGCCTCACTGCATGTGCATGGAAGGAGAAAACTGGCCCCACAAAGTTGTCCTCTGACCTCCACACAAGCTCTGTAGCACTGACTACACACCAAAAAAAAAAAAATAGCAGAAAAGACCCTTCGATGTGCATACCCCTTCTGTAGTTATTTTGTTGTTGTTGTTGTTGTTTTTTAAAGAATAAAGGTGTTTGCTGGTGTGAGGAGGTATCCTGAGATCAGATTGTCCTGGATTATTCTACGCATGTTGAAACTGACTTAGGTTTGAAGGCATTCTGCGGCTGGACTTGAAGAGGAGGAGAGGCCAAGGGCCAACAGACATTTGGGGGCTTTTGGATGAATCCAGGAAATGGACCATTGTTCTCCAGAGCTCCAGAAGGAACTCAGCCTTGGCCAGTGAGACTATTCTGGACTCTTGATCTTGGAACAGTAAGATAAAGTTGTGTCATTCTGGGGGCACTGAGTTTTTGGCCACTTGTTATAGCAGCCACCGGAGATGCAACCTTAAAAGCGCCAAGCACACTCGGCTCAGGAGCCTAATTGGAGATTTAACATCTACACTGCTTTCTGTATTGGCAAGTGCTCGGTGATTAATTCAGCCATCTCCACCCTGGAGATGCCAATCCAAACCATCTTCTTTACATCTCTACCTCCACAAGTGCAAGGGACATCAGGACCGAGCAGAGAGTGTGAGCTTTGCCGGCAGATGGATGTTATCTACCATGGCGTTGTTGAGAAACCCTGGGTGGGTTACTTAACTTCTCTGAGCCTCACTTCCCTCTTTGTACAGCTGCCACGCTACAGTCATATACCAGCTGTTAAAAATGCATGCAAGCATCTAATGCTGGACATTGGGGGCTGTTTGGCCAGACGTGGCCTTCATCTGGTACCTGGATCATGGCAGGAACATTCAGGAAAGCCCAGTGCATTCAGGTAGCTGCTGGGACCAGACTGAGCCTACTCTTCAGCTGCACCAGGATGTCAGCTACTCCCCCTGCCCGGAGTGACTTAAAAAGCTTCATGTCTGGCATGCATATCTTACTGCAAACTGTTTATGGTTTCTCATTGTATCAGACCTTGCTCCTCTGTAGACACCTCTGTTTTCTCTTTCCTTAACTCCAGCATGCCTTCTTAAGTCTGTGGACTTGTCCTGCCTGGAGAGCCCTCATCCTGGCCACCCTCCCCACCTCTTCCAGGCCGGGCTGGTGCTTTACCTGCTTCTTGGAACCGCCTCCTACTGTTGGCTTCCAGGCCTTTCATCTGGAGCCCGAATACTTGATTTCAGATGTCTCTCTTCCTAACCCTTGATACATTTCTCACTTTCAAAGCACAGAGATTCTGTGTTTATTTTCTCTATCTCTCCATTCCCAACCCCAGGGTCTTGCTCAGTTTCTAGTTTCTAGTGGGTACCACTAACATTGTTGGTTATTTTGTAAAGAATCTATGCATTGTGCTCATTCACACACACACTTATTTTAGTTCTAGGATTAGTATAGACAGTGGAGCATGGGGTATTAGCCTCAGTATGGATGTAGCAATAAACATCTGGAAATCTCAAGGACCATTAATGGGAAATTAGACTGGGAAGTTCCCATACAGCAATAGCATAAAAAGTAAAGAGCAAAGTCCAAACAATGACAAGAAAGATGTCCAATGCATGTTATTATTAGATTATTTTTTTAAATTTACATAACAAAGTGGGTATAGAGGCATACAGCTTTAATCCCAGAATTAGGGAGGCAGAGGCAGGAGGATCTCTAGGAGTTCAAAGTTAGTCTGGTCAACATAGTGAGCTCCAGGCTTGTCAGGGCTATACAATAAGACCCTATCTCAAAAAAGGAGGGTGAGTGGCTGGAGAGATGGTTAGGTTAAGAGCACTGGCTGCTCTACCCGAGGACCCAGGTTCAATTTCCAACTCCAACATGGTAATTTGTAACCATCCATAACTCCAGTTCTAGAGGATCCAGTAACCTCTTTTTAGATTCTGTAGATACCCGACACACACATGGTGCATATATTTACATATATGCAGGCAGAACACCCATACATATAATAAAACAAAAATTAAAATCCCTTTTGTGAGCAGTCTCAGCTTATGGCATCGTAAGAGAATGAACACGCCTTTCTGTTGGGTGCCAGCTGCTTGCTGTTGAAATGGGCAAATTCATGAAATGGGGGAAAGTGGTGCCGGTCCTGGCTGGACGCTACTCAGGATGCAAAACCGTCATTGTGAAGAACACTGATGATGTCCATGCATTAGACGGTCCTTACAGCCATGCCCTGGTGGCTGGAATTGACTGCTAAAAGTGACAGCTGCCAAGGGCAAGAAGAAGATGGCCAAGAGATCCAAGATCAAGTCCTTTGTGAAAGTCTATAGCTACAATCACCCCATACCCACAAGGGACTCTGTGGATATCCTTTCTGAGGAAACTGTTGTCAACAAGGATGTCTTGAGAGGCTCAGATCTGAAACACGAGGCCAGAGAAGGCCAAGGTCAGTTAGAGGAACAATACAAGACAGGGAAGAACAAATGGTTTTCCCAGAAGCTTTGATTTTAAGTGTGTTTTTGATTCCATCATTAAAAAACAAAACAACAAAAACCAAACCAAACAAAAACAAACAACAAACAAAGCAAAAACAAACAACTAACAACCCCCCAAACCAACCAAACAAACAAAAAGTGTGAATGTGAACAAGTGGATGATCCTGGAGGTACGGACAGAGGGTGTAGATGTATGACTGTGCGTAGGTGTGCAGCCTTTGAGCATACTAGTGAGCGTTGCTCTATGTGCGCATGTGCACAAGTGTGCAAGCCATGGCATAGCTCATTCCGGCCTGCTTGGCCTCTAGGGCAGCCCGGTGTTGGGGTTTAGAGTACAGGAAGCTGGGGGCCTGGGTCTCAGATGCAAGCTCGGTGATGCAGGCAGCCGTGATTGTCCCTCGGTTTACCTTTTGCATTTGCAGACTCACATTTAGCCAGTGTCCTTTCAGTGACCTGTCCACTGAGTGCACCCTTTGCATGGGTGTGCTAGATGCTGCTCTAAGCCTGTAGTCCTTTTCTCCAGCCATGCCCTCTCCCTAGAGTGCATGCTCTGCTTGCTGCAAGGGCTGTAAAGATCTGCTTCCTTCTGAGGCTTGGAAGGAGCAGGCTCAGGAGGGCTTCCCCTGAGCGTTTCTTTCTTGTGCTTCTTCCTGCATGTCTCACCCACCAGGGCATCTGGAATCTCCTTTAGTGGTCATCTCCATTTCTCCTTTCCCTTCATGTCCCCAGGTCCTGACCCATGCCTGGCACAGCATTCCTTTTGCTGAGTGAATCTACAGAGCCACCCCACATTTCCCTGAAGGTGGGCAACTCTCCTTAAACCCAGGACAGAGCCCTCTGTCTGCCACTCTGCATCTGCTGTCCCAAGCCTCCAGCTTCTAGTTGAACATACCTGTGAAACTGAGAAGAAGCAGCACTGGGGACAGCCACATGGTCCTGCCTTCCCACTCCGCAGCCCTTGATGTACAGCCAGCAGCAAATCCAAATCTCAGCCGGATACCCAAAGCCCTGGAGATCCCAGTTGACTCGCTCTGTTTGTCCAGGTTGCCTGAGTGTCTTACTCATAAGCTTCCTTTTACACCGTGGGCGTTTCCTGCCGTCAGTTACTCAGCACAAGAGGCATCAGTCAATGGCAGAGCCGGGTCACTCAGTAGAAATGAAGAGGCCAGGGAACCATGCAGGGCAAGCAGAGGCAAAGGAGGGAAGGCTGTAGACCAGTGGTGGGGATGTCTGGACAATCTGGTCTTGGGTTAAGGGGTAGAGCACTCTGGATATTAGATCCAGAAGTATTCTGTGCTATAATGATGGGCTCAGCAGCCGAGAGTCTCAGCTCAAGTGTTAGCAGTCTATGCTCAGCACACCTGGGGTTGAATATTTAATCCTCAGTTGATGGTGCTCCTTGGGTAGGTTTAGGAGATATGGCCTTGCTGGAAGAAGTATGTCACTTTGAGGTTTCAAAGCCTCGTTCCATTCCCAGCACACTCTCTCTGCACCCTACTTGTGCTCCAAGAGATGAGCTCTTGCCTCTTCTACATCTGCTGCCTTGTTGTCACAATTCCCTACTGTGATTGACTCTAATCCCTTGGGAACAAAAGCCCAAATTAATCATCTCTTTTGAGTTGCCTTGGTATGGTGGTTTTGTTTGTTTGTTTTTACAAAATATTTTTATTGATGATTTGGGAATTTCACATTATAAACCCTGATCAAGCTCACCTCCCAGTCCTAGGTTTGCCCATCACTCTTCTGACCTCCCCAGCAAAATGAAGGAAGAGGAGGAGAAGGAGGAGGAGGAGGAGGAGGAGGAGGAAGAGGAGGAGGAAGAGAAGGAGGAGGAGGAGGAGAAGAGAAGAAGGAGGAGAAAGAAGACAAAGAAGGAGAAGGAAGAGGAGGAGGAAGAGGAGGGGAAGAAGAAGGAGGAGGAGGAGGAGGAGGAGGGGAAGAAGAAGAAGGAGGAGAAGGAGGAGGAGGAGGGGGAGAGGGAGAGGGAGAAGAGAAGGGAAGGAAGGAAGGAAGGAAAGAAGAAAGAAAGAAAGAAAGAAAGAGAAAGAAAGAAAGAAAACAATTTATATTCACTGGAGAATGGTCAAATTCCCAGCGGACAGCCCCTTAAAGAAAATTGAGTCCTCCCCTGTCTGTACCCCAGCTGAAGCTATCATTTGTGGAGAGCTATGCTTCAACATCCTTATCACAATTTCTAAGAATTCTCTTCTACGGTTTTTGGTCTAGGCTGTTACTTTTTTGAGGGCTGTGATGGGGGTAGGAGTTGTCACAGAATCTGTGCCACGTTTTCTTAACTGTGAGTCTGCAGCTATTGATACCACTGAAAGAGTAGCTTTCTTGCCCTTCACAGCCAGTGGGAGCATGGATCATGGACTTCCACATGGCTTCTGGCAACAGCACGGACCACAGATGTGCACATGGTCTCCAGTGGCAGTATAGGCCACAGACATCAACAGGACCCTCTGCCACAGCATGGGGTATGGTCACCATCATAGCCCTGCCAGCAGCACAGGCCAAAGGCATCAACATGGCTACAAGTGTCAGCATGGCCCATGGACACCAACATGGTCTCAGGTAGCAGCACAGACATAGACCACCAACATCAACACAGCCACAGCAGGATCATGGACTTAGACATGGCCCTCAACAGTGGCAGGCCCATGGACACTGTTGGACCCAGGACAAGCGGCTTGTCAGCCCAGGACAAGCGGCTGAAGCGCATATTTAAAATACCAAAGTGAACCTGGCCTCCAAGTTCTCCCAGGATCTCTCAGTCACTGTCTGTTACAGGGCATGGCTGGCATACCCCACCCTCTATGCTGAACGTCCCATCCTAGGGGCTGGGCTTTCCCCAGAAGCTCTTCCCTATATAATCCAGACATTTTGGTTTCCCTCCTCTCCCTCTCTGCATTTCCTCTCTCCCTGCATGCACACATTCTTTCTCTCTTTCTATTCCCCTGTCCCTGTCTCCCTTCCCATGGTGACTTTCTTGGGACTAGTGAACCTGCCTGAGAGATGCACCCAATAAACCTACTTTGATTTGGTTCATTTCATTGGTAGAGAATAACACCATCTGGTGCCGAGATGTTGAGCCTCAGCCCCACTTGGGAATGGGGGACTGAGATCCTTCCTCTCATCTTTCTCTCCATCTGATGAGACTCCATGAGCAACCACCTACCAGCAGCCTTGGAGTACAGGGTGCTCCTTCCAGGTCTCCAGACCCCCGGGATCCCCTGCCAAGGGAAGGCTGGGAAAATGGACACTGTTTTTTCTAAATCTTGACTGCCAGACACCATCAGGCTTTATCCAAATTGGGTTTGTCTCAGACCTTGCACAGACTTCAGTCTGAACTCCACATATGCAGGTTTTTTAAGAAACCAGTCTTTTGTACTCCCTTCACGAGTGGCAGGGTACATATGGCTTCAGATGCCGCCTATCTCCACCCCCTCCCTCTCCCACCCTGTGCCTTCCTGCGACAGAACAGCCTTGGTTATTTAAATCGCCTGTCACACCTGCTAAATTACACCAGAGCCAGTAGGGTGGGAGACAATATATACAACACATGGCTGGTCACCATCTTGTCTATGGGATAAGTAGAGTGGAGTCATAACTTCACCACCAACTTGAGTAAGGGCAGCCACATGACTGGCAGCCATCTTTGTTTTGGGAAAGTCATCGCTTTACCACCATCTTAACTAAGGGCTGCCAAATGCATTCAGTACTTTGCTGACAGCCATATCTAACTTCTCAGTCTTATCTTTAGCTGTTTGGATAAACTAACCCATACAGAAAACTACAATGGCCTATAATGGTGAAATATTGTAGGATCAGCAAAATTGCCAGTCTCTCTATGAACCACATCTATTCTTAAAATTTTTATTTTAATATTAGAAGAGCTTCAATTGAAAAAATTGTGAGTTTTAAGGATGAAACCTAACAGGGATGGCCTTATTTAACCCCTGGTATATGTCTTCAAGGTTAAGTCTAGGATGAATAACTAGAAACAAGCCAAGTTTGTCTATTCAACCGTATTTTACAGAGATAGATGGTACTTGGGGACTTCAGAGACCGGCTGAAGCTGGCATTTGATATGCTGAAACTTACCTTGACAGATAGAGACTTCCAAATCCTAATAGTGACTCCCCCAAGGTCTCCACAGAAGATAAATGGGGCACTGACGACTCTACCTGTATTGTGGCAATGCTAACCACTGGGCATAACTGCCCCCCCTCGCCCCCCCCCCCCCCCCCCAGTGCCTCCCTGACTACCAGAATTGTAGTCAGGCCAAATTGTACACAGGCGGGACATGGGAAAACTGAATACCTTATTTGCCTAGACAAAGATAGGAGAACCTTCCCAAGTTCCTGATTCACAGAAAAGTCTGTTCACACCTGGCAACTGAAAACTGATGCTTCCCTGGGGCCTGTGCCCTTAAGTAAGCCACCAACACCACATGAGCCTAATGGGGTGGTCGTCTAGGTAATGGGTAAGTTCCTGTCTAGGTAATGGGTAAGTTCCTGTCACTGATACGTAGGCCATCTAGAGTATCCTGCTCAGGTCTCTGACGGGTTTGAAGAGACTAATGAGAGAATCAACTTTTTACTATTTCCTTTATCTAAAGGAACTCAGTTTACAGTGACTGCTCCCAGTAATCAACCACCTATGTCCTCTGTTTAATAACTGGATGGGAAAGAGCGTGAAGCTTATATAAAATCTGAGGATACAGAAACTTAAGTTGTGAGGATCTAAGGAAGTGTTTAGGGATCTAAGAAAATGTTTGAGGTTGTAAGAAAGTGTTTAAGGACTTAAAAACATAAATGGTGATAAGAAAAACGATTAAACGGATATAAAAGGAATGAAGGTGCTTCCAATTTCTTCTCCTCGTGGTCAGCGCCAGCTTCCCCAAAGGGCATGGCCTTGGTGCATGTGCCTGCTGTCTGCTGTCTGAGACAGGCCAGCGAAGAGGACAGACTCGTCTGTCTCTGCTCAGCTTACAATCTTCATCCACAATATCGCAATCCCACTTTTAAAAGGCATCTTCCCATAAGATCTGCTTTTTTTCTTCTTAGTCATTCAAGAGCTATTGCAGGCTCTTCAGTCTTTTCTGCTACTGCTTCATGGGTCTTCCTTGGAGTTTCAGCAGTGCCAGCCATCTTTGTTTTGTTTGGAAGGTGTTTTATCACAACAATAGAACACTAATACACCATATAAAGATGAAAGAATTGGAAAGAAACCAAATTTTATTATAATTGAAATGTTCACATATAAAGATGAAAAGGAAATTTTAAGGTTTTAGAAAAGTTGTTAAATACACACACACACACACACACACCTACATAAGCAAGTGATCAAACAAAAATCTATTTACATGCAATGAATAACTTTAAATCAATTATAAGATAGCATTTAGGGCTGGAATGATGGCTTCCTGGGGAAGTATTACTGTGAAAGCACAAGGTTGGGTCTAAGTGTGGACTCCCAGTCCATAAAATGTAGGCCAGACATGCGCATGCATGTGTGTGCACACACACATACACACACACACTTACACATGCACACACACATACATGCATACACACATGCATACACACCATACACATATACACCACATACATATACACACACACCACATACACACACACACATAACCCACTACACACACACACAAAACCTACCTCACCAGCATACACACACATAGAACCCACCTCATCCCCCATAAAACCCACCTCACACAAACATACACACACATACACCTCACACACACATATACATATACATATACATTACCTGACACACAGACACAGACACACACACACACACACACACACACACACACAAAATACCATTTAATAATAATCTTTTCCTTTTTTGTGCAGTACTGGGATCAAACCAAGGCTTTACATACAGCAGACAAGCATGCAACCATAGAGACACATCTCCTGTTTAAAGAATCCATTTAAAATCAAAATAAGGGACTGGAGGGATGGTTCAATGGTTAAGGGCACTTGCTGTTCTTCCAGAAGATGCAAGTTCTTGTCCCAGCACCCACATGAGGTAGCACACAAATCACCTGTAGCTCTAGGGATTTCTGAAGCTCTGATCTCATACAGACACAAAATTAAAAAATAATAAAAATACAGGCTTAAGTTATAAATACAAAACCAGGAGCTGGTTCTTTGAGAAAATCAACAAGATAGATAAACCCTTAGCCAGACTAACCAGAGGGTACAGAGACAGTATTCAAATTAATAAAATCAAAACTGAAATGGGAGACATAACAACAGGAACAGAGAAAATTAAAAAAAAATCATTAGATCCTACTACAAAAGCCTATGTGAAACAAAACTGCAAAATCTGGATAAAATGGATACTTTTCTAGACAGGAACCAGGTATCAAAGTTAAATCAGGATCAGATAAACCATCCAAATAGTCCCATAACCCCTAAAGAAATAACAGCAGTTGTTAAAAGTCTCCCCCCCCCCCAAAAAAAAAAAAGCCCAGAACCAGATGGTTTTAGTGCAGAATTCTATCAGACCTTCAAAGGAAACCTAATACCAATTCTCTTCAAACTATTTATACTGGCTGCTTTTGTGTGTCCACTTGACACAGGCTGGAGTTATCACAGAGAAAGGAGCTTCAGGTGAGGAAATGCCTCCATGAGATCCAGCTGTGGGGCATTTTCTCAATTAGTGATCAAGGGGGAAGTGCTCCTTGTGGGTGGTGCCATCCCTGGGTTGGTAGTCCTGGGTTCTATAAGAGAGTAAGCTGAGCAAGCCAGGGGAAGCAAGCTGGTAAGAAACATCCCTCCATGGCCTCTGCATCAGCTCCTGCTTCCTGACCTGCTTGAGTCCTGACTTCCTTTAGTGATGAACAGCAGTGTGGAAATGCAAGCTGAATAAACCCTTTCCTTTCCAACTTGTTTCTTGGTCATGATGTTTGTGCAGGAATAGAAACCCTGACTAAGACACTATTCCACAAAATAGAAACAGAAGGAACACTACCCAAGTTGTTCTATGAAGCCACAATTACACTTATACCTAAACCACACAGAGACCCAACACATAAAGAGAACTTGAGATAAATTTTCCTTATGAATATAAATGCAAAAATACTCAATAAAATTCTTACAAACTGAATCCAAGAACCCATTAAAACAATTATCCATCATAGCCAGGTAGGCTTTATCCCAGGAATGCAAGGATGGTTCAATATATGGAAATCCATCAACATAATCCACTATATAAACATACTCAAAGAAAAAACCACATGATCATCTCATTAGATGCTGAGAAAGCATTTGACAAAATTCAAAACTCCTTCATGGTAAAAGTCTTGGAAAGATCAGGATTCAAGGCCTATACCTAACTATAATAAAAGCAATATACAGCAAACCAGGAGCCAATATCAAACTAAATGGAGAGAAACTTGAAACAATCCTGCTAAAATCAGGGACTAGACAAGGCTACCCACTCTCTCTCTACCTATTCAATATAGTACTCAAAGTCCTATCCAGAGCAATTAGACAACAAAAGGAGGTCAAAGGGTTACAAATTTGAAAGGAAGAAGTCGAAATATCACTATTTGCAGATGATATTATAGTATACTTAAGTGACCCCCCAAAATCCCACCTGAGAACTCTTAAACCTGATAACAACTTCAGCAAAGTGGCTGGAGATAAAATTACCTCCAATGAATCAGTAACCTTCCTATACTCAAAGGATAAACAGGCTGAGAAAGAAATTAGGGAAATGACACCCTTTGCAATAGTCACAAATAATATAAAATACTTTGGTGTGACTCTAACCAAGTAAGTGAAAGATCTGTATGACAAGAACTTCGAGTTTCTGAAGAAAGAAATTGAAAACCTCAGAAGATGGAAAGATCTCCCATGCTCATGGATTGGCAGGATTAATATAGTAAAAATGGCTATCTTGCTAAAAGCAATCTAAAGATTCAATGCAATCCCTCTCAAAATTCCAACTCAATTCTTCATAGAGTTAGAAAGAGCAATTTGAAAATTCATTTGGAATAACAAAAAACCCAGGATAGCGAAAACTATTCTCAACAATAAAATAACTTCTGGGAGAATCAACATCCCTGATCTCAAGCTGTACTACAAAGCAATAGTGATAAAAAGCTGTATGGTATTGGTACAGAGACAGGCAGGTAGATCAATGGAATAGAATTGAAGACCTAGAAAGGAACCCACATACCTATGGTCACTTGATCTTTGGATAAAGGAAAAAAGACAGCATTTTTCAACAAATGGTGGTGATTCAACTGGCGGTCAGCAAGTAGGAGAATGTAAATCAATCCATTCTTATATCCTTGTATAAAGCTCAAGTCTAAGTGGATCAAGGACCTCCACATAAAATCAGATACACTGAAACGAATAGAAGAGAAAGTGGGGGAAAGCCTCGAATACATGGACAGAGGGAAAAATTTCTTCAACAGAACACCAATGGCTTATGCTCCAAGATCAAGAATTGAGAGTTGGGGGCCTCATAAAATTGCAAAGCATCTGTAAGGCAAAGGACACTGTCAATAGGATAAAGCAGCAACCAACATATTGGGAAAAGATCTTTACCAATCCTATTTTTGATAGAGAGCTAATATCCAATATATACAAAAACTCAAGAAATTAGACTCCAGAAAGTCAATTAACCCTATTAAAATGGGGTGCAGAGCTAAACAAAGAATTCTCAACTGAGGAATCTTGAATGGCTGAGAAGCACCTAAAGAAATGTTCAACATCCTTAGTCATCAGGGAAATGCAAATCAAAACCACCCTGAGATTCCACCTTACAACAGTCAGAATGGCTAAGATGAAAAACTCAGGTGACAGCAGATGCTGGTGAGGATGTGGAGAAAGAGGAACACTCCTCCATTGTTGGTGGGATTGCAAGGTGGTACAACCACTCTGGAAATCAGTCTGGCAGTTCCTCAGAAAACTGGATATACTATTACCCAATGACCCAACTATACCACTCCTGGACATATACCCAAGATGATGCTCCAACATATAATAAGGACACATGTTTCACTATGTTCATAGCAGCCTTATGAACATATGAAACTAAAGAAGGGAGACCAAAGTATGGATGTTTCGGTCCTTCTTAGAAGGGGTAAAAAAAAATACTCATGGGAGAAAAAGTGTAGAGCATAGACTGAAGGAAAAATCATGCAGAGACTGCCCCACCTGGGAATCCATCCCAAAGGAAGACACTATTGTGGAGGACAAGAAGTGTATACTGACAGGAGCCTGATATAGCTGTCTCCTGAGAGGCTGTGCCAGAACCTGAAAAAAATACAGAGGCAGAAAGGCTCACAGTCAACTATTGAACTGGTCACGGGGTCCCCAATGGAGGAGTAAGAGAAAGGACTGAAGGAGCTGAAGTGGTTTGCAACCCCACAGGAAGAACAACAATATCAACCAACCAGAGCTCCTAGAGTCTAAACCACCAACCAAGGAGTACACATGGAGGGACCCATGACTCCAGCCTTATATGTAGCAGAGGATGGCCTTGTCGGGCATCAATGGGAGAAGAGGCCCTTGGTCCAGTGAAGTCTTGATGCCCCAGTGTAGGGGAATTTGAGGGTGGGGAGGCAGAAGTGGGTGGGTGGGTAGAGGCACACCTATAGAAGCAGGAGGACGGGAGATGGGATAGTGGGTTTTGGGGGGATCTGGAAAGGAGATAGCATTTGAAATGTAAATAAAATATACAATAAAAATGTGTAAAAGAGAAAAGAAAAGAAAAGATTTCATCTTACACCAGTCAGAATGGCTAAGATTAAAAATTCAGGAGCCAGCAGGTATTGGAGAGGGTGTGGAGAAAGAGGAGCACTCCTCCACTGCTGGTGGGGTTGCAAATTGGTACAACCACTCTGGAAATCAGTCTGGCGGTTCCTCCGAAAACTGGGCACCTCACTTCCAGAAGATCCTGCTATACCACTCCTGAGCATATACCCAGAGGATTCCCCATCATGTAATAAGGATACATGCTCTACTATGTTCATAGCAGCCCTATTTATAATTGCCAGATGCTGGAAAGAACCCAGGTATCCCTCAACAGAAGAGTGGATGCAAAAAATGTGGTATATCTATACAATGGAGTACTATTCAGCCATTAGAAACAATGAATTCATGAAATTCTTAGGCAAATGGATGGAGCTAGAGAACATCATATTAAGTGAGGTAACCCAGACTCAAAAGGTGAATCATGGTATGCACTCACTAATAAATGGATATTAACCTAGAAAACTGGAATACCCAAAACATAATCGACACATCAAATGAGGTACAAGAAGAAAGGAGGAGTGGGCCCTGGTTCTGGAAAGACTCAGTGAAGCAGTATTCAGCAAAACCAGAACGGGGAAGTGGGAAGGGGTGGGTGGGAGGACAGGGGAAGAGAAGGGGACTTACGGGACTTTCGGGGAGTGGGGGGGCTAGAAAAGGGGAAATCATTTGAAATGTAAATAAATTATATCGAATAAAAAAAAAAAAGAAAAGAAAAGAAAAGAAACATAAAGCTTTTAAAAAAGAAAGAGAAATTCTCTGAAAAGTCCACGCTGGGACTTTGAGTGTGAGCACACATCCCAGTCAGGGTTTCTGTGGCTGTGATGAAACACCATGACCAAAAGCAGCTCAGGGAAGAAAAGGTTTATTTTGTTGTCTCTTCCTTATCTCAGTGTAGCATCAAAAGCAGTCAAAACAGGAAGTCAGACAGGGCAGGAACCCGGAGGCAGGAGTTGATGCAGAGGCGACTGAGAGATGCCACATACTGTTCTGCTCCTCGTGGCTTGCTTAACCTGCTTTCTTACAGAGCTCAGGACCACCACCCCAGACCTGAGATGGGCTGGTCCCTGCCTCAAAAAATCATTAATCAAGAAAATGCCTTTTGAATGTCTATCTGATGGAGGAGTTCTGTTTGTTTGTTGTGTTTTGTTTGTTGTAGGTTTTGTTGATAGAGTCTCTCTGTGTAGTCCCAGTGTATGTCCTAGAACTTACAGAGATCCACCTGCCTCTGCCTCCCTAGTGCTGGCATCAAAGGTCTATACCACTCTGCTGACATGGAGGTATTTTCTCAACTGAGGTTTCCTTCCCTCAGATGACTCTAGCTTGGGCTAAGTGGACATAAAATCCAGGCAGCATAGAGCATCAAATGTATCATTAGGATAGTGGTTTAGTTAGGGTTTTACTATTGTGAACGGACACTGTGACCAAGGCAACTCTTATAAGGACAGCATTTAATTGGGGCTGGATTACAGGTTCAGAGGTTCAGTTCATTATTGCCATACCAATCCCAGTAGAATCCGTGTGACAAGTTCCACAGATTGAGGCATTGGACTTCAAAAGAAGGTCTCCTGGAACTGGTTGTGGAACTCTTGGCTGGAGCAAACATTGAGCCATAGTTCTCAGGGCAATTTTTCTGTTTTGCTTTCTTTTATTCCTTTCCTGGTAGCCTAAACCATGATCTTAGCAAGGATAATGGGTACGAAACCATCCTTTGAGATGGGGTCACTAACATGACCTTATCTCCAGGGAAACCAATACTTTATAAATTATTTACAAAATTATTATGATAGATAAAAACTTTTCCAGCAATAAAATTTCATATGGCTGCACGTGTGTCATTGGAAGTGGGTTTTGGTATATGGTAAAGAAAGCCTTAATTAGAAAGAATTAAAATAGTTTAAATTTATGTATCAAAGATTTATTAAAAATCAGACATTAGATGTTAAGCGATAATTAACCATAGGGGCTGGAAAATTAGATCAGTGGTTAAGAGGACTGACCATAAAGATTATTAACCTGTTCTTGGGAATATGCCACTAGCCTTGGATGAATACATTCGCCCTATTGAATACATTCTTTTAGAATTGTTATATTTTGATGATTTATATTAATAATGATGTTACCTGTTCTGTTTGTGATTCACTGAACATGTAGTTTTTGAGTTGTAATGCTCAGATGATTTTTTATATTTTTTGTGCCAAATGATTTTTGTTGGTATTCATGATTGTTTCGCTGGATACGGTTTCTAAGAGTTGTTATGTTTGGTTTTTAATGTATAAAATCCCCTGCTTGAGAGCTGCAAAATACACTCAGATTCAAACTGCCTCTGTGTTTCTGTTTGTCACCGCCGAATCCTTACCCACCTGGACTTCAAGGACCCTCATCCCAGGGACCCCCATACCCAGCTGGGGTGGTCTGTGGCACATTATCATCAAGGCAGGGACATGGCAGCATCCAGGCAGGCATGGTGCAAGAGGAGCTGAGGGTTCTACATCTTCCTCTGCAGGCTGATAGCAGAATACTGGCTTCTAGGCAGCTAGGTTGAGGGTCTTAAAGCCCATGCACACAGAAACACATCAATTCCAACAGGGCCACATCTTTTAAGAGTGTTGCTTTCTGGGCTGAGCATATACAAACCATCACAGAAAATTTCCTTATCTATGAACATGGACTGTAACCCCAATTGTTTGGGAACTTTGAAAATATCTTCTAAGGGTTGGTTAGACTGGTCAGCTTTGCTGTGAAAACCTGGTCATCTGAGGTCAGTACCCAGGACTTACGGTGCAAGGGGAGAACCAATTCCCAAAGTTGTTCTCTGACTCTTATATGCAAGCTGTACTACACTCTGACACTCACAAACACATCACACATCACACACATCCAAAATAAAATTTGCTGCAAATAATAAAATGTTCTTCAGTAAATGATTTCTTCCTTAGAATCTGTTCGTGTATTTATTAAATTTGATTTTGAATGAATTACATTTTTATTTTGAGATCTTTAAAAGATTTGTTTTATTTTAATTGTGTGTGTATCTGTGTGTATGGATGTGTGTGTGGGGGTGTGGGGGGGAGCACACATATACATATGCATGTATGAGTGAAGTGCACTGGGTAACGGAAAAGGGTGATGGATCTACTATAGCTAAAGTTGCAGGTGGTTGTGAGCCATCTCTTGTATTGGTATTTGGAGCCAAACTTGGGTCCTCTGACAGCCCTCAGAGAGCACTCAGTCACTGAGATGTCTCTCCAGTCCCTGACTTTTATTTTTAATTATCCATATGTGTGTATGACTGTGTGTGACTATGCGCATATGAATGCAGGTGTTCATGAAGGTCAGAGGTGGCTCTTAGCCATAAGTCACTTCTCTAACTCCTTATATTTATTTAATTTGGTATTTATAGGTTGATCCTGCATTTTTACTACTTTTTAATTTGTGACTGTGTGAGATCAGAGCTTCAGAAATCCCTATAGCTACTGGAGATTTGTGTGCTACCTCATGTGGATGCTGGGACTAGAACTTGTGTCTTCTAGAAGAACAGCAAGTGCCTTTAACCACTGAACCATCCCTCCAGCCCCACATTTTTATTTTAAATACTGTCTTTAGACTGGAGATGTGGTTCAATGGTAGCATGCTTGTCTACCACACATAAAGCCCTGAGTTTGATTCCAGTACTGCACAAAAAAAAAAAAAAACAAAAAACAAAAGATTTTTATTAAATGATATTTTGTGTTGGTGGCTGAGGTAGGTTTTGTGTGTGTTTCTGTGGTAAGTAATGTATGTGTTTATGATATGGTGTGTGTGTGTGTGTGTGTGTTAGGTTATGTGGATATGTGAGTATATGAGGTGGGTTATGTGTTTATGTGGGTGAAGTGGGTTATATGTGTTTGTATGTGTGTGTGTAAGGTAGGTTTTGTGTGTGTGTGGTGGGTTATGTGTATGTATGTAGTGTATGGGTCTGTATATGTGTGTGGTGTTTATATGTATGTGTGTGTATGTGTGTGTATGTGTGTGTGTGGTAAGTTGTGTGCATATGTGGTGGATTATGTGTTTGTATGTGTATGTGTGTATGTGATGTATGTGTGTGTACATGTGTGTGGTGTGTATATGTGGTATGTATGTACACAGTCATGCGTTCATGCATGCATGTATGCATGTGTATGTGCATTTATGTGTGCATAGCTTTTCCTGTGTGTGCATGTGTGCCTGTGTGTATATATGTGTGTCTGTAAACTTCCTCCCATAAAAAATTGATACCAGAGATAGAGTGTACCTATATCTATCTACCCTTGCAAATGGTCCGCTGGATTTAAACCAACTGCAGATTCCCACAACTTGGGAGGCTGACACTGGAGGGGGAGAGCTTGAAGCCAGCTTGGGCTACACAGCAAAATCCTTGTCTTATAGAAGCAGAGCAAAGGCTGTGGATTCAGGTCAGTGGGTAGAGTGCTTGCCTAGCATTCGTGAAATCTGGGTTTCAGTCTTCTGACCCTCATAAAACAGAGCACACTGGTGAATGCCTGAAACCCCAGCATTTTGATGTTGGGAAAAGGAAAATGAGAAGTTCAAGGCCAGCTTGGGCTACATGAGACCTCACCTTAAACCCACGCTCTCCCTGTTTCTCCGAGTCAATGCCTGTGGCCCTAGAAGCCATTGTGGCAGATGCCCCTGGCCAGAGAAATCCCTGCTCTGAGGTCCATAGTTAGAGAAATCCCTGATGCCCCAGGCTGAGCCTCCAGCAATGTCCTCTGCCTCCCAGGGCTTAGCCTCGGCTACTGCCATGGGCTTAGCCTGAGCTGCCTTGTGCTCCCTTGCGACTGCAGCCACCCTGCCTCTGGTTGTTCTCCTCTCCCATG
This sequence comes from Apodemus sylvaticus, assembly GCF_947179515.1. NCBI lineage: Eukaryota > Metazoa > Chordata > Mammalia > Rodentia > Muridae > Apodemus > Apodemus sylvaticus. The sequence goes on along the minus strand of NC_067481.1, from coordinate 7,611,704 downwards.
ATCCCCTGCGACTCACTTAGGTTCCGGTTGAGGGTTTGCTGTATCATCTTTTGTGTCTGCCTGCATCTCTCCTTGTGATTCCCATCTGCCCTTAAAGTTCACGTCTCACGTTGCATCTATTCAGTATAGGAAGTTCTCTGTTCACATGGCTGTCCCTCTCATGCTGTGACATGGTTTTCTCAAAGACTGGAATAATTTTTCTTCCAGTATGCAAAACTGAGTTTTTTCAAGGAAGTTACTGAGAGACCTAAAGGAAACTAGCTGAGCTTCAAGTCCTCACAGGGTGCTGGCATCTGTCGCCACCAAGGACAGGAGAGGAGACAAGACCATGTGGCAGTTCTCTGCTCTGCTCCTATTCTTCCTCCAAGGTAAGCAGCAGGGGCTTTAGATGCTTCCATGTCAGTGGTGAGGGTGACACAGACGGTCTGCCCTGGGTTAGGGAAAACCAGGTGATTCCCTCACCAGCTGCTTACTCTCAAAATAAAAGGCAGGGTTTTTGTTGTTGTTGTTGTTATTTTGTTTTTTTGGCATCTGACAGATTCTGTAGATATTGCAGAGAAATCAAAACCAAAAACAAATTAAAAAACAAAAAAGAAAAAAACCAAACCTTCCAGAGTGTGTTTCTCCACCCTAGCTGCTCCACAAACCTGATGAGTGAGTGGATGAACTAATACTTTAAAAATGTATTTTGAGTTTTCTGTTTGTCACATGCAGCCCAGGATGCCCCTGCACTTGTGATCCTCTGGACTCCACCCTCTGAGTATTGGGATTTCTAGCATGCAGCTCCATCTCCAGTTACATTTTGAGTTTTAACTGACACAGTGATTAATACTTACAGGGGCTGGGTGTAGTGGTGATTGCCTTTAATGCCAGCACTCAGGAAGCAGATGTAGGTGGACCTCTGTGTGTTCAAGGCCAGCCTGGTCCACATTTTGAGACCCTGTTTTAAAGAGGGAAAAACCCGATGGAGTACAATATGACTTTTGCACGTTTGTACAGGATGCAATGATCAGATCAGGGTAGCTGGATTTTCATCGAAGCCATTTTCATTTCTTTGAAATCTCTAGGCAGTATTTTGAAATATTCAGTTGTCAACCATATTTTCATCTGTCTCATACAACACTAAAAGTTGTTATTCTCATCAAGTTACAGACACCCCTGTGTCCTAACAACTCCCCCTTTATGCCATAAGCACTCTCCTGTCTTCTCTAATACCCTTCCCAGGCTGATAACCATTATTCTGTTCTCTACTCTTTGAGGTTAACTTTTGTTCTTTTAAGAAAAAAATGTGTCTCTGTGGTGTATGTATGTGTAAATATTTGTGTGTATGTTTCTGTGTAAGTGCATCTGTGCACACATGAGCGTGTGCTCAGATACACACATGGGTGCACACACACATGTGGAAGCCACAGATCGATACTGTGTTCCTTTCTCTACCATTCTCTACCTTGTTTGTTCAACATGGTCTCCCCCTGTGCCTGGAGCTCACAGATTCAGTCTATCTGAGCAGTGATCTCCAGGATCCTCCTGTCTCTGGAGTTACAGACACCCCACACTACACCTGGCTTAGCACCTGTCAGACCCATAGCCTGAAAAGATTTCCTCCCACACTGCAGTCTGTTGCCCATGCTTTGGTTGAATCCTTTTAGTTTAAAATAATTACATTCACCAATTTTTGATTTTGTATCTATGGTGTTAGGACATACTTTGTTGTCGTTGTTGTTGGCCCCAATACCCTGAAGCACTTCCTTTACAGTTTTTCTTTCTTCTTTTAAAGATACGTGTGTGTGTGTGTGTGTGTGTGTGTGTGTGTGTGTGTGTGTAGTAGCTGTCTTCAGACACACCAGAAGAGGGTATCATATCCCATCATATCCCACTACAGATGGTTGAGAACAACCATGTGTGTGCTGGGAATTGAACTCAGGACCTCTAGAAGAACAGTCAGTGCTCTTAACCACTGACCCATCTCTTCAGATCCTCCTTTATCATTAAGTGGGTAATTGGATATTTCTAGCTTGTGCATGCTGTGCAAGCACCACACCAACGGTGCTGCATCCTCAGTCCTTACCAGTAGCAATGGGACTCAGATTACATGGATCTGAAGGACAGCACAGGGTCTGTGTGCTGTGATCACTGTGCCACATGGAACTCAGATTGGTTGGTGTCAGTTTGTTCAGCCTCCAAGGCATCCATCTTAGAAAGTACTGGAACTACCACAAGTGGCTTCTGTGTGGCCATGGGATGCGGCTTCTTCAGATGAACTTTCTGAGGGTCATGGGTACCGAAATGAAGATAGGATCATGTCCAGTGGACACGGTCTTCTGACACTTCCTCTACTTCAGCCATGATTGGTCATTGTCACCATTTTATCTTCTGAGAACTATAACTGGGCTCTTCAGATGTTTGTTCTTTTTTTTCTTTGCTTTTCTTTCTTTCTTTTTCTTTTGAGGCTTCAACTAATAGGACAACAATGCTGATCAGTCTTGGGAACAGGGAAGCCCTTCACTGGTTGTTATTCAGCTCATAAACTCTACTTGGCACAGTAGAGTTCTGCCCTTGGAGGAGGAGATCAGTGGTCTATGCATTTGTGTTTTCCAGGTGTCTGCACTGCTCAGGAGGTCACAGGTCCAGCGGAGGTGAGTGGTCAGGAGCAGGGAACCTTGACAGTGCAGTGCAAGTATACTTCACGCTGGAAGGATTACAGTAAATTCTGGTGCCGAGTAGCTGGTTGGAATATGTGTGAGTTTCTGGTTGAAACTGATAAATCAGAGCAGTTGATAAAGAAGAACCGTGTGTCCATCAGGGACGACCAGACACACTTCATCTTCATGGTGACCATGGAGGATCTGAGGATGAGCGATGCTGGCATTTACCAGTGTGGAATTACAAAAGCTGGATATGATCACATGTTTAAAGTTTATGTGAACATTGACCCAGGTAAGAAAAAATTCCAGAATGCAATCTCTGATAAGTGGATGTTAATTATCCTAGAAGCCCTGAATATCCAAGGCACAAATTGCATAACAAATGACGCCCATGAAGAAGTATGGAGAGGGTCCTGATCCTGGAAAGGACTGATCTAGCATTGGAAGGAAATATAAGGACAGAGAAAAAGGAGGGAGGTGATTGGAGAAGGGATAGAGAGAAGAAGGTTTATGGGACATATGGGGAGGGGGGATCTGGAAAAGGGGAAATCATTTGGAATGTAAACAAAGAATATAGAAAATAAAAATATTAAAAAAAAGAAACTGAAGAAAAAATTCCAGAAAGTCCTGGTGAAGGATCATGGACCCCTGTAAAATTCTTACTAGAAAAAAATAAACCGAATCTACTCTATTTGTCTTGTTTTCTACCAAGATAGTAGGCCAGGTGGGAAAGCCTTGTCTCCCAGACCCAGATGTGTGTCTTAGATATTCTCAGTCCTACATAAGTGAGAATTGAACTCAGAATCTTGTGTTTGTTAGGAAGCACTCTAACACGGAGCTACAGTCTGAGTGAGGCCCCCACCCTTAACATAAAATAAAGGAAGTCTCTGAACCTCTATTTCTGTACAAGATAGAATAATAAGGATCAGGTTTACATCTTGCTTTAAACAACTACAACAAAGAAAACAAACAAAACCGGAGCTGGAGAGATGGCTCAGTGATTAAGAGCACCGGCTGTTTTTCCAGAGAACTGCATTTTCTTCCCTGCATGTACATAGTAGCTTGCAATCATCTGTATCTCCAGTTTCAGGGAATCTCAGGCCCTCTTCTGGCCTCAGTGGGCAGTGCAAGTACATGGTGCATATATACACAAGAGAATACCCATAGGCATATACAAATTTTTTTTCTAAAAATAAAATAGGCAAAACATGAAAACCTGAAGTGCTTCTGGATATTGCACACCAGGCAGTAATGAGTACACTCTGAAGGAAGCAAGTTTTAAAAGGGATCTGTTTCTTTTCTCTACACATCTTTCCTGAGAAAAGAATTAAGTGTTAAGCACGATGGTACACACTTTTAATCCCAGCACTAGAAAGGCAGACAAAGGCAGATCTCTGAGTTTGAGGCCAACCTGGTCTACCATGTGATTCCCAAATGATTCTGGGCTGCATAGAGAAATCCTGTATCAAAGATAAATAGATAGATAGATAGATAGATAGATAGATAGATAGATAGATGAATAAATAAGTAAGTAATGTAAGTTTTGGATGGTGACTAGGAATTGAGATCCTTAATTCCTAGTGAAAAGACCTTAAGTCCATCCCCAGTGCTGGACTGTCCACAGGAGGAGCCAACCATGTTCTTTTTATCTTCAGCCCCAGAAAGATCAACTACAATAACAACAATCATACCCAGAGTTCTGACATCTACACCACCAACCATGGAGAACACTGCCAAGGAACAAATGATTCAGAGTAGTCCCCACACCAGGTAAGCAGAGTTGGATCTTGGCAGCTCCTTCCCACTGGATTTGCCCTGTGGCCTCTCTTCTGGGAGGGCCTCCAGAAAAAACACAAAATGCCCAGGAATCCTGGGATTCAGGAAAACCAATCATTTCTTGCCTAAGTATGTCCTAAGCACATTACTAACATGGCTACATTTGTTTCTCTCAATACCAAGCTGGCCTGCCCATCTTGTATTTTATTTGCTAACCTCAGTAACTATCTTGTAGAAATACTCAGGCTGGTGGATTCTCTTGTCAAAGCCTGAGGTGGGCTCCCCAATCCTTTCACCTTTTAGTATATAAAGGCTCCCCTTCTAAGCCTCAGCTGCAGGATGGTAACATCTTCACCTGAGTGACAGGACAGACTGAGCACAGCCTTTGTGTCTCCCCTGTGTGCTCCCCAGAGGCCATGACAGAAGGCCACGCTTGTATCTCCATTAAGTTAGAAGAGATGCCTGTCCCACCCACTACTGGTTTCAGCCTATAATTAAATTTCCTTGTTCCCATCCAGTGTGGGGGATCTCCACAGTGCAGAGGAGAAAGGGGACTCTGGGGATTGTGCTGTGCCCGGATGATGCTTCTCATTCTTGAAGGTGTGCAGAGAAATTCCCAGCACTGTGGAATTACCTTGGCATAATTTCATCACAGCCTGTTGGGGGCAAGTCTCCAGGTCAAGGACACAGATAAACCACCAGCTAAGCTAAGGCATAGGTCACCTCACTAGTTCTTCCTAAGAATTGTCTCTTGGGACTCATCTAGTCCCCTGTCCTTTCTACTGTGTTCTTTCTGCTCCCTAAATCTTAAGATAGACAAACATGTCTCAAAGCACCCCACCTCATAGGCTCTCTCAAGGATTTTTTTTCTTTCTCTGCTAGTACTTTGGAACTGTTTTTATTGTTTGTTTTGTAAGTGGATGGAATGTTAGTTATCAAGTGTAGGGGCTGTTCCTGGTTGTCAGCTTGACTATAGCTGGAATGAACTAGAATCCAGAATTGGAAGGCTCACCTGTAATTATGATCTTAAGGCTGGAAGATACAAGTTTCCAACCTGGATCTTGGCATGGAGATCTTGAGGTATAGTAATATAAACCCAGGAAACTAAGGCAAGGAGATCTCTAAGTTCAAGGTCATCTGGGGAAAAGCAAGTCCCAGATCCAGGCATGGTGGCACACACCATTAATCTGGGCCACACCTTCTGCTGGAGACCTACATAAGGACATTGGAAGAAAGAGAGTTCACTCTCTCTCTATCTTCACCTGCTTGCCTTGTGGGACTGAGAAACTGCTAGATTCTTGGACTGCCATTCATAGCTGCTGTTGACCATTGTTGGGGAATTGGACTATAGACTGTAAATCATCAACAAATTCCCTTAGTATATAGAGATTACCCATAAGTTCTGTGACTCTAGAGAACCATGACTAATACGTCAAGTGACGGAGGGTACAAGGTTCCAGAAATGTAGAGGGTCCAAGAGAGTGTGAAGCACTGAGAGAGCTCAGTCCTTGGAAACATTTCAGGACATTGGATGGCATGGTCGGCCAAATGGCAGCTCTTGTGTCTTCCAAGAATGTATTCGAGTTAAGCTGTGACTCACAGAGTACCCACACTTGTACATGTTTTCCACAAGCTGAGGATGGCTTCCTGTTGGGCCATAGGAGAAACCCCGGATGGTACAAGAAGAGATATGGAGACCTGGGCAGGGAATAGAGGATGGATGGGAGGTGGGGAATAGGGCTTAATACTGTTGAGGACCTCATGGTCCCATAGGATATAATAAAGGGTCACAAAGAACTGCAACACCAGTGTCCATCCACTGACAGAGTGGAAGCAGCCATCAACCATTTCTAGATGTAGTGTGCCTAAGCCTCCTAACACACATTGCTGATGAGGGAGGGAGGGTCATCCTGGTGAAGAATGTCGCAGAGGCCAAGGTCAAAGGCCAGGGAGCAGTGAAGCCTTCAGACTTGCAGAGGCATATCTGGTAAACCTTCCCCAAGAAAGGGCTTATCTATCTAACAGGAAGCATGACCAGCCATGCACTTGCAGGGAGGCCGACCTGTAGCATCCCATGCTTGTCCTTCTCTGGCCCTTGGAGGCTAGGATATGGGCACCAGGAAGGCCGAGCCAGTATGTCAGCCTGTCTCCTATGTTTCCTTCAGGTCCCTGCTGAGCAGCATCTACTTCTTGCTGATGGCATTTGTGGAGTTACCCCTGCTCCTGAGCATGCTCAGTGCTGTCCTCTGGGTGAACAGGCCTCAGAGATGCTATGGGGGAGGTGACATTGGCCTGGTGAAGACCTGTGGTTCTGATGCCCAGGACAGAGAGAAAGACTTCCCAGGAGATAGAAAATAATCTCTGTCTCTCTGTCTCTGTCTCTATCTCCCACATGTGTGTGTGTGTTTGTGTGTGTGTGTATGTAAGTTGTGGGGGCAGATGTGTATTGGAGGACATCTTCAGGTGTCATGCCATCATTGTTTGAGACAGGGTTACTCACTGACCTGGACCTTTGCAAGTAGGCCAGGGAGCTGGCCAGAGAACTCCAGGGATCTACCTGCCTCCATCCCCCATTCTGCCATTGTAAGCACACACAACTGCACTCACTTAAAAAGAATCAAACAAACACTCTAGATTATAGGGTTTGAACTCATGTCCTTGTACTTGCAAGGAAGGCAAGGGCTTTACCAGCAGAGCCATCTCCACAGTCTGGAAAAGACTTGTTCTAATAAGGAAAGACTGGACAGCAGTACCATGGTTCTGAGGTACTGTGGGCCCAGCCTCAGACTAATCCCTCTCCTATAGCAGGGACAACTGAGTTCTGGAACCCATTCACGTCCCCCTCTCTCAGAATGCCCCACAGTGCCTACCTGGGTCTATCTTCCATTGATGGCCTCCAGGGAAATAGAAAATACAAGAAAAGGTCATGTTTCTTCCTAGGGCCCCAGTTCCTTAGAGGACATATGATAATACAAGTCTGTGGGCCACCAGCAAGGTGACTGACCAAATATATGGGAAATGTGGCCTCACCAAGTAGCATAAAAGTTTGCCACTCTCACACTGGATGTCTGTCCCTTACAGATGGGACACACCTAGCTTTCATTTTTGTCAACACAACCTAGTAACTAAGCCCATTGCCAACACGGATGGAGCAGTTGACCCTGTCTCTGTGCCACCTGCACAGGTCCCCATGTCATAGCTTAGTCTTGGTCCTTGAAGTCTAGATTCCCTGCTCATTGAGACCAAATGGGGAGCTAAGCTGCAGGAAGGAAGATGGCCTCTCAGGAGTCACAAACCCACATCACCACACAACCCTTCCAGGGACAGTCTCTGCATCCAGTCATTCCACTCTCTTCCTTTCGATCAGAACCATATATTGAATAGACATCTAAGTATTAAACACCCTACACATACAAGCTCAAAAATGAGAAAGACCCAATTACAGTCCACTCAGGAGTCACGAACCCACATCACCCCATGACCCGTCTCTGCACCTGGTCATTCCACTCTCTCCCTTTCAATCAGAACCATCTACTGGATGTCTTAAGTATTAGACACCCTCCACATATCATCTTGAAAATAAGAAAGACCCAATTAAAGTCCACAGAGGAAGCCAAAGGATTCAAGGGTAAACGCTCAGGGGGAAAACAGCTGTTTCCAGCTGGCCAGCCTCAGTCATGTTGAGTTCTGCACCAGGACACAGCCTTCTCCTCCAGTGGAGCTCTGACACTCACACCTAACATAGGTGTTCTTCCACTTTATGTAAGAAGAGTCCCTAGGTTAACATATTCTCCCTGATGACATGTGTTGGGCTCTAGTGAACCTGCCTCTGTAGAGAAGATGATTTTCATTTGCTTCTGGGGTGTATCTGGTGGTCAGCTGCCCACATTCTCACTGTTTCTCAAACAAGCAATCCCAGTTAAACTCAGTGGGACACACACACACATACACACACACACACACACCATATAAGCAGGAGAGGGGTTCATTAGAGCCTGTAGGCCAGACAGAGAAGGAGCATGCCTTTAATCCCAGTACTAAGGAGGCAGCAGGGGCAGGTGGATTTCTGAGTTCAAGGCCAGCCTGGTTTATAAAGTGAGTTCCAGGACAGAGAAACCCTTTAAGTTCCAGAACAACCAGGGCTACATGAAAAAACCCTGTCTTGGGGGAAAAAAGAAAAAAAAAGGAAATACAAAGACGCAAAAATGGAAGGAAGAAAAGAGGGAAGTAGGGACGGGAATGAAAACAAGAAAGGGTAATAGTAAAAATGACTCAAATTCATTATATATTCCCTTGGAGCTGTATGAAAATTTTAAAAAAATAAAATAAAAATTTAAAGAGGAAATGTTATTCTCTCTGCAGCCCTGCTTTCTTCTTTCAGGGGTGGGTTCTGTAAGCTCAACACACACACACACACACACACACACACACACACACACATTATATTTACTTTCCCTTCTGCAAGCAGCCCTGGGGTTAGCTCTGCCCTTTCTGCTTTAAGTGGATTAGTTGCTTGCACAGCTTCTCTTTTTCCTATTACTCAACTTACCGCCTTGTTGGCGACCTTCATCCTGATACGGCTTTGCTATTCTTTGCTGGCACTGCAATCTTCCTCATCCTGTGCTGTGATTGTCCCTGGCTGGAGCCCTTGAAAATCTGCCTTGGCAGTGGAGATTTCAAGAACTCTCTATCATTTGCTAGTGATATGAAGATAGATATTTTTTCTGAGACTTTTGGGATAAATGTTCCTGAGCTAAAATGTGAGGCAGACACACTCCTATCTACATCAGACAACCCTGCTCTCACACCAAACAGATTTGGAAGAAAACAGAAATCTCAGTTCCTGATTCCTTCTCCTTTGCCTCCAACAACTTGCTTCTAGTTGCCCCATGCTACACAGATAATGGTAGCTGAAGTCTGAGAGCCCAAGTCTAGCATGACTCCTCTGTCCCACATCTGTATCAGCTTGGTTCTGTCCTCTACACATCTGTATTTTGATGGGTCTGTTCTGCAATTGTCCATTCTATGAGGACACCATCCAAATCTCCATCATAACAATTTAGCACAGACACCATAATATGAACAATTTCCTCTCTGAGGGCTCTTCCACCTACAAAGAGCAGGATCTCCAGACTCAGGAAAGGTAGTCCATGTCCTACCTGACTATCCTCAGAGTCTTGTCCTTATGAAAAGAAAGTGTGTGTGTGTGTGTGCGTGTGTGTACGCTAATGGTGTATTGGCATGCATGGGAAGGTGTGCAGTGAGAACATGCCATGGCAGAGGTTTGGAAGTCAGAGAACAATTTTATTAAATCAATCCTCTTCTTCAACCGGTACTGGGGTTTCAAGGGTAAATGGGAGGGTGCTATGCTTCTGTCTACTCAAGGAGTCATCCCACCACTGACTTATCCTTCTAGGTCTTCCCTCTACATTTTTTAAAGTCCTTCAGCTTCTTCCCAATTTCAAGACTTAAGATAAACTAGATCAGGGCTCAGAAAGATGTCAACTGAACAGTTGGTGCCAAGTGTGGGGGAGGGAGGAAGGAAGCCGAGATTCTGGAGGAGGAAGGAAGGACAGAAGCAGAGATTCTGCAGCTGAACCTCCAAGACTGCAGCCATGAGACTCCCAGGTGACCATGGGATGAACTTATTTTTTTGTAATTAAAATGTGTTATTGTGTATTTATGGGTGCTTTGCCTGCCTGTCTGTGTACTACTTTTGAGCTTGGTCCTCACAGAGGCCAGAAGAAGCCATAGAAAGGGAGTTACAGATGCTTGTGTGCTGCTTTATCAATGTTGGGAGTCAAACCTGGTCCTATGGAGGAGCATCAGGGTCCTTAACTGCTGCACCATCTTTCCAGTCCCTGGTATGTGTTTCCAAAATGATTTATTGTTACTATTATTAATATTATTATTATTATCATTATTATTATTATATCATCAAATGTTATGTGGGTATGTGCATGAAAGTGAAGGTATCCATGGTACCCAAAAAAGGGTGACAATTCCAGGTTGCAAGCCACCTGGGGTGAACACTAAGAAGTGAACTCAGGTCTACTTCAAGGACAGACAGAACCCAGTTTTTTTCCTCCTATAATTTTTATTTACATATTTTATGTGTCTGGGTCTTCCATCTGCATGCATGTCTGTGTAGCATGTGCATTCCTAGTGCCCCACAGAGGCAAGAGGAAGGCATCAGCTTCCCTGGCACTGGAGCTAAGACAGCTGTGAGATCCTATGTGGGTGCAGGGAATTGAACCCAGGGCTTCTGGAAGAACAACCACTGAACAACGGAGACAGCTCTCCAGCCCCTGGAATGGTTTTGATGGAGCAGATATTCTCCATCATACATCCAAAATGGCCATAGGAGTTGATAATTAAGAGGCGTGATGAACAGATTAGCCATTTTCTCCAAGCCCACGCGGAATTATATGAAGTCTCTACATAATTCAACCAGTATTTACTAAGATCCTACTGAGTGCCAAGCCATGGTGTGAACATAGGGTAGGATGTCTTCACTAATGAAGGTTATGTTCTGTCACAAGGACATAAAATACCAGCAGTTTGCGATAAGGTCAATGGAGAACACAAACCTAGGTGGAGGGGATTATGACTAACAAAGGAGTTCCTACTGAAAGGCTGGGAGAGGAACTTCGCATTGGTCGATGTCAAGTTCCTTCCAGGTGGCAAGGCACCCCAATAAGGCTCTCTCCAGTTATGGTCCTGTTAGTGGGGTGTCGTGACATGAGTTCCAGGACAGGAAACTGGCTGGAAGTTAGTGCAAACTCCTGCTGTTCTCAATTATGAGATTTATCAGGGTTTTGAACTTGCTTCAATCTTACCAGTTCTTCTGTCTGATGGCAGTGTCCAGTACCCCACACCACCTCAAAAAACTAAAATCAAAATTAAATTTAAGAAAGACCATGTAATGAGAATTGGTGCTTATATTTTTGAGGGTAAACATAGCCAGCAATAAAGTGGATCATGGGGGAAGGAACCAAGATACAGGCTGAAGCTGAACCATGAGGTAAAGAGTCTGACTCGTCCACAAACAGGAGACGCCAACCCATGTTTCAGTCAAGGGGTGAGATAAGCTGGTCTGTCTGTCTGTCTATCCACCTGTCCTTGTTTGGGTTTTGTTGCTGTGATAAACACTGAATAAAACCAACTCGCTCTGAGGAAAGGTATTACTTGGCTGAGGCCTCTCTGGCACGGTCCATTTGTACGGCTGTGTGCAGGAGCTCAGCAGGAACCTGGGGGCAGGAACTGAAGCAGAGGCCATGGAGGGTGCTGCTCAACCTGCCTTCTTAGACAACCCAGGACCACAAGCCCAGCGATGGCATCACATCCGTCCACCAATTAACAATCAGGAAAATATCCTTACGAACATGCCCACAGTGTTCATCTGATGGGAAAAAAAAATGATCAATAAAGGTTCTTTCTTCCAGGTTGCTCTAGTTTGCACCAAATTGACAAAACTTACCCAGACCCGCTAACCCATCTGTTAACCTGTTAGTATACGGATAAGCTGTTTGTTTATTATTTTTCTTTTTCCTCTATTTCTTTCTGTGTTTGTTTTGGTTGGGTTTTGTTGTTCTTGTTTGTTTGCTTGTTTATGTTTCAAGACAGGGTATCTTTATATACCCTTGTTCATACTGGAACTTGTCTGTGGACCAGGTAGCCTCAAACTCAGAGATCCCCCTGCCTCTGCCTCCTCAGTGTTGGGATTAAAACCATACAGCAGCTTTCCTTCCTCTTTCCAGAGACCGAGTGTCAGTTGTTTTATCTCATTAATGTGATAAATAAGGAGACAAAGGCAGCTTTAGGAGGGAAAGGTTTATTTTGGCTCACAGTTTGAAGTCCACTAGAGTGGAAAGGCAGGGTGGTGTCGTTTGAGGTGGCTGCTCACATTGAGTCTACAAGTAGCTAGCAGAACAGGATGAACGCTGGTGTTTCCTTCCTTCCTCCCTTCCCTCTGTTCATCCAGTCTGCCATCCAGCCCAGAGGAGGCCTCTAGTTCTGTCACTGCCTCCTCTCCTAAGAGGAACCTACCTCCATCCTGCTCCTTGGAGGGGCCCTGATCACAACAGAAGACCATGAAGAGACACAAGAAGGTGCTACAGGTCCAGAGAATCTCTACAAGGCACCTCCCAGATGCATCTGTACTGGGGAGTTGCAGTGATCAGCACTTGGTGTGTGTACAAACTTCCTCTTCTGGTGTCTGAAGGTTGTTCCTCCTTTTGGATTTTTTGCTTCTCACTGCAGGGTAGAGCTCTGCAAGAGGCATGAGAAGACCATTGTCTTCTCAGTTTCCTCTTTCCCCATGGCAACAGCTTGTGTTTTTCTTGCTCTGATTGTTTCCATGGCCTGACATGTGTGGATGAGTGTGCATCGGCCCGACACCTGGGGAAAGGGCTTGCTGTCAACTTCCTATCTGTCTCTGACTCTTGCAGTAATGACCATCTTAGATGTGCAGGCGAAGTCAGCTCTTGGACGTTCACAGAACAGGAAGCCAGCAGAAGCCTGGAACCCTGACTTTGTGGAGTATAAACTTCACCAGACATTTGCTGGACACAAAAATAACTTGCTATTTTTTTCAGTTTCTGAAGCATGCTGTCAAATGTATTGTCTCATTTACTAAAGCTGTCGTGAGAAGACAGTAAGAAACCTCGAAACGCCAGCCCTCCTTTTAAGATTTTTGTGGGTTAGTGGACACACATGCTTTGCTTCCAGCTGTGTTCCGCTGCTCACTCTGGAGGAGGGGAACAGGTCCACCAAGCTCCTTCCCAGAGCATCAGGATAAACCGCTGCTTTGCCAGACTCCACGTCCTGATTTCCTGTGTCTCCCAGGCAGCCGCAGTCTCAGCAAGGATCCAGGTCAACTCTCTCACTTGGTTAATGCCTTATCATTCTCCAAACTGAACAGCAGCCAGAAAGGAGCTGAGGCTCACTTTACACTATTAGCCTGGTCCTGACCCCCATGGCCTCCTTCTTTGTCTTCCCTCCCAGACACTCTGTCCTTGCTAACACTCTCCTTCTTAAATCTGAAGAATGCAGGGAAGTGGTGGTGATCCAGACCGTGGGACGGAAAGGCAGGAAGATCACCCCATGATTGAGACCAGACAGGTTACACATTGCGGCTCACGTCAGCCAAAGGTACATAGCTCGTCTCCAGAAGACTAGGAAGAAGATGATAAAGAGGAAGGGAGGAAGAGGAGGAGACTGAAGAGGAAGAGGGGGAAGAGACAAAACAATTTTGCTTTTTGTCATTTTTCTTTTTGCTTTCCCAGATCTCTAAGGCTCCATCCTTCCTGTCATGATCAGCTGTTTTACACAGTTACTTATTTGCTTCTTCCTAAAAGTTGACTTCCTTGTTTCTGTTGTTTATACAAAGATTCCTCCTCACATCTGTACTTTCCACTCAGTATTATTTATAGACAGTTCATGGGAAAATGATGTAGCAGAGCTGAAGAAGGGTTTTAGAGAACCGATAATTATGTGTATGTGCAAATGTGTGTGAGAGTGTGTGAATGAGTGTGCATATGTGTGTGTGAGTTTGAGTGACATTGTGGGTGTGTATGAGAATGTCTGTGTGAGTATATGTGAATGTATATGTTTGTACATGTGCTAGTGTGTGTATATGTAAGTATGTGTGAGTTTGTATGTGTGTGTGAGTTTGAGTGACAGTGTGGGTATGTATATGTATGTGTGTCAGTATGTGTAAATATATATGTGTGTACATGTGTGAGTGTGAATGGGTGTGTGTATGTGTGTGTAAGTATGTGTGACTGTGTATGTGTGTGTGAGTTAGAGTGACAGTGTGAGTGTATATGAGAATATGTGGGTGTGTGAATGTGTTAGTGTGTATATGTGTGTGAATGTAAATATGTAAGAGTATGTGAGTAGGAAAGTATGTAATTGTATCCATGTGTGTGTGAGTATGTGCAAGTGTGTGAATGTATGTGTAAGTATGTGTGAGCAAGTGTGTGTATGAGTGTGTGTATGTGTGAGTGTATATGTATGTGAGTATGTTTTTGTGTAAGCATGTATGAGGGTGTGAGAGTGTATACATATGTATGTGAGTGTGAATGAGTGTGAATGAGTGTGTGTATGTTCATATGGCCGTAGAGTACATACACACATGGAGATGCGCATGCACGTGGGTGAGGGCACAGGAGCACTTGAGGATGGAGAGCCTGGGTGTTGATCCTTAGGCACCATCCACTTAGCGTCTGTCATGGCTGACTTGTCTAGGTTGACTGGCTGGTGGGCCCAGGAATACACCTGTCTCTGCCTCCTCAGCCATGGGATTATAGGCATGCGCACCAGGCCTTGAATCTTGTTAACTGTGTGCTCTGGGGATTGAACTCAGGTTCTCCTACTTACAAGGATTTTACCTACTGATCTGTCCTCCCTGCACCAGAGATTAATTATTGCAAAACAAATAAATCAGCCAAATATGGTAGTACATGTATCTAACCCTACTAATTCAGGAGGTTGAGACAGGAGGATGGCTACAAATTCAAGGCCAGCCTGACCTACATAGTGTGTTTTAGTCTGGCTGAGATAGAAAGGAAAAACCTGTCTGAGAGAGACAAAAATGACAATAATAGTCGCATGTAGTGTCATTTACCTATAACTCTAGCATTTGGGAGGCAGTGATAGGAGGATCAAGGGTTGGAAACTAGCCTAGGATTCAGAGAGACTGTATCAAATTTTTAATTAATTTAATTAAAAACAAACAAAAATCAAATCCCTGTGACAATTGAAAATCCAAGTTATTTCTTTAGAAAGATGTCAGGTAGTGTAAAGAAATAAAAGAAATATCTATGATGTTTGCAGCTGTGACTGAATTAACTTGGACAGTGTCCCATCAACCACACATAGAATCTGTCACTCCACCACCACCACTGTCCCTCCTACTCCTGTGGACCAAAGCTCCAGGGTCTGTCTGATAATCACGCTTTCTCCAGGAGCCAGTTTGATGGTCATGCTCCTTGCTACAGGGTACTAATGGGGCTGCAAAAGGCCCCATTAATACACCTGAGTTCAGTCTAAGCTAGCCCTGGCTAAGTGCTTTCTCTTCTACTAGCTGTCGTGGTCATGGTGTCTCTTCAAAGCAATAGGACAGTGACTAAGACAGATAGCAAACAGTGACCATGCCTTAGAGTCCTGCAGTGAATACACAAAGCAGTTTCTTTGCTCTTATTGATCTGATAGAGCATAAAGAAACAGTGGACACAGACAAAATGCAGGCAGATACCCTGAAGATAAATCAGTGAGAGGCCAGAAAATGGTACAGTGGGAGAATCTGCATTAGAAGAACATCTGCATTCTGTGTAAACATGGAGAATATCTCCATTCTGTGTGAACAGGGAGAACATCTGCATTCTGGGTTATAGGTAGAACATCTGTATCATGTGCTAATAGGGAAAACATCTGCATTCTGTGTTAATAGGGAGAAAATCTGCATTAGAAGAACATCTGCATTCTGTGTTCGTAGGGACTAGACTTGAATGAAATAAGGGTGGATACCCAGAAGAGAGTCCCAACCCAGGGAACCGTAAGTGTAAACGTCACCACAGCCTGCAGATGTTGCTGCAAATCAGAGGGCTTCAGGTGCCGCTGTGGTCAGGTAGGTCACTGGATCCAGGACTCACTCTCTTCCCTTCTTCCCCAACAAGAAAGGAAATGGACAGGCAGCACTGGAAACCTGAGTCAACAGAAAGGAGACTTCTGAGGTTGTTCTTCCATTCTTCCACACAACACCTACCCCACACCTTGTCCATGTCTAGATATGGGGCCAGGAGGCACAAGAACACAGAGCTGTCATGATAGTGGCTCCATTCTGCTCCTGACACTAAAGGGATGGAGGATTTCTATGAGCTCAAGGTTAGCCTGAGCTAAAAATTGCATTTGAGCCCAGCCTGGGTTGCAGTGTGAGACACTTTCTCAAATAATCAGGGCCAAGGATGCATCTCAGTCTGCAGAGTGCTTGCCTGGCATGCACAAAGCCCTGGGTTCAGTCCTGAGCACAGCATGAATGGGCTGTGGTGACACACACCTACAATTTCTGGACTCAGGAGGTCAAGGTAGGAGGATCAGTTCAAGGTCATCCTTGGCTAAATAGAGCCCAGCCTGGCTGCCACAGAAAAACAGCAAACCAAACAGAATAAGACAGAAGAAGAGAAAGCTGTGACCTACATGTCTGTATCCTTTATGGGGACTCAGTACCTCAATAAACTCTGATCAGGGGATCAGGTCACAGCATGAGCTTGACCATCAGTGTGAACCCGGAAATCATGCTAGAGACCTCACAGACTAAGAGTACCCTACAATCTGAATTTTGGAAGGAGGTGGTTACTATGTGGTCACAGAGCTAGAGCAAGAGAAGGCAGCTTTTAAAACCATCCAGGAAGTGGTTTGTCACAGAGGGAGGTCAACCTGACTGAAAACTGAAATGCTCCCCAGACCTCTGTGAAGAGAGTGGAACCAGGCTAGGGGACAGATGGCATTCTCAATCCACAGCCATGGGTGTCCCCACTTGTTGTGTGTGGTAGGAACCAAAGCCTCTGAGGCCTGGAACATCTACACAGCCCTTCCTGCGCTATTTTTCTGGAGTCTCACATGGGAGCCAGGGACCAGGAAGCAGAGGACAGAAAGGAGAACTAGGCAAGAGGACATTGTACCATCTAGAAGGAGAAAGTTCCTTCTGTCCCCTCTTAGCCCTGGTGTGGGTGCAGGTGACAGCTGAGCTGAAGAAATGATCCCCAGGGTAATAAGGTTGTGGCTGCCTTCAGCTCTGCTCCTCTCTCAGGTCCCAGGTGAGCACGGGGGCAGGGGTGTCAGGGGTATAGCTTTGAAAGGGGAACTCCTGCTGTAAGACTGACAAGGCTATGGGAGAAGACAGACAGAGAGAGAGAGAGAGAGAGAGAGAGAGAGAGAGAGAGAGAGAGAGAGAGAGAGAGAGAGAGGAGCCAACACTGGCAGAGGGGCCTAGAGAGAAGGCAGGGGTGTGGAGGTGGGGTGAATGGGGCCCAGGAGCACTCAGCATTTTCCTCACAGGTTCTGCCAGGTTTTTGTGCACAGTACAGTCATGTCTACCATGACTACCAGGTCTACCTCAGACAGAATCAGGACCCACTGAGAGGCTTTCCTGTGACAGTTATTGCCAAAACTATATAATCTCTACTTATGTTATTCTCTCTATAACTTCAGTCCTGACTCCTACTCTGACAAAGCCTGTCGCCTTTCTCACTGTTTCTTCAAGACCAGAGGGTTTTCTAAGACCTGACTCAAGGGAGGACTTACTCCCATCCTGCTGTCAGGGTGTAGAATTGAAGCTTGTGTTTTCCAGGCTGTGTCCCTCTGCGTGGCCCCAGCACTGTGACAGGCACTGTGGGAGAATCGCTGGGTGTGGCTTGTCAGTATGAGGAGAAATTCAAGACTCATAATAAGTACTGGTGCAGAGTGTCACTTATGCTACTATGCAAAGATATTGTCAAGACCAGAGGCTCAGAAGAAGCTAGAAATGGCCGAGTGTCCATCAGGGACCATCCAGACAACCTCACCTTGACAGTGGCCTTGGAGAAACTCACCCTGGAGGATGCAGGCACCTACATGTGTAGAGTGGATATACCATTTATCCATGACACCTTTAAAATTGATGACTCCTTGGGGATCGATAAGTCCTTCAAGGTTGAGTTGTCCGTTCTCCCAGGTAAGCCTCCTTCATGTCAGGGCAGCCTGAGTCCAGGCCTGTCATTCCCTCATGGAGGAAGGAAACCATGAACCTTAGCATGATGAGCTTGGTGAGTGAGTGATTAAGGACAGGGAGTGTGAGCCCGCACATGCCTCTGTTGGAGCATGTGTGGTACTTGTGATAGTGTATGTGTACAAGTACATGTGTGTGCATGCACACACAGGCACAGTGGAGACCTGTGTTCTTAGAAACTATCTTATTTATTTCTGTGCTTCTTCATGTATTTGTTTATAGCACCTTGCCCATGTTGTGTGTGAGTGAACAGTGGACTTCTGGGTGTTAGTTCTTTCTTTTCACCTTGTGGGTCAAACTCAGGTCATCACTCTTGATAAGCAGGGGCCTCTGCCCACTGAGCCATCTCATCAGCCTCTGTTGAGGATTCTCTGTGTGGACCATGTGATGGTTTCAGGCGTAAAACTTTCTAGAGACAGGCTTTGAATTGTTGGCTCTTTGTGACTTCCTGTCCTGATAAGAAAGGAGTCCTCTCTCCCAGGTCTCATAAGGCCCTGTCTCCATTCTCCATATGGGAACAGTTCCCCGGCCCATCAGCTCCCCTCTCTCAAAGGCAGCTCTGCCCTGGGACTGAGTGCACACTTCTCTTCCATGGAGGATCTTGGGGTGCCCGCTTTCCTACCGGGTACCAGCATCATCCCTGCTTCTGGGATTCTGAGTGACCACCAGAGACACAGGGAGGAGCCTAGGCAGTGCATGGGGCTTCTCAGTGCCCCGAGGAACCCACTCACCCTTCCATCCTCCCCTGTGCCCACCTTTTCCAAGAACCATTTACTGAGGAAGAAACTCAGAGAATCCCTCCAAGGTTTCCCTTCTGTGGGCAGAGGATCAAGCAGGATGGAAGACAGGCTTTCAGCTACTTCGATCTCCAGTGTTCTCCATTTCTGAAGTTCATTCTCCCGTAATGGGGACTGCCTTGTTCATAGAAACTAAATCTGTGCATCTTTTTAAGGGCTTGGGGAGTTGACAGGGGTGAAGGAAAGGGCCAATCCTCTTTTTTAATTTTACTTTTATATCTCTCCTTGTCATCCTTCCTTATTATAGTCACCATCATCATTTGAGAGAGGATCTCATGTAGCCTGGTTTAACCACAATCTCATGGTGTACTTAGGATTCATCCTGAATGCCTGATCTGCCTGTTTCTGCCTCTCCAGCCCTGGAATTGCAAGAATACATCATCACACCCAGCTCCTGGTTCTCCATTTTGATTTTCCCCTTATACATTTCCCTGCAACCTCCTCTGTGGGTCCATACTGAAGAGTGGAAACTACAATCTCACTAATGTCATTACTCTGCAGTAGAGTCCACTCTCCACAGGGCCCTCCAATCATCTTCCTTTCTATAAGTTTCCATCTGATCATTCCTCAGAGAAGACTCCCTAGTGCCCTTTCTGGTTGACACTGGGAATGAGTGGGTCAGGCATACATGGAATCCCACTACCCTGTTTGTCCCCAGAACGATGACAGACAAGGAGGCAAAAGGTGTGGCTAGGTTGGATGGGACCTGGTACTCACTAAGTTCTTGTCACTGACACTTGAATTCTCCTCTCTAAGAAGACTGGCTTCCTATTTGGAAGTACCATGCAGACACTGTGCACCATGAGATGGTCTGGGAAGGAAAGCCCAGACCAGGCCTTGGGGCTGATAGGCTGTCGGGCAGCTGTCCAGCATGTCCCTAGGGTCCTATGTGATGCAGAGTGACAGAGGTTTCAGTAGGTAGGAGAAGGAATGGAGGTCATGGGAACTGTCTTGTGTTTCCATCCTTAGCTCCAGTCATAGCTTTGAGCCCTGGGAATGATACCAATATCGTCGAGTTCCGCACATCCACACCTGTGCACACTCAGCCCAGCGTGACCACAGAGGACACAATTCGGGCTCCCAGCCCACAGCCTCGGTGAGGAACATATAGCCCTGAAGCCTTTGGATGGGGAGGAGAAGTCATACTGTGAGAGCAGAGGTAGAAGGGTTTGTATCTCCTTCCTTTACATACTCTCTGCATTTCCCAATCTCAGGCTGACCTGAGAGGATCTTGGGAGAACCAGTTGCTTTTCTAAAGATAGGGACTCAGAAATAACAGTCAGATACAGACCCCCTGAGATAGAGGATGCTTCCTGTCAATCAGGCAGTGTATAAACACATCCAGATCATAGAACAATGGCTCTGGGGAAATGGGACTGCCAGTGAAGGACAGCGAGTTTGAGCCACATCACCTACAGGAAAAATCAGGCATGGAGGCACCTACTTGAAATGCCAGAGCTGCTGAGGTAGAGACAGGAGGATGCCTGAGACTCACTGACTAGCCAGCCTACTTGGAAACCTTCAGTCTAGTAAGAGGTCCTGTCAGAAAACACGATAAACGGTCCAGGTTTGGTGGCTCCCACCTTTAATCCCAGCACTTGGGAGGCAGAGGCAGGTCAAGCTCTAGTAGTTTAGGGCCAGCCTGACTACATAGTGAATTTCATTCTAGCCAGAGCTACATAGCCAGACCTGTCTCAGAACAAACACAAAGTGGTGACTCTTGAGGAACAACCAAGGTTGTTCTGATCTCTCCAAATTCATGCACACACATGTGCACCTGCATACACATACATGAACACACACATACAATTAACTATGTAAAATCATTTAGCTGCAGGGTGTGGTGGCACAAGCTACTCAGTACTTGGGAGGCAAAGGCAGATGTATATCGAGGAATTTAAGGCCACATTGGTCTACATAATGACTTCCAGGACAGCTAGGCTACAGAATATAAATAAATAAATAAATAATTAAAAAAATAAATAAATGCCACTCAGGAGTAAGTGCTAGGGGTCTAGTTAGAAGAGAAATGGTTGTGGGTTTGGAAGGCAAAGCCAGCCTGGTTAGAGGCCACAGGGGGAGAGGCCCACGGACTTGGTCTGAAGAGAGCAGGTCAGGCCCACAGCTCAAGCCTACTTCCTGGGCTCTGTGTTCTTCACACTCAGGCAGTCCTTGTCCTTGTCCCTGCATAGATCTCTGTGGACACAGGCCTGGGTTAGAGACAGCCACACAGGGGAGGGCATCAGGGTCCCCATCTGTGAAGGGAGCTTATGGTGACTATGTCCCTTACAGGTCTCTTCTGAGCAGCCTCTACTTCCGGGTCCTGGTGTTTCTGGAGTTGCCCCTGCTCCTGAGCATGTGTGGTGCCGTTCTCTGGGTGAACAGGCCCCAGAGGTGCTCTGGGGGAAGCAGTGCTGGGCCCTGTTATGAGACCCAGTGACATCTGTTGACATCAAGGCCACGTCCCTGGGCACAGCTTCTGTCGTGGCTGAGGAAAACCAGTAAATATTTTTGAGAATGCTCTGAGACTTTTAGAAGATTCTTTGTGCTGTATCAAACACATAAAAGATTGTACCAAATAAATACCTATATATTTAAATAAAATTCAGGGTAGAGAGATGGCTCAGTGGTTAAGAGTACTGGCTGTTCTTCCAGAGGTCCTGAGCTCAATTCCCAGTTACCACATGGTGGCTCACAGCCATCTGTAATGAGATCTGACGCTCTCTTCTGGCATACAGGTGTACGTTCAGATGGAACACTCACATAATTAAATAAATAAAGCTTTCCCCCCTTTTTTAAATTCGATGTATTTTTTATTTACATTTCAAATGATTTCCCCTTTTCTAGCCCCCCACTCCCTGAAAGTCCCGTAAGCCCCCTTCTCTCCCCCTATCCTCCCACCCACCCCCTTCCCACTTCCCCGTTCTGGTTTTGCCGAATACTGCTTCACTGAGTCTTTCCAGAACAAGGGGCCACTCTTCCTTTCTTCTTGTACCTCATTTGATGTGTAGATTATGGTTTGGGTATTCCAGTTTTCTAGGTTAATATCCACTTATTAGTGAGTGCATACCATGATTCACCTTTTGAGTCTGGGTTACCTCACTTAGTATGATGTTCTCTAGCTCCATCCATTTGCCTAAGAATTTCATGAATTCATTGTTTCTAATGGCTGAATAGTACTCCATTGTGTAGATATACCACATTTTTTGCATCCACTCTTCTGTTGAGGGATACCTGGGTTCTTTCCAGCACCTGGCAATTATAAATAGGGCTGCTATGAACATAGTGGAACATGTATCCTTATTACATGCTGGGGAATCTTCTGGGTATATGCCCAGGAGTGGTATAGCAGGATCTTCTGGAAGTAAGGTGCCCAGTTTTTGGAGGAACCGCCAGACTGATTTCCAGAGTGGTTGTACCAATTTGCAACCCCACCAGCAGTGGAGGAGTGTTCCTCTTCTCCACATCCTCGCCAACATCTGCTGTCTCCTGATTTTTTTTATTACTTCCTGTCATTTTTTATATTTTTTTATTATTCGATATAATTTTTTATTTACATTTCAAATGATTTCCCCTTTTCTAGCCCCCCACTTCTCGAAAGTCCCATAAGCCCCCTTCTCTCCCCCGTCCTCCCACCCACCCCTTCCCACTTCCTCGTTCTGGTTTTGCCGAATACTGCTTCACTGAGTCTTTCCAGAACAAGGGGCCACTCCTCCTTTCTTCTTGTACCTCATTTGATGTGTGGATTATGTTTTGGGTATTCCAGTTTTCTAGGTTAATATCCACTTATTAGTGAGTGCATACCATGATTCACCTTTTGAGTCTGGGTTACCTCACTTAGTATGATGTTCTCTAGCTCCATCCATTTGCCTAAGAATTTCATGAATTCATTGTTTCTAATGGCTGAATAGTACTCCATTGTGTAGATATACCACATTTTTTGCATCCACTCTTCTGTTGAGGGATACCTGGGTTCTTTCCAGCACCTGGCAATTATAAATAGGGCTGCTATGAACATAGTAGAGCATGTATCCTTATTACATCTGGGGAATCCTCTGGGTATATGCCCAGGAGTGGTATAGCAGGATCTTCTGGAAGTGAGGTGCCCAGTTTTTGGAGGAACCGCCAGACTGATTTCCAGAGTGGTTGTACCAATTTGCAACCCCACCAGCAGTGGAGGAGTGTTCCTCTTTCTCTACATCCTCTCCAACATCTGCTGTCTCCTGAATTCACTTGATCCTCGACAAAGAGGCTGAAAACATCCAATGGAAAAAAGATAGCCTTTTCAACAAATGGTGCTGGTTCAACTGGAGGTCAGCATGCAGAAGAATGCGAATTGATCCATCCTTGTCTCCTTGCACTAAGCTCAAATCTAAATGGATCAAGGACCTCCACATAAAGCCAGACACTCTGAAGCTAATAGAAAAGAAACTGGGGAAGACCCTTGAGGACATCGGTACAGGGAGAAAGTTTCTGAACAGAACACCAATAGCGTATGCTCTAAGATCAAGAATTGACAAATGGGACCTCATAAAATTAACAAGTTTCTGTAAGGCAAAGGACACCATCAAAAGGACAAATCGGCAACCAACAAATTGGGAAAAGATCTTCACCAATCCTACATCAGATAGAGGGCTAATATCGAATATATATAAAGAACTCAAGAAGTTAGACTCCAGAAAACCAAACAACCCTATTAAAAATGGGGTACAGAGTTAAACAAAGAATTCTCACCTGAATTTTTAATCTTAGCCATTCTGACTGGTGTAAGGTGAAATCTCAGGGTTGTTTTGATTTGCATTTCCCTAATGACTAATGAAGTTGAGCATTTTTAAGATGCTTCTCTGCCATCCAAAGTTCCTCAGGTGAAAATTCTTTGTTTAACTCTGTACTCCATTTTTTAATAGGGTTATTTGGTTTTCTGGAGTCTAACTTCTTGAGTTCTTTAAATATATTCGATATTAGCCCTCTATCTGATGTAGGGTTGGTGAAGATCTTTTCCCAATTTGTTGGTTGCCAATTTGCCCTTTTGATGGTGTCCTTTGCCTTACAGAAACTTTGTAATTTTATGAGATCCCATTTGTCAATTCTTGATCTTAGAGCATAAGCTATTGGTGTTTTGTTCAGGAACTTTCCCCCTGTACCGATGTCCTCAAGGATCTTCCCCAGTTTCTTTTCTATTAGCTTCAGAGTGTCTGGCTTTATGTAGAGGTCCTTGATCCATTTGGAGTTGAGCTTAGTACAAGGAGACAAGGATGGATCAATTCCCATTCTTCTGCATGCTGACCTCCAGTTGAACCAGCACCATTTGTTGAAAAGGCCATCTTTTTTCCATTGGATGTTTTCTCCCCCTTCAAAAGACAGTCCTCAACAAATACAAGAAGATCGAACTAATCCTATGCCTCCTCCTATCAGATCACTATGGTGTAAGAGTGGTTTTCAATAGCAACAAAAGCAACAGAAAGCCCACATACACATGGAGGCTGAACAATACTCTACTCAATGACACCTTGGCCAAAGAAGAAATAAAGAAAGAAATCAGAGACTTTTTAGAATTTAATGAAAATGAAGGCACAACATACCCAAATCTTTGGGACACAATGAAAGCAGTGCTAAGAGGAAATCTCATAGCCCTGAGTGTCTCAAAAAATAAAATGGAGAGAGCATACACTAGCAGCTTAACGACACACCTGAAAGCCCTGGAACAAAAAGAAGCCAATTCCCCCAGGAAGAGTAGAAGACAGGAAATCACAAAACTCAGGTCTGAAATCAATCAAGTGGAAACAAAGAGAACCATACAAAGAATCAATGAATTCAGGAGCTGGTTCTTTGAGAAAATCAACAAGATAGATAAACCCTTAGCCAGACTGACCAAAGGGCACAGAGAAAGTATCCAAATTAACAAAATTAGAAATGAAAAGGGAGATATAACAACAGAAACTGAGGAAATCCAAAAAATCATCAGATCCTACTACAAAAGCCTATACTCAACACAACTGGAGAATCTGGAGTAAATGGACAATTCCCTTGACAGATACCAAATACCAAAATTAAATCAGGACCAAATAGATCATCTAAACAGTCCCATAACCCCTAAAGAAATAGAAGGGGTCATAGAAAGCCTTCCAACCAAAAAAAAAAAAAAAAAAAAAAAAAAGCACAGGACCAGATGGTTTCAGTGCAGAATTCTATCAGACCTTCAAAGAAGACCTAACACCAATACTCTTCAAACTATTCCACAAAATAGAAACAGAAGGAACACTACCCAATTCCTTCTACGAAGCCACAATTACGCTGATACCAAAACCATACAGAGATCTAACAAAGAAAGAGAACTTCAGACCAATTTCCCTTATGAACATCGATGCAAAAATACTCAATAAAATTCTTGCCAACCGAATCCAAGAACATATCAAAATGATCATCCACCATGATCAAGTAGGCTTTATCCCAGGGATGCAGGGTTGGTTCAATATACAGAAATCCATCAATGCAATCCACTACATAAACAAACTCAAAGAAAAAAAAAACACATGGTCATTTCATTGGATGCTGAAAAAGCATTTGACAAAATCCAGCATCCTTTCATGCTTAAAGTCTAGGAAAGAACAGGAATTCAAAGCCCATACCTAAACATAGTAAAAGCAATATACAGCAAACCGGTAGCCAGCATCAAACTAAATGGAGAGAAACTTGAAGTAATCCCACTAAAATCAGGGGCTAGACAGGGCTGCCCCCTTTCTCCTTATCTTTTCAATATTGTACTTGAGGTACTAGCTTGGGCAATTAGATAACATAAGGAGGTCAAAGGGATACAAGTTGGAAAGGAAGAAGTCAAACTATCATTATTTGCAGATGATATGATAGTCTACCTAAGTGACCCAAAAAACTCCACTAGGGAACTCCTACAGCTGATAAACAACTTCAGCAAAGTGGCAGGTTATAAAATCAACTCAAGCAAATCAGTAGCCTTCCTATACTCAATGGATAAGCAGGCTGAGAAAGAAATTATGGAAATGACCCCCTTCACAATAGCCACAAACAGTATAAAGTATCTTGGTGTGACTCTTACCAAACAGGTGAAAGATCTGTATGACAAGAACTTCAAGACTCTGAAGAAGGAAATGGAAGAAGACCTCAAAAATTGGAAAAACCTCCCATGCTTATGGATCAGCAGGATTAATATAGTTAAAATGGCCATTTTGCCAAAAGCAATATACAGATTCAACGCAATACTCATCAAAATCCCAACTCAATTCTTCACAGAGTTAGAGCAATCCTCAAATTCATCTGGAATAACAAAAAACCCAGGATAGCTAAAACTATTCTCAACAATAAAAAAAATTCTGGGGGTATCAGTATCCCTGACCTCAAGCAATACTACAGAGCAATAGTGTTAAAAACTGCATGGTATTTGTACAGTGACAGGCAGGCGGATCAATGGAACAGGATTGAAGATCCAGAAATGAACCCACACACCTATGGCCACTTGATCCTCGACAAAGCTTTTTTTTTTTTTTAAGAACATTAAGTAGAATTTTATTTTGATACCTTTCCTTATTTGGTAAGTTCACAGTTGTGTACAACATGACTCTATCATATCCACCCCAACTCCACCCTCCCACCCCCTCAGTCATGTGTTCCCTGCTTCCCTTCAGAACGCTAGCTGATCTTGCTGACTTGCTCTTGTGCAGGGAACCACAGCTGCCCTGAGCTCGTGATGGCGACACAAGGCCACACACAGAGCCCAGCATTCAGGCCTCTCTCCTCCCCTACCTCTGGCTGTGGAACTCTTTCCTCTCCTCCCTGCCTTGGGGTGTGATGGGGGTGTTATATAGGGCTGAGCACTCGATGGTCACTTACACCACAGCAGAAGGGAGCATCTCCAACCAAGGCTGAGGGCAGCACTAATTAAAGGGTAATGACATAGATATTTAGAAGACAATTTGACAGTGTGTCCAATAAATATGTACACCTTCCCCGAGACACACTCAAGGCTCTGTATCCTCCAGATCCGGTCATAGAAGGTGGTCTGTACTGATGATGTCCCTGTCCGATGGGATATCTCTGCTTCCCAGCCAACTTGGTGACAACCTCAACCTACATTTTACATCTGCTTGGCTTAAGGCTTTGCCACACACATGCTTGGGGGTTGCCAGGGGTGTAAGGAACTCTCTGTGTCTGATTCACCTGCACCATCATGCCAGGACTAGTGTTAGACTTTTCTCCCCTGTGTCAGAGTAAACCCAAAAACCAACACATTGAACAAGCGTTTTGGCAAAGGGATGTACCCCACCCTCCTATCTTTCTGTCTCCTTGCTTCCCTGATTGTCTGTCCATCTATCAATCTATCTCTACTTTTTCTCCTTTTCTTCTTTCCTTCCTTCCTTCCTTCCTTCCTTCCTTCCTTCCTTCCTTCCTTCCTTCCTTCCTTCATACCTTCCTTCATACCTTCCTTCCTTTCCTTCCTTCCTTCCTTCCTTTCCTTCCTTTCCTTCCTTCCTTCCTTCCTTCCTTCATACCTTCCTTCCTTCCTTCCTTTCCTTCCTTCCTTCATACCTTCCTTCCTTCCTTCCTTCATACCTTCCTTCATACCTTCCTTCCTTTCCTTCCTTCCTTTCCTTCCTTCCTTCCTTCCTTTTCTTCCTTCCTTTCCTTCCTTCCTTCCTTCCTTCCTTCCTTCCTTCCTTCATACCTTCCTTCATACCTTCCTTCCTTCCCTTCCTTCCTTCCTTCCTTCCTTCCTTCCTTCCTTCCTTCCTTCCTTCCTTCCTTTTCTTCCTTCCTTCCTCCCTTCCTTCCTTCATACTTTCCTTCCTTTTTCTTTCATTAACAGGGGCTCACTATATAGCCCAATCTAGTTTCCAATCCCAGATCTTCCTGCCTCTGTCTCCCCAGTTCTGGGATTACAGGTATGTGCTACCGTGTCCAGTAACATGACATGCTTCTAAGTCTCTTGCTTTATCATTTAATCTTCTGTCTCTGAGTCTCTCATACTGATATGTTGATGCTCTAACAGGCATCCTGCTGTGCTGCCCTCTGGTTGGCTGTGTAAGCACCCTGAAACATGGTTTTCCCTTCTGTGGTTGAACACTTTAGAGCCTCTATTCCCTTTTCTTCTCCCTCCTTCACCCTCCTCCTCTCTCACCCCCCTTCCTGTTTCTGATATGAAATAAAACACAAGCTGGGATTCCAAGCTCTCTTCACCAAGACCTGCTTTTTATGTGAGTTCTGCTGATCTGCCTCTGTTCTCCAAGCTTGTATATATATAAAAATATACATATATATACATATATACATACATATATATCAATGTAGAATCAGATAGATATAGTGGTAGACACAGATAAATAGAGATAGGTATATAGAGATGCATAGAAGGAGATATATCTTTAGATAAATGGCTTTTGATTGTAATGTAGGAAATTAGTATTTCCTTTGTGGCTTATGCCTTTGGCTCTCATTTAAGAAATTCTTTTACCAAGACAAGCACATGCTTGCAATCTGACAACATGACAGGTAGAGGCAGGAGAACCTGGAGTTTCATCCTCTGCTACATACTAAATTCCAGGACATCATAGACTACTTACCACTCTGTCTCAACAATCAGGTGGGACCTGGAGAGAAGGCTCGGCAGTTACAAGCCCTGGCTGCTCATCCAGGTCTGCAGCACACAGCAGCTCACAGTGATCTCTGACTCCATTCTAGGGGATCCAACTTCCTCCTCTGCCCTGTCTGGTCACTGCCAGGTGCAATAGCAGGCACAGAGACACAAACACTCATGCACAGAAGCATAAATGAAGATATCTTTAAAGAAAATAAACAACCTGAGAAGATGGAGAGGACACTAGTAATAACAACAGGAATAAGAGAAGTTGACACCCTAAAAGTTAAATTGTTTTGGGTATTGTAAACATCTTTATGCTTAATGCCTTACATTTTATTGAGTATATTTGTGATGTGCGTGTATACTTCAGCATGCCACAGTCTAAGCAGACCTTTGTGGAAATCAGTTCTCTCCTTCCACCTTCATGTGAGTTCTGAGCACTG
The DNA here is from genome assembly GCF_947179515.1 of Apodemus sylvaticus. Taxonomy (NCBI): domain Eukaryota; kingdom Metazoa; phylum Chordata; class Mammalia; order Rodentia; family Muridae; genus Apodemus; species Apodemus sylvaticus. Next base: position 7,582,665 of record NC_067481.1, on the reverse strand, counting down.
AATTCAGGTCACCAGGCCTTCAGAGCATCATCACCCATTGAGCCTGCGTGGTTCACACTGGTGCACTGAGGTCTTCTAGCTAGAGCTGTAGTCTCAGGTCTTGGTGTCACAGCTCTTTTCTTAGGTATCAGTAAGTGTTCATCTGCACTGGCCAGGTCCTCTGCTGTTCACGTCTTGGGACAAGCCAATCAAGTTCCTAAGAAGAAAATAGACTATGGGCTGGAGAGAGGATGGTTCAATGGAGAACAACAGCTGATCTCACAGAGATACTGAATTCAGTTCTCAGCACCCACCTTGTGGATCTCACAACCCAGCTTAAGAGATCAATGCCTCCATTAGCCTCTCTAAGTACTGAACTTATATGATGCACAGACAGACAGACAGACAGACAAAACACTCACACATGAAAAACAACATAAAGTTTTTAAAAAAGAAAGAAAAGTTCTCTGAAAAGTCCATGCTGAGACTTTGCGTGCCAGCACATGTCTCAGTCAGGGTTTCTGTTGCTGTGATGAAACACCATGACCAAATGCAGCCCAGGGAGGAAAGGGTTATTTTGTTGTCTCTTCCATATCACAGTTCAGCATCAAAAGCAGACAAAACAGGAAGTCAGACAGGGCAGGAGTTGGTGCAGAGGCCACGGAGAGCTGCCACATACTGTTCTGCTACTCCTGCTGTGATCAGGCTTTTTTCTTACAGAGCTCAGGACCACCAGCTCAGAACGAAAATGGGCTGGTCCTCCCCCAAAAATCACTGAGAAAACGCCCTTTGTGTTTCTATGTGATGGTGGAGGTTTGCTTGTTTGTTGGTTGGTTATAGGGTTTTTGTTTTTTGTTTTTTGTTTTTTGTTTTTTTTTGTTTTTTTGTTGTTGTTTTGTTTTTTGTTTGTTTTTTTTTATAGAGTCTCTCTGTGTAGTCCTGGTGGCTGTCTTCGAACTCACAGAGATCCACCTGCCTCTGCCTCCCTAGTGCTGGCATCAAAGGTCTGTACCACTCTGCTGGCATGAAGGTGTTTTCTTACCTATGGTTCCCTTCCCTCAGATGACTCTAGCTTGGACCAAGTGGACATAAAAGCCAAGCAGCACAGAGCATCAAATGTATCATTAGGATAATGTCTAAGTTAGGGTTTCACTGCTATGAACAGACACCATCACCAAGGCAACTCTTCTAAGGACAACATTTAATTGGGGCTGGCTTACAGGTTCAGAGGTTCAGTCCATTATTATCAAGGTGGGGTAACATGGCAGCATCCAGGAAGGCATGGTGCAGGAGGAGCTGAGAGTTCTACATCTTCATCTGAAGGCTGCTAGCGGAATCCTGTCTTCTAGGCAGCTAGGGTGAGGGTCTTATTTCCCACACCCACAGTGACACACCCACTCCAACAGGGCCACACCTTCTAAGAGCTGAGCCCAGCACATAAAAACCATCACAGATAACTTCCTTTTCTATGAACATGGACTGTAACCCCAATTATTTGGGAACTTTGAGAATATCTTCTAAAGTTGGTGATATGGGTCAGCTTTGCTTTGTAAGCCTAATCACCTGAGGTCAATATCCGGGACTTACAGTGGAAGGAGAGAACTAACACACAAAGTTGTTCTCTGACTCCCATATGCAAGCTGTACCACACCCTGACACTCACAAATACATCACACAACACACATAGTCATAACATCAAATTTACTGCAAATAATAAAATGATCTTCATTAAATGATATTCTCTTTAGAACCTATTCATGTGTTTAGTAGATTTGATTTCGAATAAATTACATTTTAAAGATCTTTAAGTGATTTGTTTTATTTTAATTGTGTGTGTGTGAGAGAGAGAAAGAGAGAGAGAGAGAGAGAGAGAGAGAGAGAGAGAGAGAGAGAGAGAGAGAGAGAGAGAGAGAGAGAGACATTTGAAGGCCAACTTGGGTCCTCTGACAGAGCAGTATGCAGTCCATCACTGAGCTGTTTCTCCAGTCCCTCTATTTCATTTTTAATTATCTTTATGTGTGTATGACTGTGTGTGGCTATGCGCATGTGAATGCAGTTTTCCTGAAGGTCAGAAGTGGCTTTTACCCATAAGCCATCCCTCTAACTCCTTATATTTATTTAGTTATGTGTTTATAGATTGATCATGCATTTTTATTACTTTTTAGTTATGTGTCTGTGCGAGATCAGAGCTTCAGAACTCCCTATAGCTACTGGCAATTTGTGTGTCATCTCATGTGGTTGTTGGGAGTAGAACTTGTGTCTTCTGGAAGAACAGCAAGTACTCTTAGCCACTGAACCATCCCTCCAGCCTCATGTTTTGATTTTCAATGGTTTCCTTAGACTGGAGATGTGGCTCAATGTTAGCATGCTTGTCTACTGTGTATAAATCCGTGGGTTTGATCCCAGTACCACACAAAGAAAGGAAAAGAATATTATTAAATGATATTTGTATTGGTGGCTGAAGTGGTGTGTGTGTGTATGTGTGTGTGTCTCTGTGCCTGTGTGTGTCTCCGTGTGTGTGCGTCTCCGTGTGTGTGTGTGTGTGTGTGTGTGTGTGTGTCTGTGTGTGTCTCCGTGTGTGTGTGTGTGTGTGTGTGTTTGTGTGTGTCTCTGTGTGTCTCTGTGTGTGTGTCTCCATGTGTGTGTGTGTGTGTGTGTTTGTGTGTGTCTGTGTCTGTGTGTCTGTGTGTGTGTGTCTGTCTGTGTCTGTGTGTGTCTCCGTGTGTGTGTCTGTGTGTTTGTGTGTTAGTAAACCTCCTGCCATAACAATGAGCTACTACAGATGGACTTGGCCTGAGCTGCCTTGTGTTCCCTTGCTACTGCAGCCACCCTACCATTGGTTGCTCTCTTCTCCCATGATCCCCTGCAACTCAGTTACCTCCCAGGTGAGGGATATGCTGTATTCCATCATTTGTGTCTGTCTATACCGATCTGTCTGTCTGCATCTCTACTTGTGAATCCCATTTGTTTTTCAAGTTCATGTCTAGCTTTCATATCTATTCATAGAGGAAGTTGCATGTTCACCCAGCTGTATCTCATATGCAATAACTTGGTCTTTTCAAAGGTTGTCATCAGCTTCGTCCAGTATGCAAAATTGATAAGTTGGCTCAAGGAAGTTACTGAGAAGTTACGTGAAGGAGACAGACCTAAAGGGAACTCAAGCTGAGCTTCAAGTCCTCACAAGGTGCTGACATCTGTCACCACCAAGGACAGGAGAGGAGACAAGACCATGTGGCAGTTCTCCGCTCTGCTCTTCCTCTTCCTCCCAGGTAAGCAGCAGGGGCTTTAGACACTTCATGTCAGTGGGGAGGGCGACACTGACGGTCTGCCCTGGGTTAGGGAAAACCAGGTGATTCCTTCACCAGCTGCTTACTCCCAAAACAAAAGGCAAGATTTTGGCATCTGATGGATTCTGTGGGTATTGCAGAAAAACCAAAACCAAAACAATTAAAAAAACAAAAAACAAAAACAAAACAAAAAAAAACCCCAAACCTTCAAGAGTATGTCTCTCAATTCTAGCTTCTCCATAAAAGCTGATGAGTGAGCAGATGAACTAATTCTCTAAAAATGTATTTTTACTTTTATGTTTGGCACATGCAGCCTAGGATGCCCCTGGACTTGTGATCCTCCAGACTCCACCCTCTGAGTGTTGGAATTTCTAGCATGCAGCTCTATCTTGCTACATTTTGAGTTTTAGTTGACACAGTGATTAATACTTACAGGGGCTGGGTGTGGTGGTGGTTGCCTTTAATGCCAGCACTCATAAGCAGAGGTGAGTGGAACTCTTGTGAGTTCGAGGTCAGCCTGGTCCACATTTTGAATCCCTGTTTTAAAAAGAAAAAAGCCTAAAGGAGTAGAATATGACTTTTGTACATGTTTGTACAGTGTATAATGATTAGGTCATGGCAGTTGGGCTTCAATCAAAGCTGTTTGTCATTTCTTTGAAATCTCAACTATGATGTATTTTGAAACATTCAGTTGTCAGCCATATTTTTCATCTTTCTCATACGATTCTATAAGTTGTTATTCCCATCAAATGACAGACACTCCTGTGTCCTAACAACTCTCCCTCTATGTCATTAGCACTCTCTGATCTTCGCTAATACCCTTCCCTAGCTGATAACCATTATTCTGTTCTCTACTTCTTTGAGGTTTACTTTTGTTCTTTTAAGAAAAAATGTGTCTCTGTCACCCACATATGTGGAAGCCACAGATAGACTCTGGGTTCCTTTCTCTATCACTCTCTACCTTGTTTGTTTAGACATGGTCTCTTGCTGAGCCTGGCTCTCAGATACAGTCTATATGAGCAGTGATCTCCAGGATGCTCCTGTCTGTGGAGTTACAGACACGCCCTACCTTACCTGGCTTCCCACCTGTCAGACCTATCTCCTGAAAAGATTTTCTCCCACACTGCAGGCTGTCTCTCCATGCTTTTGGTTGAATCCTTTTATTTTAAAATAATTACATTCAGCAGTTTTTGTTTTCTTACCTATGGCACTGTGGACCTATTTTGTTGTTGTTGTTGTTGTTGATGATGCCAAAAACCAAAGTACTTCCTTTATAGTTTTTCTTCATTGTTTTAAAGAGTTATGTATTATATATATATAAATATCTGTATCTATATATCTACATCTCTACATCTATCTATCTCTATCTCTGTCTATCTCTGTCTTTCTCTGTCTGTCTCTCTGTCTCTGTCTGTCTCTCTGCCTCTCGGTCTAGATGTCTCTCTGTCTACATGTCTAGATATCTATTTATCTACCCATACTGTCAATGTCTTCAGATATACAAGAAGAGGGTATCAGATCCCATTATAGTTGGTTGTGAGCCTCCATGTGGGTGCTATGAATTGAATTCAGGACCTCTGGAAGAGCAGCCAGTGCTCTTAACCACTGACACATCTCCCCAGATCCTCCTTTTTCATTAAGCAGGTAATTGAATATTTCTTGTTTGTGCATGCTGTGTAAGCACAGAACCAACAGTGCTGCATCCTCAGTCCTTACCAGGAACAATGGGACTCAGATTACAAGGATCTTAAGGAAAGCACAGGGTTTGTGTGCTGTGGGCTCTACACCAATGGAAATCAGATTGCTTGGTGTCATTTTGGTCAGCCTCCAAGGCTGACCCACAGACTGCTGGAACTACCACAAGTGGATCTGTGTGGCCATGGGGTGTTGCTTCTTCACATGAACCTCCTGAGGGTCATAGGTACAGACATGAAGATAGGATCATGTCAAGTGGACAAGGACTTCTGACACTTCCTCTGCTCCAGCCATTTGATCTTCTGAGAGCTGTCACTGGGCTTTTCATCCTTTTTTCTCTTTTTTTCTCTTTCTCTTTTTCTCTTTCTCTTTCTTTTTCCTTTTTCTTTTCTTTCATTTCCTTTCCTTCTTTCATTTCTCTCTCTCTCTCTATTTCTTTCTTTCTTTCTTTCTTTCTTTCTTTCTTTCTTTCTTTCTTTCTTTCTTTCTGTCTTTCTGTCTTTCTGTCTTTCTTTCTTTCTTTCTTTCTTTCTTTCTTTCTTTCTTTCTTTCTTTCTTTCTTTCTGTCTTTCTTCTTTTTCTTTTGAGACATCAACCAATAGGATAACGATGCTGATCTGTCTTGGGAACAGGGCAGCCCTTCACTGGTTGTTATTCAGCTCATAGACTCTACTTGGCACAGTAGAGCTCTGCCCTTGGAGGAGAGGATTAGTGAGTGGTTTGTGCATTTGTGTTTTCCAGGTGGATGCACTGTTCAAGGTTCAATCACAGGTCAAAAGGGGGCGAGAGGTAAGGAGCAGGGTTCCTTGACAGTGCAGTGCCGATATACCTCAGACTGGAAGGAATATGAGAAGTACTGGTGCCGAGGAGCAGGTTGGAGATCATGTGAGTTTCTCATTGGAACCGATAAATCAGACAAGTTGGTGAAGAAGAACCGTGTGTCCATCCAGGACAACCAGACAGACTTCATCTTCACGGTGACCATGGAGGATCTGAGAATGAGTGATGCTGGCATTTACTGGTGTGGAATTTCAAGAATTGGGCAGGATCACATGTTTGAAGTGAATGTGAATGTTGACCCAGGTAAGAAAAAATTCCAGAAAATCCTGGTTGGACTGCAGCAGGATCAGCACCCCTTCTACAAGCCTTACTAGAAAAGAGAAACTGAGTCTACTCTATTTGCCCTGTTTTCTACAAGAAAGAGGGTGAGCTTGGAAAGCTGTGTCTCTTTGTATGAGTGTCTTAGATATTCTCAATTCTACAGATCTGGGAATTGAACTCAAATCTCATGTGTGCTAGCCAAGCACTTCACCACTGAGCTAAAGTCTCATCCTGAGACCCTGCCCCCTTTTACACAACATAAAGGAAGCTGCAAAATCTTTAATTCTGGACAAGATAGAATAATAAGGATCAGGTTTATGTCTTGCTTTAAACAACCACAACAAAGAAAATTGGAATTGGAGAGATGCCTCAGTAATCAAGAGCACTGGCATCTCTTCCAGAGGACTGCCTTTCCTTCCCAACATCCACATGGTAGCTTGCAAACAACCATCTGTAACTCCAGTTCAAGGGAATCTGAGGCCCTCTTCTTGACTCCATGGTCATGCAAGTACATGGTGCGCATACATACAAGAGAACACTCATCAAATATACATGGATTTAAAAAAAATATGAAAAACGGAAGTGTTTCTGCATATTGTACACCAGGTAGTAACGAATGTGCTCTGAAGGAGGCGAGTTTTAAAGGGGAGCTGTTTCTTTTCTCTGCACATCATCTTTCCTAAGAAAAGAATTAATGTGTTAGGCATGGTTGTACACACCTTTAATTCCACCAATAGGGAGGTAGAGGTAGGCAGATCTCTGAGGTTTAGTCCAGTTTTGTCTACAAAGTGAGTCCCAAATGAGCCGGGGCTACACAGAGAAACCCTGTTTCCACAAACAAACAAATAAAAAATGAGTAAGTGAGTGAATGAGTGAGTGAATGAATGAATAATAAGTGAGTGAGTGGGAAATTGGATAAGTAAGAAATTAAGTTCCGGATGGTGACTGGGAACTGAGCGCCTGTCTTAGTCAGGGTTTCTATTCCTGCACAAACATCATGACCAAGAAGCAAGTTGGGGAGGAAAGGTTTTATTCAGCTTACACCTTCCACATTGCTGTTCATCACCAAAGGAAGTCAGGACTGGAACTCAAGCATGTCAGAAAGCAGGAGCTGATGCAGAGGCCATGGAGGGATGCTTCTTACTGGCTTGCTCAGCCTGCTCTCTTATAGAACCCAAAAATGCCAGTCCAAAGATGGTCCACAAGGGACCCTCCCCCTTGATCACTAATTGAGAAAATGCCCCAGAGCTGGCTCTCATGGAGGCTTTTCCACAACTGAAGCTTCTTTCTCTTGATAACTCCAGCCTGTGTCAAGTTGACACACAAAACCAGCCAGTACAGCACCTTAATTCCTAGTGGAAAGAACTTAAGACCAAATGCAGAGCTAGACTATCTACAAAAGGACTAAACCATGTTCTCTTGAATCTTCAGCTCAGGAGAGTTCAGCTACAAACTTGACCAATATGGCCACACCTGTGACATCCACACCACCAACCACGGAGAACACTGGCAAGGAACAAGTGACTCAGCCCAGCCCCCACACCAGGTAAGCAGAGTTGGACCCTGGAAGCTCCTTCCCACTGGGCTGGCCCTGTGGCCTCTCCCCTGGGAGGGCCTCCAAATAGAACACAAAATGCCCAGGAATCCTAGGATTCAGGAAAACCAATCATTTTTTGCCCAAGTATGTCCCAAGCGTTACTTTACACTGCTATAGTCCTTCATCTGAATACCACATCGGCCTGTTCATCTTGCATGTTTTTGCTAACCTCAGTAACTATCTTGTAGAAACACTTGGGCTGGTGGATTCTCCTGTCACAGCCTGAGGTGGGCACCCCAATCCTTTCATCTTTTATTATACCAAGACTCCCATTCTAAGTTTCCACTACAGGAAGGTAACATCTTCAACTGAGTTAAAAGAGAGACTGAGCCTTTGTGTCTCCTCTGTATGTCTCCCAGAGGGCAGCAGAGAGGGCCACAGTTGTGTCTCCACTGAGTTAGAAGAGATCCCTGTCTCATCAGCTTCTGGTTCCAACCTATAATTAAATCTCCTTGTTCCTATCCAGTGTGTGGGATCTCCACAGTGCAGAGGAGAAGTGGGACTCTGGGGAGTGTGGTGTGCCTGGATAATGCTTGTCACTCTTGAAGGTGTGGAGAGGAATTCCCAGCACTGTTGAGCTACCTTGGCCTCTACCCATTGAGCCATCTTATCAGCCTCTGTTGGGAATTCTCTGTGTGGACCATGGGACAGTTTCAGGCGTAAAACTTTCTAGAGACAGGCTTTGAATTGTTAGCTCTTTGTGACTTCCTGTGGTGATAAGACAGGAGTCCTCTCTCCCAGGTGTCATAAGGTCCTGTCTCCATTCTCCATATCGCAACAGTACCTGACCCGTCAGCTCCCCTCTCTCAAAGGTGGCTCTGCCCTGGGACTGAGTGCACACTTCTCTTCTATGGAGGATCTTGGGGTGCACAAATCCCTTAGAAGTGTGCCAGTATTATCCCTGGTTCTGGGATTCTGAGTGACCACCAGATAAACAAAGCAGAGCCTAGGCAGTGCATGGGGCATCTCAAGTGCCCTGAGGAACCCAATCACCCCCTCCATGTTCCCCTGTATCCCCTTATCCCAATAACCATTTGCTGCTGGAAGAAACTCAGAGAATCCCTCAAGGTTCCCCTTCTGTGGGCAGAGGATCAAGCAGGATGGAAGACAGGCTTTCAGCTACTTTGGTGCTCAGTGTTCTCCATGTCTGCAGTTCATTCTCCAATAATGGAGCCTCCCTTATTCATAGAAACTAAATCTGTGCATCTCTCTAAGGGCTGGGCAGTTGACAGAAGTGAAGGAAGGGACCCAACCTCTCTTTTAATTTTACTTTTATCTCTCCTTATTGTCATCCTTCATTATAGTCATCATCCTCATTTGAGATAGGATCTCATGTAGCCCAGGTTAACCATAATCTCATGGTGTACTTAGGATTCATCTTGAATGCCTGATCTTCTTGTCTCTGCCTCTCCAAAACTGGGATTACAAGAATATATCATCGCACCCAGCTCCTGGTTCTCCATTTTGATTTTCCCCTTATGTATTTCCCTTCAACCTCCTCTGTGGGTCCATACTGAAGAGTGGAAACTACAATCTCACTAATGTCATTACTCTGCAGTAGAGTCCACTCTCCACAGGGCCCTCCAATTATCTTCCTTTCTAGAAGTTTCCATCTGATCATTCCTCAGAGAAGACTCCCCAGTGCCCTTTCTGGTTGACACTGGGAATGGGTGGGTCAGGCAAACATGGAGTCTCACTACCCTGTTTGTCCCCAAAACAATGGCAGACCTGAGGGGTTCTTGTGAGTGCCAGTTGCTTATCTAAAAATGGGGACTCAGAAATGACACTCAGATACAGACTTGCTGAGATAGAGTTAGCTTCCTGCCAATCAGGAGCTACATAAACACATCCAGAGCCTGGTGTGATGGCTCTGGGGAAATGGGACTGCCAGCGAAGGACATCTGAGTTTGAGCCACATCACCTACAGGAAAAGTCGGGCATGGAGGCACCTACTCGAAATACCAGAGCTGCTGAGGGAGAGACAGGAGGATGCCTGAGACTCACTGACTAGCCAGCCTACTTGGGAAGCTTCAGGCTAGTAAGAGGTCCTGTACAAAGCAAGGTATGGGCCAGGTGTGGTGGCTCAGACCTTTGATCCCAGCACTTGGGAGGCAGAGGCAGGTCAAGCTCTAGTTTAGGACCAGTCTAGACTCCATAGTGAATTCCATTCTAGCCAGAGCTACATAGCCAGACCTGTTGCAGAACAAACACAAAGTGGTGATTCTTGAGGAATGACCAAGGTTATTTTCTGATCTCTCCAAATTCATGCACACACATGTGCATCTGCATACATACACATGAGCACACACATACAATTTTTTCTATATTCTTTGTTTACATTCTGAATGCTTTCCTCTTTCCTGGTTCCCCTCTCCCCTTCAAGTCTCATAAGCCCTACTTCCTAATCACCCCCCAGCCATTTCCCTGTCCTGGTACTCCCCTACAATGGTGAATCAACTCTTTTCAGAGCCAGAGCCCTCTCTTTCCCTCTTCTTGGGTATCATTTGATATGCTAACTGTGTCTTGAGAATTCAGAGTTTCTGGGCTAATTAATATCCACTTATCAGTGATTGCATTCTATGTGTATTCTTTGGTGATTGGGTTACCTCACTTAGGATGATATTTTCCAGTTCCAACCATTTGCCTAAGAATTTCATGAATTCATTGTTTTTAATTCCATTGGGTAAATATACCACATTTTCGGTATCCATTCCTCCATTGAGGGACATCTGGGTTCTTTCGAGCTTCTGGCTATTATAAATAAGGCTGCTATGAACATAGTGGAGCATGTGTCCTTATTGCATGCAGGGGAATCCTCTGGGTATATGCCCAGGAGAGGTTTAGCAGGGTCCTCCTGAAGTGTCATGCCCCAATTTCTGAGGAACCGCCAGACTGATTTTTAAAGTGGTTGTACCATCTTGCAATCCCACCAGCAGTGGAGGAGTGTTTCTCTTTCTCCACATCCTGGCCAACACCTGGTGTCTCCTGAGTTTTTAACCTTAGCCATTCTGACTGGTGTGAACTGAAATCTCAAGGTTGTTTTGATTTTCATTTCCCTAATGATTAATGATGTTGAACATTTCTTAAAGTGCTTCTCAGCCATCCAAAGTTCTTCATGTGAAAATTCTTTGTTTAGCTCTGTACCCCACTTTTTAATAGGATTGTTTTGTTCTCTGGGTTCTACCTTCTTGAGTTCTTTGTATATATTGGATATTAGCCCTCTGTCAGATTTAGGGTTGGTGAAGATCCTTTCCCAATCTGTTGGTTGATGTTTTGTCCTTTTGACAGTGTCCTTTGCCTTACAGAAACTTTGTAATTTTATGAGGTCCCATTTGTCAATTCTTGATCTTAGAGTATAAGCTATTGGTGTTCAGTTCAGGGAATTTTCCCCTGTGCCCATGTCCTCAAGGGTCTTCCCCTGTTTCTTTTCTATTAGTTTCAGTGTGTCAGGTTTTATGTGGAGGTCCTTGATCGACTTGGAGTTGAGCTTAGTACAAGGAGATAAGAATGGATCAATTCCCCATTGTTTTGCATGCTGACCTCCAATTGAACCAACACCATTTGTTGAAAAGGCTATCTTTTTCTCCCTGGATGTTTTCAGGTCCTTTGTTGAAGATCAAGTGACCATAGGTGTGTGGGTTCATTTCTGGGTCTTCAATCCTATTCCATTGATCCACTTGCCTGTCATTGTACCAATACCATGCAGTTTTTATCACTATTTCTCTGTAGTAATATTTGAGGTCTGGGATGCTGATTCCCCCAGAAGTTCTTTTACTGTTGAGAATAGTTTTAGCTACCCTGGGTTTTTTGTTATTCCAGATGAATTTGAGAATTGCTCTTTCTAACTCTATGAAGAATTGAGTTGGGATTTTGATGGGGATTGCATTGAATCCGTATGTTACTTTTGGCAAGATAGCCATTTTAACTATATTAATCCTGCCAATTCACGAGTGTGGAAGATTTTTCCATTTTCTGAGGTCTTCTCGACTTCCTTCTTCAGAGATCTGAAGTTCTTGTCGTATAGGTCTTTCACTTGTTTGGTTAGAGTCACCCCAAGATACTTTATGCTGTTTGTGGCTATTGTGAAGTGTGTCATTTCCCTAATTTCTTTCACAGTCTGCTTATCCTTTGAGTATAGAAAGGCTACTGATTTGCTTGAGTTGATTTTGTAACCAGCCACTTTGCTGAAGCTGTTTATCAGCTATAGGAGTTCTCTGGTAGAGTTTTTTGGGTCACTTACATATATTATCATATCATCTGCAAATAGTGATAGTTTGAATTCTTCCTTTCCAAATTGTATCCCTTTGACCTCCTTACCTTGTCCAATTGCTCTAGCTAGGACTTCAAGAACTATATTGAAAAGATATGGAGAGAGGGGGTAGCCTTGTCTAGTCCCTGATTTTAGTGGGATTGCTTCAAGTTTCTCTCCATTTAGTTTGATGTTGGCTACCGGTTTGCTGTATATTGCTTTTACTATGTTTAGATATGGGCCTGGAATTCCTGTTCTTTCCAAGACTTTTAGCATGAAAGGATGCTGAAATATGTCAAATGCTTTTTCAGCATCTAATGAGATGCTCATATGGTTTTTTTCTTTGAGTTTGTTTATGTAGTGGATTGCATTGATGGATTTCTGTATATTGAACCATACCTGCATCCCTGGGATGAAGCCTACTTGATCATGGTGGATGATCATTTAGATGTGTTCTTGGATTTAGTGGGCAAGAATTTTATTGAGTATTTTTGCATCGATATTCATAAGGGAAATTGGCCTGAAGTTCTCTTTCTTTGTTGGATCTTTGTGTGGTTTTGGTATCAGCGTAATTGTGGCTTTGTAGAATGACTTGGATAGTGTTCCTTCTGTTTCTATTTGGTGGAATAGTTTGAAGAGTATTGGTGTTAAGTCTTCTTTGAAGGTTTGAGAGAATTCTGCACTAAAACCATCTGGTCCTGTGCTTTTTCTTTTATTTTTTATTTTTTATTGTTTGTAGTTGGAAGGCTTTCTATGACCCCTTGTATTTCTTTAGGGGTTATGGGTCTGTTTATATGATCTACTTGATCCTAATTTAATCTTGGTATTTGGTATCTGTTTAAGAAATTGTCCATTTCCTTCAGATTCTCCACTTGTGTTGAGTACAAGCTTTTGTAGTAGGATCTGATAATTTTTTTGAATTTCCTCAGTTTCTGTTGTTATATCTCCCTTTTCATTTCTAATTTTGTTAATTTGGATACTGTTTCTGTGCCCTTAGGTTAGTCTGGCTAAGGGTTTATCTATCTTGTTGATTTTTTCAAGGAACCAGCTCCTGGTTTTGTTGATTCTTTGTATGGTTCTCTTAGTTTCTACTTGATTGATTTCAGCCCTGAGTTTGATGATTTCCTGTCTTCTTCTCCTCCTGAGTGAATTAGCTTCTTTTTGTTACAGGGCTTTCAGTTGTGCTGTTAAGCTTCTAGTGTATGCTCTCTCCAATTTCTTTATGGAGACACTCAAACCTGTGAGTTTTCCTCTTAGCACTGCTTTCATGGTGTCCCATAGATTGGGTATGTTGTGCCTTCATTTTCGTTAGATTCTAAAAAGTCTTTGATTTCTTTCTTTATTTCTTCCTTGACCAAGGTATCATTGAGTAGAGTATTGTTCAGTTTCCATGTGTATGTGAGCTTTCTGTTGTTTTTGTTGCTATTAAAGACCACTTTTACTCCATAGTGATCTGATAGGAGGCATGGGATTATTTTGATCTTCTTATATTTGTTGAGGTCTGTCTTGTGACCAACTATATGATCGATTTTGGAGAAGGTACCATGAGGTGCTGAGAAAAAGGTATATTCTTTTGCTTTGGGATGAAAAGTTCTATATATATATATCTGTTAAATCCAATTGGTGCAAAGCTTCAATTAGTTTTACTGTGTCCCTGTTTAGTTTCTGTTTTCCTGATCGGTCCATTGAGGAGAGTGGGGTGTTAAAGTCACCCACAATTATTGTGTTAGGTGCAATGTGTGCTTTGAGCTTTAGTAAAGTTTCTTTTATGAATGAGGGTGCCCTTGCATTTGGAGCATAGATGTTCAGGATTGAGAGTTCTTCTTGGTGGATTTGATCAGCAAGAAGTGTCCTTCCATGTCTCTTTTGATGGCTTTAGGTTGAAAGTCAATTTTATCTGATATTAGAATGGCAACTCGGCTTGTTTCCTGAGACCATTTGCTTGTAGAATTGTCTTCCAGCCTTTTACTCTAAGGTAGTTTTTGTCTTTGACACTGAAGTGAGTTTCCTGTATGCAGCAAAATGTAGGGTCCTGTTTCCTTATCCCGTCTTTTAGTCTATGTCTTTTTATTGGGGAATTGAGTCAATTGATGTTAAGGGATATTAAGGAATAGTGATTATTGCTTCCTATCATTTTTGATGCTAATTTTATACTTGTGTGGTTATCTTCTTTTGGGTTTGATGAAAGAAGGTCATTGTTCTGCTTTCTCCAGGCTATAGTTTCCCTCCGTGTATTGGTGTTTTCCCACTATTATCCTTTGTAGGGCTGGGTTTGTATAAAGATATTGTGTAAATTTGGTTTTGTCATGGAATCTCTTGGTTTCTCCATCTATAGTGATTGAGAGTTTCACCGGGTATAGTAGTCTTGGCTGGTATTTGTGTTCTCTTAGAGTCTGCATCAGATCTGCCTAGGATCTTCTAGCTTTCATGATCTCTGGTGAGAATTCTGGTGTAATTCTGATATGTCTTCCTTTATATGTTACTTGCCCTTTTTCTCTTACTGCCTTTAGTATTCTTTCTTTGTTTAGTACATTTGGGGTTTTGATTATTATGTGACAGGAGTTATTTCTGTTCTGTTCCAGTCTGTTTGGAGTTCTGTAGGCTTCTTGTATATTCATGGGCATCTCTCTCTTTAGGTTAGGGAAGTTTTCTTCCATAATTTTGTTGAAGATATTTGCTGGCCCTTTAAGTTGTAAATCTTCACTCTCATCTATGCCTATAATCCTTAGGTTTGGCCTTCTCATTGTCTACTGGATTTCCTGGATGTTTTGGGTTACAAGCTTTTTGCATTTTGCATTTTCTTTGACCGTTGAGTCCATGGTTTCTATGGTATCTTCGGCATCTGAGATTCTTTCTTCTAACTCTTGTATTCTGTTGTTGATAATTGCATCTATGGCCCCTGAATTGTTCCCAAGGTTTTCTGTCTCCAAAGTTGTCTCCCTTTGCGATTTCTTAGTTGTTTCTACTTCTGTTTTTAATTCCTGGATGCTTTTGCTCAATTCCTTCACTTGCTTGTTTGTGTTTTCCTGTAATTCTTTAAGAGATTTTTGTGTTTCCTCTTTCATGACTTCTGCCTTTTAACCAAAGTTCTCCTGTATTTCTTTAAGTGATTTTTTTCATTTCCTCTTTATTGGCTTCTATCTTTTGTCCCATATTCTCCTGAATTTCTTTAAGTGATTTTTGTGTGTCCCTTGTAAGGGCTTCTAACTTTTGATCATTTTTCTCCTGAATTTCTTTAAGAGATTTATTTATGTCCTTTTTGTGTTTCTCTAACAGCATCATGACCAGTGATTTTAAATCCAACTCTTGTTTTTCTGGTGTGTTGGGTTATCCAAGACTTGCTGTTGTTGGAGAATTGGGTTCAGATGCTGCCATAATTCCTTGGTTTCTGTTAGTAATGTTCCTATGTTTGCCTTTAGCCATCTAGTTCTCACTGGTGTTAGTTGGTCTTATTGTCATTGGCTGGTGCTTCAAACTCCTGTGGGCCTGTAAGACAATTTCTGTGACACTGGATGACTGGGTTTCCCCTGGCACAGATTGCTGATGTGCTGCCTTCCTCTTTTGTTCTGTTGGAACCCTGCTGAGTCTTGCCCCAAGCAATGTTATACTTGGGTTGTCTCAGTGAACCAGGTGCTCTCCGACTACTCTGTCATGGAGCAAAGATTGTGGCGGGGAGTCACTCCCTCTGCTGATCCCCACATAAGACACAGGCTGGCTGGCAGATGAACCGCCTATGTGCTCAGATCCTGGGCACAGGCAGACCCCTGGCGGTTTGTGCCCTCAGATCTTAAACTCAGGATATGTCAGTACCTGGTGCTGCATTTCTACCCCGGTAGGCAGCAAAGATGGAGTCGGGAAGTCACTTCCTCTTCCGATCCCCATGTAGGACACAGGCCTCATGACAGGCTGGCTGGCAGATGAACCACTTATGTGCTCAGGTCCTGGGTACAGGCAGACCCCTGGTGGTTTGAGCCCCCAGAGATCTTAAACTCAGGATATGTCAGTACCTCATGCTGCCTTTCTGCCCTGGTAGGCAGCAAAGATGGCAGCCACACACATACAATTATGTCTGTAAAATAATTAAGCCTCAGGGTGTTGTGCCACAAGCTACCTAGCATTTGGGAGGTAAAGGCAGATGGATATCAAGGAGTTTAAGGTCACCTTGGTCTACATAATTAGTTCCAGGACAGCTAGACTACAGAATATAAATAAATAAATAAATAAATAAATAAATAAATAAATAAATGCCACTCAGGAGTAAGTGCTAGGGGTCTAGTTAGAAGAGAAATGGTTGTGGGTTTGGAAGGCAAAGCCAGCCTGGTTAGAGGCCACAGGGGGAGAGACCCACGGGCTTGGTCTGAAGAGAGCAGGTCAGGCCCTCAGCTCAAGCCTACTTCGTGGGTTCTGTGTTCTTCACACTCAGGCAGTCCTTGTCCTTGTCCCTGCATAGATCTCTGTGGACACAGGCCTGGGTTAGAGACAGCCACACAGGGGAGGGCATCAGGGTCTCCATCTGTGAAGGGAGCTTATGGTGACTATGTCCCTTACAGGTCTCTTCTGAGCAGCCTCTACTTCCGGGTCCTGGTGTTTCTGGAGTTGCCCCTGCTCCTGAGCATGTGTGGTGCCGTCCTCTGGGTGAATAGGCCTCAGAGGTGCTCTGTGGGAAGCAGTGCTCAGCCCTGTTATGAGAACCAGTGACATCTGTTGACATCGAGGTCATGTCCCTGGACACAGCTTCTGTCATGGCTGAGGAAAACCAGTAAATATTTTTGAGAATGCTCTGAGACTTTTAGAAGATTCTTTGTGCTGTATCAAACACATAAAAGATTGTACCAAATGAATACCTTTATATTTAAATAAAATTTCAGAGTAGAAAGATGGCTCAGTGGTTAGAATACATGTTCTTCCAGAGGTCCTGAGTTCAATTCCCAGTAACCACTTGGTGGCTCACAGCCATCTGTAATTGATTCTGACGCCCTCTTCTGGCATACAGGTGTACGTTCAGATGGAACACTCACATACATAATTAAATAAATAAAGCTTTAAAAAAAACATTAAGTAGAATTTTATTTTGATACCTTTCCTTATTCCTTGGTAAGTTCACACTTGTGTACAACATGACTATCAAATCCACTGATACCCCACCCTCCAAGCCCCCCAGTGTGTTCCCTGCTTCCCTTCAGAACGCTAGCTGATCTTGCTGACTTGGTCTTGTGCAGGGAACCACAGCTGCCCTGAGTTCGTGATGGCGACACAAGGCCACACACAGAGCCCAGCATTCAGGCCTCTCTCCTCCCCTACCTCTGGCTGTGGAACTCTTTCCTCTCCCTCTCTGCCTTGGTGTGGGACGGGGGTGTTATATAGGGCTGAGCACTCGATGGTCACTTACACCACAGCAGAAGGGAGCATCTCCAACCAAGACGGAGGGCAGCACTAATTAAAGGGTAGTGACGTAGATCTTTAGAAGACAATTTGACTGCTTGATCAATAAATATGTACACCTTTCATGAGAAAAACTCAGGGCACTATATCCTCCATATTAGGTCATAGAAGGTGGTCTGTACTGATGATGTTCCTGTCTGATTGGATATCTCTGCTTCCCAGTCACCTTGGTGACAACCTGAACCTAGCATTTTACATCTGCTTGGCTTAAGGTTTTGCCTCACACATGCTCAAGGATTTGCCAGGTGTGTAAGGAACTCTCTGTGTCTGATTCACCTGCACCACCATGCCAGGACCAGTGTTAGACTTTTCTCCCTGTGTCAGAGTAAACCCAAAGCCCAACACATTGAACAAGCATTTTGGCAAAGGGATGTACCCCACCCTCCTATCTTTCTGTCTCCCTGCTTCCCTGCCTGTCTGTCTATCAATCTATCTCTCATTTTCTCCTTTTCTTTCTTTCTTCCTCCCTCCCTCCCTCCCTCCTTCCTTCCCTCCCTCCCTTCCTTCTTTCCTTCCTTCCTTTTTCTTTCATTAACATGGGCTTACTATATAGCCCAAGCTAGTTTCCAACCCCATATCTTCTGCCTCTGTCTCCCCAGTTCTGGGATTATAGGCATGTGCTAAAGTGTCCAGTAACATGACATACTTCATTTCTAAGGCTCTGGCTTTATCATTTAGCCTTGTGTCTCTGAGACTCACACACTGATATGCTGACAGTCTAGCATGCATCCTGCTGTGCTGTCCTCTGGTTGACTATGTAACACCCTGGGACATAGTTTTCCCTTCCCTGGTTGAACACTTTAGAGCCTCTTTTCCCTTTTCCTCTCCCACTCTCCCCTTCCTGCTTCTAATATGAAATAAAACACAAGCTGGAATTACAAGCTCTCATCACCAAGACCTGCTTTTTATGTGAGTTCTGCTGATCTGCCTCTGGTCTCCAAGCCCGTACAGCAAGCCCTTTATTGACTGAACTATCTCCACAGTCTGATGAATATATATATATATATATAAATGTAGAATCAGATAGATATAGTGGTAGACACAGATAAATAGAGATAGGTATATAGAGATGTATAGAAGGAGATATATCTTTAGATAAATGGCTTTGATTGTAATGTAGGAAATTAGTCAGTATTTCCTTTGTGGCTTATGCCTTTGGCTCTCATTTAAGAAATTCTTTTACCAAGACAAGCACATGCTTGCAGTCTGACAACATGACAGGTAGAGGCAGGAGAACCTGGAGTTTCATCCTCTGCTACATACTAAATTCCAGGACATCATAGACTACTTACCACTCTGTCTCAAAAATCAGGTGGGACCTGGAGAGAAGGCTCGGCAGTTACAAGCCCTGGCTGCTAATCCAGGTCTGCAGCACACAGCAGCTCACAGTGATCTCTGACTCCATTCTAGGGGATCTGACTTCCTCCTCTGCCCTGTCTGGTCACTGCCAGGTGCAATAGCAGGCACAGAGACACAAACACTCATGCACAGAAGCATAAATGAAGATATCTTTAAAGAAAATAAACAACCTGAGAAGATGGAGAGGACACTAGTCATAACTACAGGAATAAGAGAGGTTGACACCCTAAAAGTTAAATTGTTTTGGGGATTGTAAACATCTTTATGCTTAATGCCTTACATTTTATTGAGTATATTTGTGATGTGTGTGTACTTCAGCATGCCACAGTCTGAGCAGACCTTTGTGGAAATCAGTTCTCTCCTTCCACCTTCATGTGAGTTCCAAGCACTGAATTCAGGTCACCAGGCCTTTGGAGCATCATCACCCACTGAGCCTGCGTGGTCCACACTGGTGCACTGAGGTCTTCTAGCTAGAGCTGTAGTCTCAGGTCTTTGTGTCACAGTTTTCTTCTTAGGTATCAGTAAGTGTTCATCAGCACTGGCCAGGTCCTCTGCTCTTCACATCTTGAGATGAACCAATCAAGTTCCTAAAAAGAAAATAGACTATGGGCTGGAGAGAGGATGGTTCAATGGAGAACAGAAGCTGATCTCACAGAGATGCTGAATTCAGTTCTCAGCACCCACCCTGGGGGTCTCACAACCCAGCTTAAGAGATCAATGCCTCCATTATCCTCTGTATGTACTGAACTTATATGGTGCACAGACAGACAGACAGACAAAGCACTCACACATGAAAAACAACATAAAGTTTTTAAAAAAGAAAGAAAATTTCTCTGAAAAGTCCATGCTGAGACTTTGCGTGCCAGCACATGTCTCAGTCAGGGTTTCTGTTGCTGTGATGAAACACCATGACCAAATGCAGCCCAGGGAGGAAAGGGTTATTTTGTTGTCTCTTCCATATCACAGTTCAGCATCAAAAGCAGACAAATCAGGAAGTCAGACAGGGCAGGCGCCCGGAGGCAGGAGTTGATGCAGAGGCCACGGAGAGCTGCCACATACTGTTCTGCTACTCCTGCCGTGATCAGGCTTTTTTCTTACAGAGCTCAGGATCACCAGCTCAGAACGGAAACGGGCTGGTCCTCCCCCAAAATCACTGAGAAAACGCCCTTTGTGTTTCTATGTGATGGTGGAGGTTTGTTTGTTTGTTTGTTTGTTGGTTGGTTGTAGGGTTTTGGGTTTTTTTTAATAGAGTATCTCTATGTAGTTCTGGTAGCTGTCCTCGAACTCACAGAGATCCACCTGCCTCTGCCTCCTTAGTGCTGGCATCAAAGGTCTGTATCACTCTGCTGGCATGAAGGTGTTTTCTTACCTATGGTTCCCTTCCCTCAGATGACTCTAGCTTGGACCAAGTGGACATAAAAGCCAAGCAGCACAGAGCATCAAATGTATCATTAGGACAATGTCTAAGTTAGGGTTTCACTGCTGTGAACAGACACCATCACCAAGGCAACTCTTCTAAGGACAACATTTAATTGGGGCTGGCTTACAGGTTCAGAGGTTCAGTCCATTATCATCAAGGTGGGGGAACATGACAGTGTCCAGGAAGGCATGGTGCAGGAGGAGCTGAGAGTTCTACATCTTCATCTGAAGGCTGCTAGTAGAATCCCATCTTCTAGGTAGCTAGATTGAGGAACTTATTTCCCACACCCACAGTGATACATCGACTCCAACAGGGCCACACCTTCTAAGAGTGTCATTTTCTGGGACAAGCATATACAAACCATTACAAATAACTTCCTTACCTATGAACATGGATTGTAACCCCAATTCTTTGGGAACTTTGAAAATATCTTCTAAGGGTTGGTGAGATGGGTCAGCTTTGCTGTGAAAACCTGGTCACCTGAGGTCAGTATCTAGGAATTATGGTGCAAGGGGCGAACTAATTCCCAAAGTTGTTCTCTGACTCCCATATGCAAGGTGGGTGCTGGAATTAGAACTATCTTCTCAAAAGTGCCCTTAACCACTGAGCCATCCCTCCAGCCCCTTATTTTTTATTTTAAATGGTATCCTTACAATGGAGATGTGACTCAATGGTATATGCTTGTCTACTGTGTATAAGTCCCTGCGTTTGATCCCAGTACCACACAAAAAAGGAAAAGGTTAAATGACAATTTGTGTTGGAGGCTGAGGTGGTAAGTGTGTGCGTGTGTGTGTGTGTGTGTGTGTGTGTGTGTGTGTGTGTGGGCATGCAGCCGTACATAGTCACGCATGAGGTAGATTGTGTGTGTGTGTGTGTTAGGTAATGTTTGTGTATATGTATATGTATGTGATGTGTGTGTGTACAAGTTGTGTTATATGTATTACGTGTATGTATGTATGTGTGTATGAGTTGGGTTATGAGTATGTATGTATGTGTGTGAGGTGGGTTATATGTGTGTCTCTGTGATTGTGTGTGTTAAGTAGGTTGTATGTGTATGTGTGGTAGATTGTGTGTATGTATATGCATATAGGTGGTGTACGTGTGTATATGTATGTGGTGTGTATGTGTATGATATATGTGTGGTATGTTTATCTAGTATATGTGTGTGTACGTATGTGTTGTTTGTGTGTATATGTGTGTGATCTGTTTGGATGTTTATGTGATGGATTATGTGTGTGTGTGTGTATGTGGAATATGTGTGTGTATGCATGTGTATAGATGTTAGTGGTATGAATGTGAATGGTGTGTGGTGTGTGTTTAGATGTATAGTGTGTAAATATGGTGTGTGTGTGTGCATACATGCATTCAGGCATGCATGTGCATGTATGTGCATGTGAATGCATGAATGCATGCATTTGTGTCCATGTGTGCATGTGTGTGTATGCTCATGTCTCTGTGTCTATGTGTGAGATTCTCTGTGTGTGCATAGGTTCTCCTGTGTGTGCACATGTGTGTGCCTCTGTGTATGTGTGTGTTGGCAAACTTTCTCCTATAAAAATTTAATACCAGAGATAAAATGTACCTATATCTATCTATTCTTGCAATTAGTTCCCTGGAATTAAACCAACCGCTGATTCCCACAACTTGGGAGGCTGACACTGGAGGGGGAGAGCTTGAAGCCAGCTTGGGCTGCACAGCAAAACCCTTGTCTTATGGAAACAGAGCAAAGGCTTTGGATTCTACTCAGTGTGTAGAGTGCTTGCCTAGCATTCGTGAAATCTGGGTTTCAGTCTTCTGACCCTCATAAAACAGAGAACACTGTTGAATGCCTGAAACCCCAGCATTTTGATGTTGGGAAAAGGAAAATGAGAAGTTCAAGGCCAGCTTG
Organism: Apodemus sylvaticus; assembly: GCF_947179515.1. Lineage (NCBI taxonomy): Eukaryota > Metazoa > Chordata > Mammalia > Rodentia > Muridae > Apodemus > Apodemus sylvaticus. Next base: position 7,560,648 of record NC_067481.1, on the reverse strand, counting down.
AGCTACATGAGACCTCACCTCAAACCCATACTCTCCCTGTTTCTCTGAGGTAATGCCTGTGGTCCTAGAAGCCATTGTGGCAGATGCCCCTGGCCAGAGAAATTCCTGCTCTGAAGTTCATAGCTAGAGAAATCCCTGCTGCCCCAGGCTGAGCCTTCAGCAATGTCCTCTGCCTCCCAGGGCTTAGCCTAGGCTACTGCCATGGGCTTAGCCTTGTGTTCCCTTGGGACTGCAGCCACCCTGCTTTTGTTTGTTCTCCTCTCCCATGATCCCCTGCGACTCAGTTACCTCCCAGCTGAGGGATTTGCTGTAACCCATCATTTGTGTCTGTCTCTACCGACGTGTCTGTCTGCATCTCTCCCTGTGATTCCTATCTGTCTTACAAGTTCATGTCTAGCATTGCAGCTATTCAGTAGAGGAAGTTGCACGTTCACCCGGATGTACCTCACACGTGGTAACTTGGTCTTTTCAAAGGTTGTCATCATCTTCTTCCAGTATGCAAAACTGAGAAGTTTTTTCAAGGAAGTTACTGAGAGACATGAGCGAGAGAGACCTAAAGGAAACTCGAGCTGAGCTTCAAGTCCTCACAGGGTGCTGGCATCTGTCACCACCAAGGACAGGAGAGGAGACAAGACCATGTGGCAGTTCTCTGCTCTGCTCTTCCTCTTCCTCCCAGGTAAGCAGCAGGGGCTTTAGACACTTCATGTCAGTGGGGAGGGTGACACTGATGGTCTGCCCTGGGTTAGGGAAAACCAGGTGATTCCCTCACCAGCTGCTTACTCCCAAATAAAAGGCAAGGTTTTGGCATCTGATGGACTCTGTGTTTTTGGCATCTGATGGATTCTGTTTGGCACATGCAGCCCAGGATGCCCCTGCATTTGTGATCCTCTGGACTCCACCCTCTGAGAGTCGGCATTTCTAGCATGCAGCTCCATCTACTTTTAGTTGACACAGTGATTAATACTTACAGGGGCTGGGTGTGGTGGTGGTTGCCTTTAATGCCAGCACTCATAAGCAGAGGTAGGTGGACCTCTGTGAGTTCAAGGTCAGCCTGGTCCACATTTTGAGACCCTGTTTCAAAAAGGAACAATATGTGATGAAGTTCAGTATGGCTTTTGCATGTGTTTGCGCAGGATGTAACGATCAGATCAGGGTAGCCAGGCTTTCACTGAAGTCATTTGTCATTTCTTTGATATCTTGTCTATGAGGTGTTTTGAAATATTCAGTTGTCAGCCATATTTCATCTATTACAAACACCCCATACCTCACCTGGCTTTTCCCCTGTGTGTTCTGGAAATCCAAACTCAGATCTTGATTAAGCAGAAACTGGTCTGTCTTCCCATCTCCCTAGAAATGAGAGTAACTTTTTGGTTTCCATACATCTATAAAAATGTGTGGTAGCATCTTCCTGTGTCTTATTCACTTCAGTTCCTTAAATTTCAGCTGTGGCCTGCAAATGGTGGAACTCACATCTGCAAATGGTGGAACTCACATCCCTTCATGATGATTCTCCATTGCATTCTCACAGCACACTCTGTTGTTATCCGTTCATCTGCATCTGTGTGGTTGTGCGGTGGCTACACCGCCAAGGTAAACACAAGGAGAGACGACCCTTCAACATAATCACTTCGTGTCTTTGGACTGTTTGCTTTCTGTTACTGTGATACAGATCATAGCCAAAGAAACCTTGGAGAGAAAAAGGGTTATTAGCCTCAAACATCCAGATCACGGTCCACCATGGAGGGAAAGCAGAGAGGGAGCTCGTGCAGGGCAGAAAGCTGGAGGCAGGAACTGAAGCAGAGAGCAGGGAAGAGTGTTGCTTTCTTCCCGTGGCTTGTTCAGTCTGCTTTCTTATGCTACCCAGGGGTGGCACCACCCACAGTGCACTGGACCTTCCCACATCAAGAAAATGTCCCCCAGACTTGCCTAGAGACCAATCTAATGGAGACAGTTTCTCGATATATGTTCTTTCTTTATGTATGTTTCTGTATGGCATCAGGTCCATAAAAACCCAACCAGCCCAGGCGATATTCCCCAGTGGGATTTCTGAGTTATGTGACAGTCCTATGCTAGTTTTCTGAGAAACTCCCACGCCATTTCCCACAAAGTCTAATATACAGTCCAGCACACAGTGTGTGAGACATACTCTGTCTCACATACATCAACAATTGTTATATTTTGTCTTTTTTGGTAATCACCATTCAAATTGGGGTATGATGCTCTTATGCTTCTGATTTGTTTCGCTCTCCCTGACAAGTACTGAAATTGAGCATTTGTCTGTATATTTATTGACCATTTGTATCTCCGTTGTGAACTGTCTGCTCAGTTTGTCTGCTCGTGTGTGTGTGTGTGTGTGTGTGTGTGTGTGTGTGTGAGTGTGTATGTGTGTATGTGTGTGTGTTCTGTGTGAGCAAGCAGCATGTGCAGGTGTGAGCATGTATGTGTGTAAGCATACCTGTCCATGGGTGTGCACACATGTGGAGGCCTGAAGTTGAGGGGCCAGGTGTGGTTCTTGAATTACTTTGTGCCTTTATTTGTTTTTAATTTTATTTTATGTTTGATAAAGGCCTCATTATTTAGCTCTGGCTGGCTTGCAACTCACTATAACCCAGGCTGGCCTTGAACTCACAGAGACGTGCCTGCATGTGCCAACATGGCCAACTCCCGCCTTTATTTTCTGAGACAGGGTTCCTCACTGACTCTGAAGCTGGGTTGGATGGCCAAGGAGCTTCTAGAATCTCCTGCCTCTACCATTGACCTCCGGGGCAGGGCTACAGGGACACACCATCATCACTCCTGACTTTTTTCATGGCTGCTGGGATACAAACTCAGGTTCGCTGGGCGGTGGTGGCGCACGACTGTAATCGCAGCACTCTGGGAGGCAGAGGCAGGTGGATTTCTGAGTTCGAGGCCAGCCTGGTCTACAGAGTGAGTTCCAGGACAGCCAGGTCTACACAGAGAAACCCTGTCTTGAAACAAAACAAAACAAAAACAAAAACAAAAAAACCAAACTCAGGTTCTTCGTGGCTGTGCTTGCACTACAGATATTCTGCTGCCTAAGCCACATCCCCAGGGCCCTCATTTGTTCATTTGGAATTGGATTATGATCACCATTGTTGGACTCCTTGAGCTGAATTCTTGCTCATATAGTCTGGATATTGACCTCCTGTCAGACCCATAGTCTGAAAAAATTTTTCTCCCACACTGCAGGCTGTCTCCCCACACTGATAGTTGGGACCTTTTAGTTTAAAATAATTACATTCAGCAAGTTTTGTTTTCTTACCTGTGGTATTAGGGACATACTTTGTAGTTGAAGTCAATACCCTGAAGCACTTCCTTTATAGTTTTTCTTTCTTTTTTAAAGAGCTATTATATAAAAGTGTCTGTGTGTGTGTGTGTGTGTGTGTGTGTGTGTCTGTGATAGTTGTCTTCAGACACACCAGAAGAGGGTATTAGATCCCATTACAATGGTTGTAAGCCACCATGTGGTGCTGGGAATTGAACTTAGGACCTCTGACAGAGAAGTCAGTGCTCTTAACCATGTAGCCATCTCTCCGGCCCCTATGGTTTTTCTTATTGATTTATTTATTAATGTATTTTATTTACATGAGCTCTCTGTCTTCATGAACAGCAGAAGAGGATATCAGATGGTTGTGAGCCACCATGTTGGTGGTGGGAAGTGACCACAGGAACTCTGGAAGAGCAGCTAGTGCTCTTAAGTGCTGACCCTCTCTAGAGTCTCCTTTATCATTAAGCAGGGATTTGATATTTGCTGCTTGTGCATGCTGTGTAAGTACCTCACCAACAGTGCTACATCCTCAATCCTTACCAGGAGCAATGGGACTCAGATCACATGAATCTAAAGGACAGCACAGGGTCTTTGTGCTGTGGGCTCTGCACCATGCAGAATTCAGATTGCTTGGTGTCATTTTGGTCAGCCTCCAAGGCATCGATTCTAGAGACTGCCGGAACTACCACAAGTAGCTTCTGTGTGGCCATGTGATGTGGCTTCTCCACATGAACCTCCTGAGGGTCATGGGTATGGAAATGAAGATAGGATCATGCCCAGTGGACACAGCCTTCTGACACTTCCTCTGCTCCAGCCATGACTGGTCATGGTCACCATTTGATCTTCTGAGAGCTATAACTGGGCTCTTTATCCTTTTTCATTTTTTCTTTCTTCCCTTCCTTCTTTCTTTCCTTCCTTCTTTCTTTCCTTCCTTCTTTCTTCCTTTCCTTCTTTCTTTCCTTCCTTCTTTCTTTCTCTCTCTCTCTCTCTCTCTCTCTCTCTCTCTCTCTTTCTTTCCCTCTTATTTTTTCTTTTGAGGCTTCAACCAATAGGATAACAATGCTGATCTGTCTTGGGAACAGGGCAGCCCTTCACTGGTTGTTATTCAGCTCATGAACTCTACTTGGCACAGTAGAGTTCTGCCCTTGGAGGAGGAGATCAGTGGTTTGTGCATTTGTGTTTTCCAGGTGGCTCTACTGCTCAGAAGGTCACAGGTCCAGCAGAGGTGAGAGGTCAGGAGCAGGGCTCCTTGACAGTGCAGTGCAGATATAACTCAGGCTGGAAGGATTACCGGAAGTACTGGTGCCAAGGAGCTGATTTGACATCATGTGAGATTCTCGTTGAAACCGATGCATCAGAGCAGATGGTGAAGAAGAACCGTGTGTCCATCAGGGACGACCAGACACACTTCATCTTCACGGTGACCATGGAGGATCTGAGGATGAGCGATGCTGGCATTTACTGGTGTGCAATTACAAAAGCTGGATATGATCCCATGTTTAAAGTTTATGTGAACATTGACCCAGGTAAGAAAAGAATTCCAGAGAATCCTGGTTGGGCTGCAGTGGGATCAGCAACCCTTATAAAAGCCTTACTAGAAAAGATAAACTAAGTCTACTCTATTTGCCCTGTTTTCTACAAGAAAGAGGGTGAGCTTGCAAAGCTGTGTCTCTTTGTATGGGTGTCTTAGATATTCTCAATCCTACAGATCTGGGAATTGAACTCAAAATCTCATGTGTGCTAGCCAAGCACTTTACCACTGAGATAAACTCTCACCCTGAGACCTGGACCCCTTTTACATAACATAAAGGAAGCTGCCAAATCTTTAATTCTGGACAAGATAGAGTAATAAGAATCATGTTTATGTCTTGCTTTAAACAACAACAAAGAAAATAGCCAAAATTGGAATTGGAGAGATGGCTTAGTGATTAAGAGCACTGCTGCTCTTCCAGAGGACTGAATTTCCTTCCCAGCATCTACATAATAGCTTGTAACCTTCTGTAACTGGAAATCTGAGAATTTAGGGAATCTGAGGCTCCCTTCTGGCCTCAATGGACACTGCAAGTACATGGTGCACAAAGACACAAGAGAACGCACATTACATATACATGAATGTTTTTTTTAAAAAAATAAAATAAAATATGAAAAACTGAAGTGCTCCTGCGTATTGCACACCAGGCAGTAGTGAGCATGCTCTGAAGGAAATGAGTATTAAAGGGGAAATGTTTCTTTTCTCCACACATCACCTTTCTTCAGAAAAGAATTAATGTGTTTGGCATGGTGGCTCACACCTTTAATCCCAGTGCTAGGGAGGCAGAGGAAGGCAGATCTCTGAGTTTGAGGCCAGCTTTGTCTACAGAGTGAGTCCCAAATGCTCCGGGGCCACACAGAGAAACCTTGTTTCAATAAGTAAATACATAAATAAATAATAAATAAAATAAGTAAGGTGAGTGAGTGAGCGAGTGAGTGAGTAATTGGGTAAGTAAGAAATTAAGTTCTGGAGGGTGACTGGGAACTGAGCGCCTCAATTCCTAGTGGAAAGAAGTTAATGCCACACCCCTGTAGACTATCTACAGGAGGAGCAAACCATGGTCTCTTGTATCTTCAGCTCCAGAAATTTCAGCTACAACAATAACTACCATAGTCACAGTTCTGACATCCACACCAACAGCTATGGACAGCAAGGAACAAGTGACTCAGAGCAGCCCCCACACCAGGTAAGCAGAGCTGCATCCTGGCAGCTCCTTCCCACTGGGCTGGCCCTGCAGCCTCTCCTTAGGAAGGGCTCCAGATCTAAAACTAAATGCCCAGGAATCCAGGGATTCGGGAAAACCAATCATTTCTTGCCTAAGAATGTCCCAGGTGTTACTTTGCATGGCTATATTCCTTCATTTGAATACCACATTGGCCTGTCCATCTTGCATGTTATTTGCTAACCTTAGTAACTATATTGTAGAAACACTTGGGCTGGTGGATTCTCCTGTCACAGCCTGATATAGGTGCCCCAATCTTTTCATCTTTTATTATACCAAGACACCACTTCTAAGTTTCAGCTGCAGGAAGGTAACATCTTCACCTGAGTGAGAAGAGAGACTGAGCACAGCCTTTGTATCTCCCCTGTGTGTCCCCCAGAAGGCAGGACAGAGGGCTACAGTTGTGTCTCCCTGTCCCATCATCTTCTGGTTCCAGCCTTTAATTAATCTCCTTGTTCCTATCCAACTCTGCCAAGAGACAGTGTGTGGGATCTCCACAGTGCAGAGGAGAAGTGGGACTCTGGGGAGTGTGGTGTGTGCCCGGATAATGTTTGTCATTCTTGAAGGTGTGGAGCGGAATTCCCAGCACTGTCGACCTATCTTAGCCTAATTTCATCACAGCCTGTTGGAGTCAAGTCTCCAGGTCAAGCTAAGCTAAGACATAGGTCACTTCACTAGTTTTCCCTGAGAATTGTCCCTCAGGTCTCATTTAGTCCCCTGTCCTTTCTACTGTGTTCTTTCTGCTCCCTAAATCTTAAGAGAGACAAACATGTCTCAAAGCATCCCATCTCATAGGCTCTCTTAAGGATTGTTTCGTTTTTAATTTTCTTTCTCTGCTAATGCTTTGAAAGTGTTTTTTATTGTTTGTAAGTGGATGGAATGTTAGTTACCTAGTGTAGTGGCTGTTCCTGGTTGTCAACTTGACTATATCTGGAATGAACTAGAATCCAGAATTGGAAGGTTCACCTGTAATCATGATCTTGAGGCTAGGAGATACAAGTTTCTGACCTGGATCTTCAAATGGAGATCTTGAGGTATAATGATATAAATCCCGGCGACTAAGGCAAGGAGATCGCTGAGTTCAAGGTCATTGGAAGAAGGAAGATTCTCTCTCTATTCTTCTCCTGCTTGCCTTGTGGGACTGAGTAACTGTTAGATCCTTGGACTTCCTTTTACATCTGCTGCTGCCCATTGTTGTGGATTTGGACTACAGATTCTAAGTCATCAAAAGTTCCCTTACTATATAGAGACTACCCATAAGTTCTGTGACTCTAGAGAACCCTGACTAATGCATGAAGTGACAGAGGGCACAAGGTTCCAGAAATGTATAGAGTCCAATAGAGTGTGAAGCACTGACAGAGCTCAGTCCTTAGAAACATTTCAGGACATTGGATGGCATAGTCTGCCAAATGGCAGCTCTTGTGTCTTCCAAGAATGTATTTGAGTTAAGCTGTGACTCACAGAATATCTACAGTTGTAGATGCTTTTAAAAGCTGAGGATGGCTTCCTGTTGGGCCAAAGGAGAAACTCCAGATAGTACAAGGAGAAAGATGGAGACCTGGGCAGGGAATAGAGGATGGCAGGGAGGTGGGGAATAGGGCTTAATACTTTTGAGGGCCTCATGGTCCCACAGGATATAATAAAGCGACACAAAGAACTGCAACACCAGTGTCCATCCACTGACAGAGTGGAAGCAGCCACCAACCATTTCTAGATGTAGTGTGCCCAAGCCTCCTAACACAGTTGCTGATGAGGGAGGGAGGGTCATTCTGGTGAAGAATGTCGCAGAGGCCAAGGTAAAAGGCCAGGGAGAAGTGAAGCCTTCAGCCTTGTAGAGGGATATCTGGTAAACCTTCCCCAAGTGAGGGCTTATCTATCCAGCAGGCAGCATGACCAGCCATGCACTTGCAGGGAGGCCACCCTGTAGCATCCCAGGCTTGCCCTTCTCTGGCCCTTGGAGGCTAGGATATGGGAACCAGGAAGGCTGTGTCTGTATGTCAGGTGGTGGCTTCCTCCTGCCTCCTATGTTTCCTGCAGGTCCCTGCTGAGCAGCATCTACTTCCTGCTGATGGCCTTTGTGGAGTTACCCCTGCTCCTGAGCATGCTCAGTGCTGTCCTCTGGGTGAACAGGCCTCAGAGATGTTTCGGGGGAGGTGAAGTTGGCCTGGTGAAGACCCATGGTTCTGATGCCCAGGACAGAGAAAAAGACTTCCCAGGAGATGGAAAATAATCTTATTCTGTCTTTGTCTCTGTCTCTCTTTCCTCTTTGTGTGTGTGTGTGTGTGTGCATGCACGTGTGTGTGTGTGTGTGTGTGTGTGTGTGCGCGCGCGCGCACACACACACACACACACACATGTTGTGGGGGCAGATGTGCATGTGGAGGACATTTTCAGGTGTCATTCCATCATTGTTTGAGACAGGGTTTCTCACTGACTTGGACCTTTGCAAGTAGGCCAGGGAGCTGGCTAGGGAACTCCAGGGATCTACCTGCCTCCATCCCACATTCTACCATTGCAAGCACACACAACTGCACTCCCTTAAAAAGAATCAAACAAATGCTGTAGATTGTAGGATTGAACTTATGTCCTTGTACTTGCAAGGAAGGCAAGGGCTTTACCAGCTGAGCCATCTCCACAGTCTGGAAAAGACTTGTTCTAATAAGGAACAACTGGTCATTAGTTCCATGACTCTGAGGTGCCGTGGCCCAGACTTAGACTAATCCCTCTCCTATAGCAGGGATAGCTGAGTTCTAGAACCCATTCATGTCCCTCTCTCTCAGAACGTCCCACAGTGCCTACCTGGGTCTATCTTCCACTGATGGCCTCCAAGGATGTAGAAAATACAAGAAAAGGCCATGTGTCTTCCTAGGACCCCAGTTCCTTAGAGGACATATGATAATACAAGTCTGTGGGCCACCAGCAGGTGACTGACCAAATATATGGGAAATGTGACCTCACCAAGTGGCATAAAAGTTTGCCACTGTCACATTGGATGTCTGTCCCTTATAGATGGGACACACCCTGCTTTTTTTGTCAACACAACCTAGTAACTAAGACCATTGCAAACAAGGATGGAACAGTTGACCCTGTCTCTGTGCCACCTGCACAGGTACCCATGTCGTAGCTTAGTCTTGGTCCCTGAAGTCTAGATTCCCTGCTCATTGAGACCAAAAGGGGAGCTAAGCTGCAGGAAGGAAGATGGCCTCTCAGGAGTCACAAACCCACATCACTACACAACCCTTCCAGGGACAGTCTCTGCATCCAGTCATTCCACTCTCTTCCTTTCGATCAGAACCATATATTGAATAGACATCTAAGTATTAAACACCCTACACATACAAGCTCAAAAATGAGAAAGACCCAATTACAGCCCACAGAGGAAGCCAAGAGGCTCAAGAGTAAATGCTCAGGGGGAAACCAGTTGCTCTCAGCCCTCCAGCCTCAGTCACGTTGAGTTCTGTACCAGGACACAGCCTTCTCCTCCAGTGGGCCCCTGACACCCACAGCCAAACTCACACCTAACATGGGTGTCCTCCCACTTACTGTGAGAAGAGTCCCCAGGTTAGCATATTCTCCCTGATGACATGTGTTGGGCTCTAGTGAGCCTGCCTCTGTAGAGAGGACAGTTTTCATTTGCTTCTGGGGTATATCTGGCAGTCAGTTCCCCACAGTCCCACTATCACTCAGACAAGCAATCCCAGTTAAACTCAGTGAGATACAGACAGACACACACACACACACACACACACACATACACACACACACACACACACACACACACGACATATAATGAGGAGAGGGGCTTATTAGAGCCTGTAGGCCAGGCAGTGATGGCGCACACCTTTGATCCCAGTGCTCAGGAGGCAGGAGATGCTGGTGGATTCCTGAGTTCAAGGACAACCAGGTTTACAGAGTGAGTTCTGGGACAGCCAGGGCTGCAGGAAGAAACCCTGTCTGGGGACCAGGCGGGTGGGGGGTAGGGAGGAGGAAAAGGAAGGAAATACAAAGAAGGAAAAATGGAAGGAAGAAGGGAAGGAAGTAGGGACAGGAAGAGAGACAAGAAAGGGTAATAGTGAAAATGACTAATATTCAGTATATATTCCTGTGAAGCTGTATAAAATTTTTAAAATAATAAAATAAAAATTTAAAGAAAAAAATGTCTTCTCACTGTGAAGCCCTGCCTTCTTCTTTCCGGGGTGGGTTCTGTAAGCACAACACATGCACGCATGTACACACACACACACACACACACACACACACACACACACAGACAGAGATACACACAAAAACATACACACACAGATACACACAAAAACATACACACAAAAACATATACACAATTACATATGTGGCACTTAGTCACCCTGCCCCAGGTCTCCCCTGTTTCCATGGACACCTCTCTCTCTGTCCCCTCACTCACTTCCCTCTCAGTCTATGTCCTGGGACTGGCAATGGCAGTGTTCCTGCTCAGCCTCCTCTACCATGGAGGTCTCTGTGGCACCTGACCCCTGGGAGCCTCTTCAAGCCTGGCCAAGCATCCATTTCGATGGCCCCATGAACCTCCATTCACAGTAAACTCAACTGGGTTTCACTCTAGACGACACAGGCACATGAGGTGTGGGATCCACAAAAGTGGACTTGAGAAGGGACCACAAGGACCTCAGTAAGATCCTACATTCCTGATTGTCCTGTATCTGCCACATTAGGAGTCCATGATCCCAGCAGCAGCAGAACTGCACACACAAAAGACTGTCCTTCATAGCCCCAGGCAGAGGCATGGAACAGATGAGATAAGAGAGAACTTGGGGTCAATGGGGGGGCCATGAGCAGTGTGTGTTGTGCTGTGTGTGGATGTGAAACTGTGTGCAATAGGACAGAGATAACTCTGCCCTTCAGGCTCAGAAAGTGTGTCCTATCCTCACAGTGCCAGGACCAGATATTTCCAGCCGAGGGGTGGCAAGAATCCAGGCCTGAGCTCCTTATGCCTCTATGTCCTGATGAAGGCCATGTCCTCTCTGAAGGGGCCACAAGCCCCACGTAGACCTCTTGCCATCCTCTTAGAGAGAAGAGAACCCAGAACATCTGTTTCCTCCTATTCAAGACTTCCCAGGCCTGAGGAGTAACCTGCTTGCCATGAAGGGCTTGTGGTTTCTTGTTTTGATTTGGTTTTGGTTTGTGGTTTTTGGACTTGCAGGTGTGGAGAACTCTCAAGGGGCACACATGTGCCATGGGACACACACATGCCAAGGAGCACAAGTAGAGGAAAGCCTCACATGTCTGTCCTCACATCTCTCCTTCTTTGAAACTGGGCCTCTCTTTTTCTCTACTGCAGACATCAGGCTAACTGGCCCAGGAGCTTCCCCGATTCCCCATCTTTGCCTCCCATGTCACCACAGGAGCACAGAGATTATAGATACATGCTACAGCATCCAGCTCTACATGGTTTCAGTGGGTCTGAACTCAAGTCATCCCTTGGCTCTGCAAGCACCTTACCTACTGAGCCATGTCCCTACTCCCCATGGAGCTCCCTGAGACGCCAGACTCCCTGCAGAGGTCTTGGGGCTTTTACATGGCCATAAGAGGGTCACAGGAAGTAGTCCATGTCCTATAGCACTTTATGTTACAACCATGTGCTTATAATTTTTTATGACTATATACCATTTAATGAATGTTCGTTGTCTGGCCAAAGCTTATCTAACCAGCAGCTCCTTGCAGAGTGACTGAACATCAGCATGAGGCTCACTTGGCAACCCTGCTATGGACCGTGACCACTACTTCTGAGCCCCTTGTCCTCACTGAAGTGTTTAGCACAACCGGAATGTGGCATTGTGTTGTACCGCATACATTGATTTGCCACCTTAAGAATGTTGTGAGTCTGTGACTCTACCTGGAATGTGACTGACTCTCCATGACCACGTCCCTCAAGTCTGGACTAGAGTGTTCGGACTGATCTCTTTGCTGAGTCAATTATGAGTCATGTGCTGTGTTATGAGTCAAGTTCTATGCTGAGGAAACACCAAATGTCAGAGGTCATCTATAGGACAGACCTGAGTCTGAACCCATCATTCTCTGGTCTCCATTAGTCAACATTCAATCAAGAGTTGAAGTGTTCTCCTGCTCCTTGGTTCAGAGCAGTATTGAGAATTCCCCCTATGTCTGCCTATTCCCTTCCTCATGCAGAGATACCCTAGTACTGGGGTTGCCTCCTCTGGGGAAGCGTGGAGGAGTTGGGGTTAGTTCTGACCAATGTTCCTTTCTCCTAGGGCCTTGACACACTCTTCCCAGGCCAAGGACATATTGACATGGTTCAAATGTAAAATTAATTACAAGTTCAAAACAACCCATTTGGTCCTTCTGTTCAGCCTTGTGCTTCCTAGAGCTAGGTCTCACCTGCTTGTGCAAAGGGAGCCCAGCCCAGTGCCCATCTGCTTTAGCTGCCAGGGAGCCATGATGAATTTGCCAGCACCAAAGCCTCTGAGAGTCTCACCATTTAGCAGATGCCTGTAGACATAGGCGTGCTGATTCTGAATCTCCCACCCACTTACTGAGTTAGGACACAGTGAGAGCTCATTAGATACTGTGCTGCTTTAATAAGAATGACTTCCACACCCCTCCCCCTCAACCCTCCTCATATATTCAAATGCTTTGTTACCGGGGAGTGGAACTGTTTGATAGGGTTTGAAGGATTAGGGGGTGTGGCCTTTTTGGAGGAAGTGCATTACTGGGGGTGAACTTAGAGGTTACAAAAAGTTCTCACCAGGCCCTGTATTGCTTGTGCTCGCTCGCTCTCTCTCTCTCTCTCTCTCTCTCTCTCTCTCTCTCTCTCTCCTCATCTCTCATCTATCCTCTCCTCTCTTTCTCACTTCTTTCTGCCTGAAAATCAGGATGTTGTTTTCAGCTGGGTCTCCAGGACCACACCTGCCATGCTTGTCACCATGTTCCCCATGATAACAATGGACTAAGCCTCTGAAACTGTAAGCCAGCCCTGGCTAAAGGCTTTCTCTTCTACTAGCTGTCGTGGTCATGGTGTCTCTTCACAGCAATAGGACAGTGACTAAGACAGATAGCAAACAGTGACCATGCCTTAGAGTCCTACAGTGAATACACAAAGCGACTTCTTTGCTCTTGTTGATCTGATACTCTGTAGAGCATAAAGACACAGTGGACACAGACAAAATGCAGGCAGATACCCTGAAGATAAATCAGTGAGAGGCATGAAAATAATATAGTGGGAGAGCATCTGCAGACTGTATTGATAGGGAGAATGTCTGCATCATGTGTTAATAGGGGGAACATAGAATTCTGTGTTAATAGGTAGAACATCTGAACCCTGTGTTAATAGGGGGAACATCTGCATTCTGTGTTAATAGAACACTTGCATTCTTTGTTAATAGGGAGAACACCTACATTCTGTGTTAGTAGGGACTAGAAGTGAATGGAATAAGAGTGGATACCAAGAGGAAATTCCCAACCCAGGGAACTGTAAGTGTAAAGGTCTCCCACAAATGTCACCACAGCCTGCAGATGTTGCTGCAGATCAGAGGGCTGCAGGTGCCTCTGTGGTCAGGTGGGTGACTGGATCCAGGACTCACTGTCTTCCCTTCTTCCCCAACAAGAAAGGAAAATGGATGGCCAGCATTGGGAACCTGAGTCATCAGAAAGGAGAGATCTGAGGTATTCTTTTATTCTTCCATACAACACCTACTACCTATCATATCCATGTCTAGATATGGGGCCAGGAGACACAAGAAGACAGAGCCATCATGATAGTGGCTCCATTCTACTCCTGACACTCAAGGGATGGGGTGAGTTCAAGGTTAGCTTGAGCTAAATAGTGCTTTCCAGACCAGTTTGGGTTGCAGTGTGAGATCCTTTCTCAGACAATCAGAGCCAAGTATGCATCTCAGTCTACAGAGGGCTTTCCTGGCATGCGTGAAACCCTGGGTTCAGTCCTGAGCACAGCATGAATGGGCTGTGGTGACATGCACCTACAATTTCTGGAGGAGCAGTTCAAGGTCATCCTTGGCTAAATAGATGCCAGCCTGGGCTAGAGATGCTGCCACAGACAACACAAACCAAACAGAATAAGATTGAAGAAGAGACCTACAGACCTGTGACCTACTGGTCTGTTACCCTTTGTGGGGACACAGCACCCAGATAAACTCTGATCAAGGGATCGGGTCTCAGCATGAACTTGACCAGCAGTGTGAACCCAGATATCCCGCTAGAGACCCCATGGACTAAGAGTGCCCTACAATCTGAATTTTGGAAAGAGGTGGTTCCTCTGTGGTCACAGAGCTAGAGCAAGAGAAGGGCAGCTTTCAAATCCACGCAGGAAGTGGCTTGTCACAGACGGTGGACAACCTGACTGAAAACGGAAGTGCTCCCCAGGCCTCTGTCAGGAGGGTGGAAGCCTTCGGATGA